>NC_045703.1:3084067-3418456 GCF_009834535.1 Camelus ferus
GCCAATTTGCGATTATTGTGATGGTAGTGTTCTGAAATGTAGACTAATACCTTGGGAATTGGACAGAGATCAAACAATTCACTTCTCCCTGGGTAGCAGACTGACATTGGATGATGATAACGTTTAGCCACCACCAATATGTTCTAAGTTATACCAATAACAAGAGTATAAAATTCACCAATTCATCTATTCATGCTTGAAATTTTATATTGACAGCACCTCCTGGGATAGGACAGGACAGATTATCAATTTTGATTTACCACTATAAGTGGGTAAAATGTATTAGCGATTTAATGCTTTCTAACTTTTTCATTTAATGTTAAGAGATATTAACCAAAAATATAAATATTCATATATAAAACTGCCTACATTTAACCATACAACTGAAAGTAGCATGTAAGAGGCAAGTATGAAAATGTCTCCTTCTAAGTTTCCATTATCTATGATGGTGATAATAATGATTCCTTAAGTTGGCAAAATGGAAATATGTCAGTGTGCATAAAAATTATATATATATGCATAAAAACATAATTTTACAATTTTGTATATATAATGACTTACAAAATGTGAAGATATATAAAATGTGTATGTGAGTTATTATATGATGCTGAACCTGAGATTTTTATTTAATACTACATCTTTTTTAACACAGGATCAAGGTCAATATGTAATACCAACTATGATGACAAGTAGTAAAGTTGAATAGCAAGCAACAGCTAATCTTTACAAAAAACACAACAGATTTATTATCTTGGTTTCATTTATCAGTAAGTCAACTTAGAAAGGTTAGTTAATAAATGCTAACCATATGCTACAGAGCAATGGGTGCAGGATTTTCAATTCACAGACATCTATCACCAAAATTCTCTTATTCTTTCTTATACACCAGTGGTTTTTAGACCTTTATATGCATCAAAATTCTCAGGAGGGTTTGCTGAAACACACATTGTAGGCTCCCCATGCCGAAGCTTCTGATTCAGGAGGTCTTAGTTGGTGCCTAAGAATTTCCATTTCCAAAAAGTTCCCACATGATGTTTCTGCTGGTTCAGAAACAGCACTTTGAGAACTAGTATTCTATATTCTGGTGCCTCTCAGACAGAGACAGAAGGAGAAGAGGAAGCAGTCTCACTTCATCACTACCTCAGAGGCAGGCGACTGGTCATTAAAAATCAATCTCAAGAGACACACTGCCTTAATTTGGGTCCTGGGTCCACTACTAACAACATGTGTGTCCTCCTCCTCCATACAAATAGGAACCGTTCTGCTCTCCTAGGGTGGTTGTGAGACCTAAACAGTTGATATGCATAAGATACTTAGAACTGGCCCTGGTATATAGTATATACTCAATAAGTGATAACTATTAATATCACAACTCACCAAACTGTTTACAATTCCTGAGTGCTAAATTTTTTAAAAGACATATTGATTTATACAGTTGTCATTTTCTGACAAAAGAAATACACAAATGAATTGACAGAGATGAAAATTTCTGAATATAAATTAAGAAAAAAATCTATTGTATGATTTCTTGTATAACAGTGGCTAAAATTTTCAAGCTAAGTTTTGTAAAGACACAGACCATATTTCAAATAGATGATTCTTGTATTGATCTTCCATAAATCCTGATAGCATAACATAACAGTAAACCATAAATCAGTGAAAAGATTTCTGACGTGAGTTGGGATAATAGGTCCTAGGCACTTTGTTTTAGGATGATTTAGCTTCTATAAGGTTTAAATTCAAAAAGTTTAGATGGATAGAGAGTAAGCATATATATTAAACTCTTTGTCTTAAATATTAGGTGTTATTTGTGATACAGACTTGTCAAAAGGTGCTGGATCATAGTTGATTCATCATTGACTCTTCTAACAATGAAAGCTTTGGCGAAAATTTAAGTAATATGAGAAATCAAGGGTTCAAATATACCACTCTGTTTAACAAATTTACGAACCAAATTCTTTTTCACAGAGACAATGTGTCAATTCACTTCATGTGTGTGAGTGGCATGTACCATTTAATAATCAGGTAAATACAAAGAGATAAAGAGAATATGAGAAAGAAAAGAGAGCAAGAGAAAAAAAGAGGGATTTTCTGTATGGAAAAGCACTCAGATTTTTCAACTAGAGGAAAGCCCAGATATAGTTATGAAGAAGAATATCAGCAAGAGAAAGCAATAACAAATTAATCTGGTATATATACATATACATATACATATATACATATATATATATATATATACAGAGAGAGAGAGAGAGAGAGAGAGGAGAGAGAGAGAGAGAATGTTTTGCATTATTAACATTAAAACACAACCAGGCTGTTTTTTGAGGCAGCCAGTAGTGATGAAGATAGAATTTTGTTGCTAAAGAGAACTGTTATTTTTACTTTGGAAAAACTTCAGAAGGGCCTTCTTCTCCAGTGACAGATCAAATTTTCATAGTTCCACTATCTACAAAGGCAAACCTACTTTTACTACATTTCTGAAAGTCTCCAGTCTCTATGGAGGGTCCTCCCAAGGTCATCTCTATAGTAATTCAGAATCCTAATGCATTTTATCACTCAAAAAAGAATTAAAATTAATGTTAATCTAACAAATCTTTCAAAACCTATAAATAAGAACTTTAAACTCTATGGATGTGTATAGATCCATGAAACTTAATGTAGCTTCTACTTTTATAGACTATAAGGTCTAGAAGTACTGTTTCTCCTATGGCTTAGACCACTACCAAACCGTTCTCAAGGAAGGGAGTAAATTATAAATTACTAACTTGGTCCTGTGAGAAAAACTTGGGCCACTTTTACATTATAATACTTTAATGTTTGTGCTGTCTCTTATAGACGTCATGTTCACCAGTATTTACAGTATCTGAAACTCTGAAATGCCCCAGGAGTAGGAATGGAAGTTCTGAGGCTTCTATATGCTTCCTGTTGCTAAGGTAACCACATCCTTGATATCCATGTGTTCAACATGTCACTCTCATTTTGTGTCTTGCTCTCAGAGAGCCAGCACTGGTGCATGGCATCAAAGAAACACAAGAAATAAAAACAAGACAAAAGACATATAGAACTTTTTCCTTAAGATTTCTTTTAAAACTAATAAACTCTCCCAAGTTAATACTGAAATTCTTACACTCCTAAATTGAGTTAATAGAGATTTAATGAGAAATTAAGAACTAGTAGACAGTATATGAGTCTTCTATGGATAAGATTATTAAATACTGACAAACATACAAAAAAAAAAAACCAAGTTTATAAATGACCAACTGTAGAATAGTATTTACACATGTACCAAAGGAAAGGAATATTTAATCAGTGTGTGAACTATTCAAAAAACTCAATAAACAATTACAAAATTTCATTTTAACTTTAAGTGTACCCACCACAAAGGCCCAAATATCAGTCAGTTCAATCATCAACACTTTGATCAACATAAAATATGTTTAAGAGAAAGGCAATTTATTTTTATGTGCCAAATATGAAATGATCTATTAATACTTAATCACCCCTTAAAGCAGAACTGTTTCTACATTCAGGTCCCTTTTAGAAATGAAGTATATTTAGGTTTATATCAATAAAAAGGGCATAATTTAGCATTTTTAAATCATCATGTATATATACTTAGAGATAACTTCATAATTCTCCAACTAAATTTTAAGCAAATAACCTTGCGCACCTCTCTGATATATAAATTGATGGCATAGCATACACTGCAAGAGATTACTAAAGATAATTGATCAAGAAACACTAGTTTTTCCCCCTTGAACGTTAGTCTAGCCCTGCCTTTGTCATTCCTGTTTTTAATTTTTAGGTTTCAACAATAAAATAAAATTTTAAATGGTTTATCTCTGTCTCTATGCAGAAATACAGCAACTTCTTTTCATGTAGCATAATCTTCAGTACACAGCATGCACAGTGACTTAGCTTCCATCCTTTTCTTCTTTTATAAGTTCCTGTGTCCCCAACAACCCATCAGCACGTGATAACTCCTTCCAGTCACTGCCTACACAGATTGAGCCAAAGCTTAAATTGCTGAATATGAAGTACAGAAAGGGCTTCAGTGTCACCCATCAATGTTAATATATGGACAAATGGTCAAAAAGTGAATTACATTATAGAGGACACTTTGTAATACAATATAAATATTGTATCATCATTTCAGCACCTAGGCCAGCTACTGCTGAGTTTAATGTTACATTTTTTCTTTAAAAAAAAAAGGTTATTGAAAAGCTCATGACATAAAAGTTTTAATCAAAATGTTTAGTATTAGAATAAAAGTATTTTTTAAAAAGACCTAATTGTTACCAACAGGCGCTGGGCCTACTGAACAGCATAGACAAAAGTGTACATTATTTCCGACTGAGTAGAAAATACTGATATGATTTGGTTTTCATCATGCATAGATAACATCTGTTTTTGTAGTCAGCATTAACAGCTACTGTTTTGGAACATGAAAAGTAGATGAGTTGATGAGTTTTCTTTTTTTTTTTTTTTTACCTTTTAAAAAAATTTTTTTTTTACTTTTTTTATTGAGTTTTAGTCATTTTACAACGTTGTGTCAAATTCCAGTGTAAAGCACAATTTTTCAGTGATACATGAACATACATATAATCATTGTCACTTTTTTTTCGCTGTCAGCTACCATAAGTTCTGATGAAAATTAATTTTTTTATGGAGCAAGGTGAATTCTTTAATCTATATAATACCAACAACAATTGAGACAGTTTTATGAACCTACAGTAGTACTAGAAAAAAGAATCAGACACAATTTCACTCTTACAAAATAACTGACTATTTAGTGTTATTAAAGTTGTCAATTTAAGTAATTAATCTGTACAGTGTTCTGTTCTACATAAAGAGATATAAAGAATTTGAAAAGCAATCCCTATCCTCAAAAAGAGACAGATATATTCCTAAATCATTGCAGCCCACGGTATAATGCCATAGCAGTTGTCTGCACTATGTGCTATGTTAGAGCAAATGTGGGAGTGGCCAATTCTACATGTGGGGCAAAAATTGTGAGAACAAATACAACAAACATCTGAGGCTGCTGGGATGGCCAGTAAAATCTTACAGACTGAGCCAGACTGACTCAAAATACAAGAGTTTTTGAACAAAAGTAATATATTTTCTTTATAAACTTTAAAAAATAATTTTATTCTGGTATAGATAAGTGGTAAAGAAAATTCTATGAAGAATTGGAGGTACATTAATTGCTTTTGTGCTTTTATGCTTCTCACCAGGGTGGTTCAATTTCACATTATTCAAGTAAAAGCCTCGTTAAAAATCAATGAAGAGGATGCTTCTTTCTTTGGCCAAAATTGAAGAAAAGAGACCTGATTACCTTCCTGACTGAAAGGACCAATAAACGGGACAAAATGTAAAGGTTTTGAAGACACTGTCCATCAAGTAATGAAGGACAGTGATCCCTGATGGACAGAAAACAAAGGAGGCACATGCTATGGTTACTTTAAATTTAAAGCCTTGAAAGTTTCTAGCTAGTAATACAGGGAGGAACTCAGATGGAAGCCCGAAGACTCTCTGATGTGAATCGCAGAGTTGGGAGTCTGGAGAGAACAAGAGAGCTAGAGATTGTAGGAAAGAGTACAAAGGATGGAGAGATGCATTTGAAGAGAATACGAGAGATCTGTAGAGGGTCCTTTGGGAATATTTAGCTGAGTACTGATAAGGGCATAAGTATGAGGAAAATACCCAAGAGTGAGGAAAGAATCATCCTAAAGGATTAGAAGGAACAATACTTGTGATCATTCAAGACTAGGAGTGTACCTGTTCCCACCAGTCAGACTGGAAAAGTTCTATCCTACATGGGCCATTGGATAGAGTTGTGAGGGTTTTGTCTACACTAATCTAACTCTAGATTAACAGCTTCTCTGGTTTCACCTAACAAAACCTAACAAACAAATGAACAACAACAGCAAAAACCCAAAAGATCAAACCATTTCTAATACTTAACTAAATCCTAGAACAAAGCACAAAAGTATTTATAAAATGCAAAAAATTCAGCACACAACAACATAAATTGTATCATTTATAATCAGGAAAACATGAAAAGGAAAAAAAAAATCAACCAGTTAAAACCAATGCAGAATTATTGTTAGAAACAGCAAACAAGGTTATCAAAATAACCATTACAAATTTATTACATATGGTTAAAAAGTAGAAAAATAGAGGATATATAAAATACCCAAATCAAACTTCTAGATATGAAAACTATAATGTCTGAAATGAAAAATACACTAGATGAGACTACTTGTGGATTACATATCACAGAAGAAAAGAAAAA
This sequence comes from Camelus ferus, assembly GCF_009834535.1. Classification (NCBI taxonomy): domain Eukaryota; kingdom Metazoa; phylum Chordata; class Mammalia; order Artiodactyla; family Camelidae; genus Camelus; species Camelus ferus. The sequence goes on from NC_045703.1 coordinate 3,090,366, forward strand.
ATTAGTGACCTTGAAAACATAGTAAAAGAAAATATCCAAAACAAAAGATACAGAAAAATAATTTTAAAATAAACACAGATGAATGATTTTTCTTTTAGAATATCATAGCTCAGTGGTTCTTAGTATATTCACAGAGATGTGTACTAAAAATCATTACATTGTATACTTTATTGAATTCTTTGGCATGTGATTTATAACTTGATAGAGCTGTTTAAAAAATATGAGCTGTGAGCAACTTCAAAGGACCTAATATATATATATCATGTATGGAGTCCCCAAAAGAGAGGTGGGGGAGGAGGACAGAAAAGAGATTTGTAGAATAATGAACAAAAGTTTTCCAAAAGTTACGAAAAGTTTAAACATAGAGATCCAATAAGCTCTATAAATTGCAAGAATAAGAAAAAATGAAATTAAGGCATATCATAATCAGACTGCTCAAAATGAGAGATTAGAGAAAATCTTAGAAGCAGCCAGAGTAAAAATACATGTTTGACACAGGGAGAAGAATAAGAGCAGATTTCTCATTAAAAATAATGTAAGAATGAGGGCAGTAGAGTAACACTTTTAAAATAGTGGAAAAACTTTCATTTAGAATCAAGAATTAGTTTTTCAATTTCATTCCTCTGTTTCAAGTTGTTTTAGTTACCCTAGGGTATGTGCATTTTCATATGAGTTTTAGAAATAGCTTGTCAGTTTCTGCAAAGAAGCCTGTTCGTATTTTGATTGGGATGTATTGAATCTATAAGTCAGTTAGTAGAAAAGTGACATCTTAATAATATTAAATCTCCCGATTCATGGTTATGTTGTATCTCTCTGTTATTTAGGGCTTCTTTGAACCTTGATTGATAATGATGTATCAGTCCTGCTTCATGGATTGCATCCAAAGTACCACACTTTGTTGGTAGTGGCAGAGGTTGGAGTGGGATGAGGGAAGGGGAGGTGATAGGTGGTAAACTCGTATTTTCCACTCAGTTTTGCTGTGAACTTAAAACTTCTCTAAGAAATGAAGTATACTAATAATTTTTTAAAAGAATGATTTTTTTATTGAGGCATAGTCAGTTTCCAATGTTGTGTTAATTTCTGGTGCACAGCACAATGTCATACATGGATACACATATATTCATTTTCATATTCTTTTTCACTGTAAACTACTACATGATATTGAATATATTTCCCTGTGCTTTACAGTATAAACTTGTTTATCTATTTTATATATACCAGTCACTATCTGCAAATCTCGAACTCACAATTTATCCTTTCCCACACTCTCTCCTCCTGGTAACCATAAGTTTGTTTTCTATGTCTGTGAGTCTGTTTCTGTTTTATAAATAAGTTCATTTGTCTTTTTTTTTTTTTTTTAGATTCCACATACGAGTGATATCATATGGTATTTTCTTTCTCTTTCTGGCTTACTTCACTTAGAATGATATTCTCCAGGGCCATCCATGTTGCTGCAAATGGCATTATTTTATCATTTTTATGGCCGAGTAGTATTCCATTGTATAAATATTCTACAACTTCTTTATCAAGTCATCTGTTGATGGACATTTAGGTTGCTTCTATGTCTTGGCTACTATAAATAGTGTTGCTATGGTGCAGGTGTCTTTTTGAATTAAGGTTCCCTCTGGATATATGCTCAGGAGTGGGATTGCTGGGTCACATGGTAAGTCTATTTTTAATCTAAAAGAATTACTTTAAATCAACAGTCTAAACGTCCATATTTAGAAATTAGGAAAAGAACAAACTAAAACCAATGTAAGCAGTGGGAAGTAAATCATAAAAACTGAGCAGAAGTAAATTTAATAGAGAAGAGACAAACCAACTAAACCAAAAGTTGGTTGTTTGAAAAGACCAATAGAATTGGCAAAGTTTTAGTGAAATTGATCAATAAAAATAAAAGAGAAGACTCAAATTACTAAAATCAAGAATTACAGAGAAAACATAACTATCAATCTCAAGAAATACAACTGTTTATAAGGGAATAGTATGAAAACTATATACCAGCAAATTAAATAACTTCTAAAATTGCTGGAAAAGAATCACCAGAAATTACTGAAAGGCACAAATTACTGAAATTCACTCAAGAAGAAACAGAAAATTTAAATAGGCCTATACCAAGCAAAGACAAAATTAGTAATTTTAAAACTTCACACTGGGGTCAGTTCAAGACGAAGACATCCTGAACTCACCTCTGCACGGACACCAAATTTACAGTTATATGTGGAACAATTTCCTCCTAAAATAAATAAATAAATAAATGGAAGAGAAATCGCTTTATATCTGGCAAAGGAGAGGAAAAAACCACACTGAAGTGGGTAGGAAATGCTAAGACACAATCTCACCAGAAACTCCATCCCTAGTGCAGTGACCCACAATTGAGAGGGAACACAAACCCCAGAACTTCTCCCTGAGGATAAAAGTATTTGTGCTCCAAATCAGACACCCTAACTTTTGAGAACAGCAACAGATGAGTGCCCCAAAAATCTGGCTCTGATAACCAGTGGGGCTTATAGCCTATGTGGCAAACTGAGGAACATTCCTTAAAGGGCGCAGGTACAAACTCACCACCCTAGGGCCCAGCACAAAGCAGTCTTTTGAAAGGTGCCTGCACTTTATGTGAAAGAGACCAATTTCTAATTTTAAAACAATTGTCTAAGGGGGGCTGGATCCTGCTGGGATACTCTCCAGGGACAGAAGCTAGTGGGTACCTCCTTCCTGCTCTCTCAATGCCTTAATGCCTTTCTAAAGCCAGCAGATACCACCTTTTTATTTCCTTCTCCTGTGAGCGCCCCATCTATGCTCCAGCTAGTAGGAACCGTCTTCTGTGCTCTCTCTCTGTTTTGTTAAAGTCAGAAGGTGCCATCCTTTTTTTGTTTTTAACTTTTATTTTTTTCTTTGTCTTTTTATTCATTTTTGCTTTTCTTTCTGTTTTTCATTTTCCATTTTCCTTTTTTTCATCAAATGCCATCATTGTATTGCCCCTCTGCCTTAGTCCAGCCAACGGGCAGCATCTTTGCAATCTCCCTCTGCCATGCTCCACAAAAGACCAATACCTCCCAGAGGGGAGCTTCTACACATGTCTGGTAACCCATTTTTTTGTGGCTGCCACTCAGGGGATGCCCCTTAATCACCTGGCTCTGGAGGCTAAGCAGACTTGTGTTCCTGTGTCCCATGCACTGTAACAGCTGGAGAGCTCATTCATGGCTGATTGCTACCCCCAGGGCACTGCACAGGTAGCAGACTGAAACACATTCCAATCTTTTTTGAGGAAGACGCCTAGGTGCTTGTCCAGGAGCTCTGCCCTGAGGGGCAGGCTTTTGGTCTGGCAAACTTATAGAGGCCTACAGAGGGTCTCTTAGATAACAGAGGCTGGTGAATTTATTCTTTTCACTCTCCTGCCTCACAGCAGCTCACTATTATCTTACAGAAAGAAGTTTATATCCTTTAGTGTCCTGATTTTTGTGGCTGCTGAAAGGAGACATTTCTTCACCACCTGGCTCTGGTGGCCAGTAGGGCGTACACTCATGTATCCCACAGGACTATAATCAACAGTGAAAGAGTTCTTAGACAGCTACCACCCTCCTGGGCACAACAAAAGACAACAGTCCCAGGAGCTCAATCTTCCTGGAAAGAGGCTTATTAGCTTATCATCATAGCTGCAGCCTGAGGGGCAGGCCTCTAATTAAACACATATCTAATGACCAATTGTAAACCTTTCCTCAGACATAGGATGCCGAGCACTAGCTACGCCCTCTCCCTCTGCCACAGTCCAGAGTGCTAGCATCTCTCAGAGGGGAGCTATTATATGTGTCTGGTACTCCAGTTTTTATATTTGAGTCCCTGGTGTTTGTAGATGCCATCCAAGGGATAGACCTTGATTACCTGGCTGTGGTAGCCAGGGGCACTTGCATTTCGGGGCCTGTGGGAGAGAAATAATCAGAGACAAATTTTGGCAGGCTGCCATTCCCAGGGCATTGCACAAACAGCAGACTGAAATACACCCCAGCCCTTCCATGGAAGAGGCCTACTTGCTACTTCTGAAGCTTCAGCCTTAGGGGCGGACTTCAGGTTTGGCACACAGCTAAAATCTGTAGAGGTGTTCTCAGGGAATGCAAGCTGGGAACACCAAGTTTGCCCTCTTCCTTGGTCTCACTATGGGTCAGTGGAATCTCCCAGAAAAAAAGGTCATACACTCAACTGGAGACCTGATTTTTGTGACTACTGTCCAGGGAACACCTCCAGATTGCCTGAATCTAGGGGCCCATGGGGCTTATGCATATGGTTCTGCATAACTATACATATTTTCATCCTCTAAAAGCTGTTGTCTGAGGGTCTGACCTCTAATCAGCCTGAATCTTGGTGCTGACTTAGATCCTCCCATTGTCTGGACTTGCCATACCCTCAACTACTAAGACTTATTTAAAACAAAACAGATTGGTTAGACAATCACAAAGGTTTGAGAGACAACCAAAAGTGAGAGTAAGGTTAAACAATATGATTCATCTCCTACACATGATCAAAACCTCAAGACTGGAAGAAGGGGCTGTTTCATCTAATGCATAAAAGCAACACACAAAGAAAAATGAAGAAACAGAGGAATGTGTTCCAAACAAAAGAATAAGATAAAACTTCATAAAACGTTAATGAAAAAGAGATAAGCAATTTATAAAGAGTTAAAAGTAATGATCATAAAGATGCTAACCAAACCCGACAGAAGAGTGGATGAACAAAGTAAGAAATTCAACGAAAACATAAAGGAGTTCCAAACAGAAGTCACAGAACTTAAAAGTACAATATCTGAACTGAAAGACACAATACAGGGGTAAAACATCAGACTAAATGAAGCAGAAAAAAAAAGGATCAGTGAACCCAAAGACAGGGCAGAGGAATTCACCCAATAGAGCAGCAAAAAGAAAATAAAATTTTAAAAAGTGACATTAGCTTAAGGGACTAATGTGGCAACATCAAGCCGACTAACATCTAAGAGTCCCAGAAGGAGACGAGAGAGAGAAAAAGACAGAAAACTTACTGAAAAAATAATAGCTGAAAATGTTCCTAACCTGGGGAAAAAGTAGACATTTAGATCCAGGAAGCCTACTGGGTTCCAAATAAAAGGAACACAAAGAGACCTACATAAGACACACCATAATTAAAATGTTAACAGTTAAAACCAAAGAGTGACTCTTAAAAGCGTCAAGGGGAAACAAAGGAGCCTCCATAAGACTATGAGCAGATTTTTTAGCAGAAACTTTGCAAGCAATAAGGGAGTGGCAAAATGTATTCCAAGTGCTGAAAGAAAAAAAATTCCAACCAAGAACACGCTACCCAACAAAAATATCATTCAGATTGAAGGAAAGAGTTTTTCAGATAAGCAAAACTAAAGAAGTTCATCACTATTAAACCAGCCTTACAAGAAATGTGAAAGGGACTTCTTTAAGCTGAAAAGAAGGTGTGCTAGTGAGTAACAAGAAAACATAAAAGTATAAATCGCACTGGTAAAGATAGATATATAATAAAGTTATAAAGTTATATATGTATAAACTTATAAAGTTAGTATGAAGTTTGAAAGACAAAAGTAATACAAATAACTGTAAATACAGTAAGTCATTATATATAGTTATGTAAGCCCCACTGTAACTGCCAAACAAAAATCTACAGTACATACACAAAAGACAATGAGAAAGAAATCTAAGCACACCACTAAAGAAAGTCATCAAACCACAAAGGAAGACAAAAAGAGAAGAAAGGAACAGATGAACAACAACAACAAAAAAAAATCAAAATAATTAACAAAATGGCAATAAGTACCTACCTATCAATAATTACTTTATATAAAACAGATTAAATTCTTCAATTAAAAAATACAGAGTGGCTGAATGGATCAAAAAATCAAGACACCACAAGCAAAGGCAATAAAAGCAAAAATAAACAAATGGGAGTACATCAAGCTAAAAAGCTTCTGAACAGGAAAAGCATACCACCAACAAAGTGAAAAGCAACTGGGAGAAAATATTTACAAATAATATATCTGATAAAGAGTTAATATACAAAAAGTATAAGAAACATATAATAGCAAAAAAAAAAAAAAACTAATCAGATTGAAAAATGGGCAGAGAATCTGAATAGACAGTTTTCTAAAGAAGACATACAGATGGCCAACACGTATGTGAAAATATGCTCAACATCATTAATCATCAGGGAAATGCAACTCAAAACCAAAATGAAATATCATACCTAACACTTGTTAGAATGGATGTTATTAAAAAGACAAGAAATAACAAGTGTTAGTGAGAATGTGGAGAAAAGGCAAACCTTGGGCGCTACAGGTGGGAATGTAAATTGGCACAGCCACTATGGAAAACACTATGTGGCTTTCTGAAAATTTTAAAAATATAATTACCATATGATCCAGATATTCCACTTCTCGGTATTTATCTGAATAAAATGAAAACACCAACTCAAAAAGATATATGCACCTCCATGCTCATTATAGCTTTATTTACAATAGCCAAGAAATGGAAACAACCTAAGTATCCATTGCTGGATGAATAGATAAAGAAGATGGGTTATATGTATAAAATGGAATTTTTTTTCAGCCACAAAAAAGAGTGAAATCCTGCCATTTGTGACAACATAGAAGGAACTTGAAGGTATTATGCTAAGTGAAAGAAGTCATAGAGAGAAAGACAAATGCTGTATGATCTCAGTTACATGTGGAATTTTTAATAAATAAGTAGATAAATAACTCAAGCTAATAGAAACAGAGAATAGATTAGTAGTTACCAGAGGAGGTGGGTGGGCATGATGGGTAAAGGGAGCCAAAAGGCACAAGCTTCCAGTTGTAAAATAAATGTCATGGGGATGTAATATACAGCATGGTGACTATAGTTAATACTATAGTGCACATTTGAAATTTGTTAAGAGAGTAAATCTTAAAAATTCTTATCACAGGCAAAAAAAAAATCTGTAACTATGAATGGTGACAGTGGTAAATAGACTTACTGTGGTGATTATTTTGCAGAATCTACAAATATGTAATCACTATGTTGTACTCTTGAACCTAATATAATGTTGTATCCAAACTATACATCAATAAAAATTTTTTAAATTTAAACTTCACACAAAAAAAATTACAAGCCTAGATAGCTTTACTGGTGAATTTTATCCAACATTCAAAGAAGAACTAATACAAAATCTTCATAAACTCCTCCAAAAACAGAAGAAGGTCTACTTCCCAACCATGTGTGAGGCCACTGTTACGATGATCCCAGAGCCAATGATTCACAAGAAGAAAACTACTAACTGATACTACTTTTTAACATAGATGCAAAACTCCTCAACAAAATACTACCAAATCAAATCCAGAAATATATAAAATGGATTATATGTCATGAACAAGTCCCAAGAATGCCAGGTTGATTTAACAACCAAAAAAATCAATTAATGTAATACACCATATTAATTTAAAAAAGATTGTCTCAATAGACTTATAAAAAATCTGACAATATCCAAAACCAGTTCATGACAAAAATAATCCTCAAATTAGAAACAGAAAGAAACTTTCTCAGCCTGATAAGTAGAGTCTGTAAAAACCATATGGCTAACCACTATACCTAACAGTAAAAGACTGAATGCTTTCCCTGAAGATAGAGAACAAGTTAAAGATGTTTTATGCATAACTGCATATTTCTTCAAATTTGGAATATTATATATAACCTTTCTGATGCTTTGATATTTAAAACGTATCATAATAGTAAATGGTCATCAAAAGCATAATTCTACTGGCTGTATAATATTCTATTAAATTAATGTACTGTAATGTATTTAAATAATCCCCATTGTTGGAAAATATGATTACCTTAAAATTTTCTCTTATAAATAATATTAGAAAAGTCAGCATACTAGATCAAATAATAGGAGAGCTTTTGAAGACTTGATTTATTTGCCAAAATCCTTCCACAATAAACTTGCACTAATTTATAATCCTACATGAATTTTGATTTTTTTTAAACTTTAACATTTTATTTAATTGATATTGAAGATATTTGCATTTTTATTGATTATTTATACTTCTGGTTTTTTAGATTATCTGTTTATAGTTTTAACAATCATGGAACTCTAATAAATGTTTTCCATTTTTCTGAACTATATACCAATTAAGATTCCCAGTCAGAGAAGAATTTGGCCAGAACTTTAACACGATATATGAATATCTAGCATGTATATGAATATTTAAATACAAAAATCTGTATACTTAAAAACACTGTATATTTTCATTATATAACTTACAATCAGATTACCTGAAGATGTTTAAGTAAAATAGGTTTAAATTATTTTGAAGATTTCCTAGGCGGTCTCATCTTCTTTCATTCCCATCTGAATCCCTGTGAAAAGTAACTGAGTTCTAGCACTTTGCTGCCAGAAATGAGACCTTTCCAACAGAACAAAAGGGCTTCTCTGTAGATGTAACTTTCATAAACAAAGACCTCACAAAGTACTGTCATTTAATTTGAATTTTCAGCACAATATTAAGGGACTGTTTTTCTTCAGTTGCCACCCACATGCCATTGATAAGAATCTTCCTTATTTTTGCGCCCGGCATGTTTTAAATTGTTGCTTTCACAGCTAAACCTGCTCTAAGCAAAGTACATTTAACTATCCAACTTCCAGAAGAAAAGGTTGCAGTATAAGTGATACAAAATGGAACAATACAGAATAATACTAATCAGTCAATGTAATTGAGGAAAATGCCTCTAAATGACACATTTTTAAGAAAGGCTGGGGACTATGGTGATACATTCCATAGATATGGGTTAAGTTTAGTACTTTGTAAACTTGAACCACTTTACAAATATTGGAGAAAATGTTTTAATATCTCATTTACATTTTTCTTTTTGCTATGTTAATTATATGAAATAATTAAAAACCATAATTTGTCTGATATCTTTTAAATCTTCTATATATTTTAATTTCTTGGTAGTTTTTTTTTTCCCCTATCATGTATCATTCACTAAAAGCCTGAAGTACTCACATAAAAAAAAATGTTGCTTGAAGACTTGAGATGACTTCAAATATTTCTGCACTTCACAGTGAATTGCTCATTCACCTGAGTGTTTAACAGTGTCAATGCGCTCAACATTATCATATTTAATTGAATAGTTCAGCAAGATAATATGCCAGGGCATACACCATCCTGTGAAATCATTCAGTGCATTAGGCTAACAATAAATAAAGCAACACTTTAGTGCAATACAGAGGACTTACAGGAAATTACACAAAAAAGGAGAAAAGAAAGGGAGACAAGAAAGAGAGGGACTTTTCAGAAGAAAAGGGAAGGTGGATGGATGACTGGGGAGAGATTTCAGAAGTCTGATAACACCAATCCTTAAACCTCATTTTCTTGAACGACACTAAGAGTAAATATAACTCATGAGAAGAAAAAAGAATATGTTTGAATTTTATGTACATGGCAAATGAGATGGTCAACAAGATTTTTCTGTAAATAATAACAATCATATGGTTTTTGGGGTCATATGAAAGAAGCCATAGATAATGCATACACAAATGAGAGTCACTGTGTTCCAGTAAAACTTCATATACCAAACAGGTATTTGGCCAAATTTGGCCCATAGCCTTGTATCACTGATGTCTGATCTAGATAGTAAAGCTAACTCACCCTTGACCTTAGACGGTCTAAAATATCATGGATAATAGAGTCAGGCCTTTCATTTTACTAGGGATTCAATGACTCATTTTTAGAGGTCATTCTTTTTCTTCCATGGAGTGACCCAAAGCATATATGACATCAGCTCTATGCAATTGCTTTCTGCTTTACAATCAGTTCTTAATAATCTCAAGACCTTCATTCTTTAGGCATTTTGCATAACCTAACTTACTGTCACTCCAAGATATTACTTAATGTTCAGTATAGCAAAGGAGCTCAATGGTGTCCCCCTTACCAACACAAATTTTACTTGTTCCCGGTATGCTGAATACCTCTTTATCAAGTAAAGTAAAAGAAAGTTCAAGTGCAAATGAAAGTTTCAAAAAACACAAAGGTAACATAATGTATCAGTCTTTTTTATGCAAATAATCATATTCCATTATTAGATTTCCAAAAATAATAAATATATTATAGAATGACATCAAGATTATCTTTCCCCATTCCAGTCATTCTGTGGATATTGATGAAGGACAGTATTTCTAATATTGTCAGACTTGCTAACTTTTACTGGATTATAAATCATAATCAAGGCATCTTTATGTTTTTGACTCCTGGGACCAAGATAGGTGCTTCTGCAGATTCTTCCCAAAGCTGCTTGAAGGTTGGCAAAGACAGGAATCGAGGGATGAGGGCTTGCATTCCAGCTTTTTCACAGGCTAAATGTGTGATCTCAGACAGATTATTTAATATCTCTGAACTTCATTTTCCAGAAATGTAAGATGATGACAATAATGCCTAATACAGATGACTGTTGTGAGGATTAAGTTAGAAAAACCAGAGTTCAATATATGTTAATTCCATTTCCTTCTTTCCCTATCCTAAATGGATGCTTCTGAGAGTGCAGAAACATCAGAAATCCTTTTTATCAAAGGACAACTGATTGAGAAAAAAAAGTCATTGAGGACAAAATCATTGAAAAGAAAAAACAAATTTTTACTGTAATTAAGAAGGGGTCAATGGCCCAACTGGGGCTTTACTTTCAAAAATGTGATTAAATATATGGGTATAACTTTGTTTATAACAAAATAAATGTAATCTTGTAAGTATAAGTATGTGCTAATTCCTAGAACAAAAGAAAGGATTGTGTTAATGGAGACGGAAGTATAACTGTTTTAGATAAAATATGTGATAATGTGATACGTATGAGGCCATTTTCTTTATATTTCAAACTTTTAGCTCAAAAAGTACCATTCTTGCAAAATAAATCACAGAGCATTTAAAATAAAATTCTTTCAAAATAGATAAATAGTGGATAAAAGATAAGAAAACAGTGAACCACTTAAACCTTAACCTAATTATAGTATGCACCTCTGTTTCAAGTATTCCACATACCCTATTTAGGCCTGAAACCAAATTTTCTTAATTGCAACAGTAAAATATTAGATAAAGTATGCATGTACTAAGAAAAAAAAACTATGTAAATGTTGGTAGAAATCATTATATTGTTATTACTACATGCAAACTGTGAAAACAGCCATTTGGAATAATTTTATTGCTGAATTATCTTCATTTGGAAGACAGTAAAATGTATTGGGAATATATATGAAATGATGTTCCTATAATTGTTCTTAGAAACTCACACTTGGCTGTAATGATATGAACCTTGATTAACCTTATTAATATAATTAACAAGGAAGTTAAATATAATTCACTGCTTTCTCAGAAGAATTAATTTACTTCAATATTAAAAATGGGCCTTTTTTAAGACCAAATAGCAAGCATATAATATTTCTTAGTGGATTTTTTTAATTGGTACAATTGTAATAAAATAGCAGGATAACTATAGTAGTTGAAAATACAAAGTTAAAAAGTATGGTATAGACATGAAATATAGTAGTTACACTTTTTGTTTAAGTCTTGGACTCATAAAACAAAACATGATTCGAAAACTTTAAGATCACATAATACAATGTGTTCTCCATTCTCCTTGGATATGTTTTTCTATTTTTTTCTTCTCGTGCATGCAATACCACATAAATGTTGACACATTTAAACAGACCAAGAAACTACTTGCTGTCACAATGAGTAGTTTGCTACCAAAGTTAGAGTATTTATTTAGACATTAAATCAGTCCTCCCTCAATGAATTGGAAATTCAATTACAGTGAAAGGAACAGGTTTGGTGACCCTTTCTGTGATTACACCTTGCATATAAATGTATCTAAATCATAAATGAGTATCATTTTCCTAAACAAGTGGCTATACTGGGCAACTTATTGCCCACTTAACTTAAGTTAAACTAGTACCATGTAAGCATTTTTGTAAATACATAAATGGAATGAAATCTCTAATTTAAAATATAAATGAATTCAGTGGAACTTCATGCTTTTTAATATGTATGAACCACATGACCATGTATCAGGTTGAACAAGATCTTACAAATATAAATGTACAACTTGCAGGAAGTATCTAAAATTACACAAGAATTCTTATAGAGGCATTAAAATAATGTACCACATTGTGACTTAAGAGGTATCTAAAAATTTCAATAAAATGTGGTCTGTAGAAGGAAGCTTAGCTAATCATCATCACTGTCAAAAAGTTAAATGTGCTGGCTTATGAAAATTCATATATATATATATCTACATAGATATAGATATACATTACTGGGGTAAGATTAAGAAATAGCATTATTTTTGCTATTTGATAGAACTCAAGATAACCTTACATTAGAAGATTCGTAAGTAAAATCTGAGAAGAATGAAGCTGAAAATATTCTTCTTTATTGAATGTGGCTTAGATTAAGGATAAGGAAAGTTCACTGCTATCTGAGAACAGTTTTAGATCATGTGAGGGAAACTAGATAAAATCTGATAGTTGAAATAAAGCTTCTAGGAAAAAAAAATTAAAATGAATTACCTATCATTCTATAGATGTTTCAGGCCATCATATTGAAATCATGCCCACCCAGAGCAAATTAGTTAGTTAGCAGCCAACATCCAGAACACTAATCAGATCTGCCTTTCCTCTGCATGTTTCTGTCCTGTGGACACAGCCCTTATCCTCTAACAAACAACTCCCTGTGGGAAAACATACCTATAACTACAAGTTCAGTATTCTATTCCAAGAACCTTTCTAAATTTAGTTCCCTCCTGTTGTTATGGAAAATAAAATTGGATTATTTAACATTTTTAATGCACTGCAGTTTTTATATGAGAATGTTTAACCTGTTATAATAAATGGTTATTTTAAAAGTCAAAACTTAATGGCCCATTGACTATAGATGTCTATAATCTTCAATATCACAGCCTCTATTATTGTGTAAAAATTACTATCTTAACCCCTGTACCTGAATCTCAAAAAGAACCAAGGAAAAAATAACTAAAAACATAGGATATTCTGAAAAACAAAAGTGAAAAAAAATAGGACAATTTAATAGTATACTATAATTGGAAACCATTTACATAGTAATTTGTTTTGAAATATAAGCTTTTTGAGGGTAGGGCTGTGTCCTTTAAATGATAGTATATATTTGTATTTATATGAAACAGAATAGTAATTTTAATATGTCATTTTGCTTATTTATATATGAAATATAAGTACATAGTTCCATGTTTGTATCTGCTTGTTTATTATGAATGTTGGTTTTAGAACCAATATATTTCTGTGTCAAATAAGCACAGATGACACTTCAGTCTGTTTCACATCCCCATGGGCCTTATGATGGCTTTCTGCATGCCACATAACGGTGTCTCTGACATTCAGGCTTGGATGTCATCCAACTTTTTAAAGCTAAATGTAGACAAGACTAAATTATTACTCATAGGGTCTCCTCAACATCAATCTTTATATTTCTTTTTAGTTCTTCCCTCTGACATCTAGTATATCCTCCTCAATGTCTCAAGGCTCATAACACTGAACTGATTTTAGATTCTGAGCTTTGTTTTTGATGTCCATATTAATCAGGTTGCAAAGTCATCTTATTATCATCCTAGGAGCCTTTCTAGGATATATCTTACTGAGTCTCCCAGGAACAGAAAAATCCTCAGATATGCTTCCGTTATTTCTTGCTAGGATTACCACAATTCATTATATTCTGGCCTACCTGTCACCTCTACTCTTAGCTGCTTACAGCTAGTGCAGACCCTGGTAATGCATAAAGGCATACAAAAACTAGAATATCTGATCATATTACTTCAGCAAAGAGGAAATTCTGCTTGCCTCTAGGGAAGCTGTGGACTGTGTTTGAGCCTTTATTCCATACAAACATGACAGGTTTCTGAACTATAGTTAAGTAACTTGTTTTCACTAATTGTTATTTTTCTTTAGGAAGAGTGCCAAGCATTGAAAGTATTCATTTCCAAAAGCGAGTTTACCTCATAGAAAACATAATACTTACGACCCTGCAAGGTTGAATAATTAACATTTAATAAATTGATTTCCATTTTTTGTTAACTTGGGAGGAGGGCTTATCATATAAAAGAATCTTGTTAAAAGTCACTTATTATTTTATAATGCAAATAATCAGTCATGTTTGTTTGTACTGTAAACTTAAATGTTAGTAGTAGGGTATTAGGTTTAATAAGGCAAACAACACCTGCACTGATGCTGTAAAAAGAAACAACCACCTCTGTTTCAGTCTGGATTCTGAATTGTGAGCAAGTCCTCTAGGAAAACTAGCAATGCAAGAACAGATTTACAGTATGGTCCCTCATCCAGCCACTCACAGAAGTTGGCCAAAATGAACGATAAACTATACGTATTTTCTGTTTCAGATGTGATTAATCTGTACATTTACATTTCTTTGTTCTGGGGCATATATCATCTTATTACTTTGCTTCACCCATGTTATGCTGTTTCAGTGTATAAAGATCATCATCAGAAATCTCCTTATGAGATTAAAGAACTTTACTAACTTCATCTTCTATGCTAAAGCTGACTTGTAAGGTTCTTGAATATGGCAAGATGAATCTTTCACCACATCAAATCCATAAAGGTACAAACAATGAGAAGGCAAAAGACATGCTACACTCTCTTTGTGTCCATGCTCCTTACCTATTTCTTGTGTTATCAGTCCTATGGAAGGCATCTGCTATGATAGACTTCCAATATCATATTAATATAATCACATTGTTATGCAACACTGCAACTGGTCTGTCGAAAACACTTGCCAGGTAATAAACATGAAAAATGGCAAGGTCTCCCCAGATCTTTACTTGCTTTAGGAACTGGAGTACCAAAGGGAGGCAAAAAGCAAGTGCATATCCTTACTAATATTCAGGACAGATGGTGGGTGGTGAGGGACAATTCTGAGGATAAGAAGAATCTTGAAACTAAAATCACCCTTGAGATAAAAGACATTGAGCTCCTCTTGAAAATCAGTGATGACATATTATCTAGAAGCACTGTTATTCAATTCTGGGAGTTGACTAAGTAACAGGTAGGCAGCAAACTTTGGAAGACCAATCCCTTAATAAAACTATTCTATCAAAATAAAGGTGAAAGTCTTCTGTACCAGTAATAATCAGCACAGGTGTTCTAAAGTAATGGAAATTTTATCCTTTATAGCCTTAAATCCAAGATCATCCTCTCCTCTTATGAATAGCCTCCTTCTTCAATTACTTCCTTTACAATATCCAGAAAAGTAAGAGTTGCAACAGTAAAAGCAAAGGCAGTAACTTCCTTCACCAGAAACATTCTTCCCCTGTAAGTTTCTCCATCTTCCATACCAAACTTGATTGGCAGCAAAGCTGTTATATTTCCAATTTTCAGTTGATCATCAAGGCTTTTCTCCTCCTTTACATGAATTAAAAACATACCTGATAAGATGTTTTGAGAAATCTACACACTGAAAAGAGATTTTCTGAGTATAAGGATGCTATAGTTTTCTTTTCATAGGATATCAGAAAATACTACAAATCCTTATGTTGCAATCAAATTTACCATGTCCATTCATTCATTTCTTCATGTATTAATACAATACTATTTATTAAGTAATCTTAGGATATCTACAAGACAACCTAAGCACATATTTAAAGTGACATCAGGAGCAGATTCAAGATGGTGGCATAGGAAGATACTGAACTCACCTCTTCCTTTAAACACAACAAATCTACAGCTACATATAAAATAGTTCCTTCAAGAAAGGACTGAAAAACTGGATGAAGTGAGCCTCCACAACAAAGGTCAAGACAGATAGGAGAGGCAAATATGGTATCACCAAGGAAAAAAAACACACCCCAGCAGCAGTAATCCAGATTGGGAGGGGTCACAAAAGTTAACTCCTTATCAGGCACCCTAATCCCTAGGTCCTGCACAGGAGAGACGTGCCCCCCAAATACCTAGCTTTGTAAAGCAAACTGACAGGATGTATGCCCAGAAAATCTATAGAAATGCAGAGAATGGAAAATCCAGTCTTAAAGTTCTAGTACATAGACTCACTCAACCTGAAAACCAGCACAAAAACATCACACTGAATAGCACATACAGCACAGGTGAAGGGGACACACTAATCTTAAAGCATCTACCAGAAAAGGAAGAATCAGTTGAGATGCTCCCAGGAACTGAGACACTGGCAGGAATCATTTTTGCAATCTCAGGTTACCTTGCTAATGCCAGTGCTGGTGGGTGCCATTTTGGAATTCTCCTTCTAACCCCACCTCCAATGGGCACACCCTGCTGAGTGCCATACCCATTCCTGAGCTTCGCCCAAGATTCACAGCTGGCAGGGGCATGCCACGTCAACAGGCATGGCCCTGCCACAACAGGGGGGCACATGTGGCCTACACAGGGGACACCCCTTGAGCTTATAGGCCAAAAGGAAGTGACATGTCATATTCAAAGTGCTGAAAGGAAAAAAAAACCTCCCAACCAATAATTCTGTACTCAGCAAGGTTATCACTCAGAAATGAAGGGAGAAAAATATGAAAATGAATATTCGTATGTATGTGCACGACTAGAACGTTGTGCTGTATACCAGAAATAGTACTTCACCAACACTAAACCAGCCCTAAGGAAATGTTAAAGAGACTTCTTTAAGCTGAAAAGAAATAAACTAATTAATAGTAAGAAAACATACAAAAGTAAAAATCTCATTGGAAAAGGTAACTATATAATAAACGTAGCAGATCAATTACTTATAAAGCAAGCATGAAGGTTAAAAGACAAAGGTAGTAAAATTAACTTAAATTACAATAGTTAAAGGATACATATAACAAAAAAGATGTAAAATGTGTCATCAACAATACAAAACCTAAAGGGGAAGTAAAAACATAAAGCTTTGGAATGTGTTCCAATTTAAGTTGCTACCAACTTAAAACAGACTGCTGTTTATGAAGAATATTATATGTTAACCTCAGTAACCACAAGGAAAAAAAATATACAAAAAAAAAAAGAGAGAGAGGAATCTAAACATAACACTAAAAAAAATCACCAAAACAGGAGGGAAGAGAGACAGAGAAGAAGAAAGGAAAAGAGAGAAACTACAAAGATAGCCAGAAAACAAGATATATTATGCTTCCCTCTGTTCAAAGCAGCATTACTTACAATAGCCAAGATACGGAAATGACCTAAGTGTTCAACAATGGATAAATGAATAAAGAAGATGTGAGATCTATATATATAAGAATACTACTCAGCCATAAAGAGAATTATATCCTGCCATTTTCAACAATGTGGATAGATCATGAGGGTATTATGCTAAGTGAAAAAAGTCAGACAGAGAAAGACAAATACCATATGATTTCACTTATGAGTGAAATCATAAGTGAAATCTAAAAGAAAAAAAAAAAACCAGACAAAATAAAACAAAAACAAAACAAACTCACAAATACAGAGAACAGATTGATTAATTGTTACCATAGGGGAAGAGGATTGGGGGTTTGGCATGTTTACCGTATTATTTACTTATACCATTAAACATTAAACATAGTGTTTACCATGTTATTTATTTAAACATCATCATGATAGAGATCAGATTTTTGTTATACTTTAAACTTATTTTGCAGATTTATATATATTTTAAACTCAATGTTTGGTGGAGGAGGGCTCTACCCTCTTATCAATGCTTAGGACCTCTAGAGTCTTTATCTAGTCCTACAAATGCCACACCAGGAGTTGAGTTAATACTATGAATTAGATAGATGAAGTCTCCATCCTGAAGAACATTTAGAAAAAAAAAAGATGACTACAGATTGTAATAAATAGCTTAAGATAGTGATGAAGGATGAGGAACTTGCCTTAGATACAGTTGTTATGAAGGTCTCTCTGAGAACATGACATTCAAGTTGGTAACTAAAGAATGACAACAGACTTGCTTTAAAGATATGGGACAATAGCAATCCAGCAGTTGTAGGAGCCAGAGTGAATGTCCAGTGAAGGGAAGAGGCTTTGAAATAATTGAAAAACAAAACAGAACAATACTGATCAAGCACACTGACTGCGGAAAGGGTCAAGACGAGTTTGGAAAGGCAGGTAAAAGAACAAACAAGGACTCATGAACTAAATAAAGCTGTGATAAGTAGTTCCAGTGTCATTGCAATAGAAATGGAACTTATTAAAATAATTTAGCAGGAAAGTCAAAATGGCATGATCTGTGTTCTTAAGGAATTATTCTGGCTGCTGAGTATAGATCTGAAAAAATAATACAGATGAGGAAACTCAATCTCTAATTTGAAAAACTGACTGGATGATTTTTTCTTAATAAACAATGAAACTTCTGAGGTTGAGAGTCTAAAGGAGGAAGATCAATGCAGTAGGTAACAAAATACAAAACTTTATTTTGGTCAGATTAAATTTGAGATTTTTATGAGACATTCAAGAAGAAATACCAAGTAGGCAGTTTGAATATAGAAGTCTGGAACTTAAAGATGTCAGAACTTAAAATATAAATTTAGGAGTCTACAGCATATGCAGTATATTTAACACCAAATGTTTGGAGGAGATGATCTAGGAAGTGGGTAAAGACAGAGAAGAGAAGAGGGATCCAGACCAATCTCAGGGCATTCCACTATGTGCCAGCAAGGAAAAAACACTGATTGCTAAGACAGAAGAGGTAGGAGAAATTAAGTTAAATGAGGAAAGGTTTCAAGAATAAAAGAGTGGTTAAATACTGCTGTATGCTTAAGGAAAGGAAGAGATAAGAACTGTCCATTAGACTTGCCTAATGGACCATGGTTGTCTCAGGTTTCAGAGAAAAGAGTGGTTATAGTGATATGGTGGAGATGGAAATCAGAAGGGATGATGGTGTTAGATAATGAATCATGAATGAGAAAGTGGAAATAGCAGGTTAGGTTTATTCCCTACATTGTGGCTCTGTTAATTCAGAGCAAGATACATTAAATGAAACTATGAACTAAATGGAAAGGTCATGTTACTGCAAAATATTAAATAATGGCGTAAGGCAGAGGGTACTTATTTTGCACACCTACGCCACTCAGTCCTTCACCATACTCTAGGTTAATTTTTTAAGGATTAAAAAATTCCAGAGTACAAAGAGACTTAAATTTATTTGATCTATTTTTCAGGTAATAGCAGTTCTTCATTCTGCTGCCCATTTTTGGATAAGTAAACAAACAATAAGCATAAACTATTTATGTGAAAAATCTGCAACAGAAAGAAGGAAATAAATACAGTGTGACATATAGATGAAGAATATATTATCCAATAATACAAAAAATTAGATGATAAGCATTGGACACTCTTAGGAAAATAAAAATATGGACTCCATATTTTAAAAGGATACAAGACGGGAAAACAGCCTGAATGAAAACTGAGAGCTAAGGAAATATTTTAAGGAGAAAAATCTCATAAAAATGTTAAAATTATTAGAAATAGTCAAATGAAGAATCAATCAAGTTGAAAACTGAACCTAAGATGTGGATAACAAGCTTGGGAAAAGCATAAGCAAACATACACTGGCAAAATCAATCAGAAAGGAAAGTATACAATTAAATCCAATAAATATTGAATTTAGATTTATGAAGAAGAGGATGAAATAGAAAATATATTCAACTGTGTAACAAGTGCAAGGCTGTTTATAAGATCTCCTAATTATGCAACAATGCTCTTATCTAAGGTTCTTCCCACAAATTTGTTTGTAGCTTCAGGTAAGAAGAGAATATTGAAATGTGGCTGGATATACTTAGATAGCAAGAACTGGCTGTTGTTTACAATTTAACAGTTCAGGAAAAGGGTATTTGAAAGGCAGGTAATTTCTCCCTCTTTATCAGTTTTCTTAATGGAAAGTTAGGATTAATTAAAATTTAAAATTTAAACATAATTAAGCCAGTAACTACCCTGCTCCATCCTGTCTTTATTGCTGGATTAGTATTTACTATTGCTAATATCTAAATCTAAGATGATGTGGTCCAAAACTAGAAATGCTAATAGCTTTTAATTATTGAGAATATTGTGGAGGAAGTAAATAGTAGACCTATGTAGTTGGATAGTAACTGAAGATGACAACCATATCCAAACCTTCAGTGAAGTCTTGCAATTCTCTTTCACCAGAAATAACAGCTGAGAGAAAAGCAGAAAAACAAAACCAAAAACAAATGTAAACTATAACAACATAATTTTTCCCTTCAGACAGGCAGACCATGCTAATAAATTGTCAATTCTGTTTTAAATGAATACTTTTTTGTAGATAACTATGCATCATCAAAATTTACTCAATAAATCTAAATAAACCAATAATAATGGGAGAAATTAAGAAAGTTGTCTACTGTACCTCAGAAACATTCTGGCAAATATTGTTATAATTCTTATAAATCTAAGCAGGAAAACTTTCTAATGATTTGAGAAGTTTATATACCTCTAATAATAAAAATGAAACAAATTATAAGGAAAATTTATTTTTTATAGTCAAAGTTCTTAAATGATATAATAGCACCTAAAATTAAATTATGTATAAAAATGTAATGCAAAATGAATAAAAAAATAATTCCAATAATTCAAGGACTATTCATTATTTCTCAATAAGTTAGATTATAAAACTATATGAAGATTTCAAAAGAGACCTAAAATTTACTAGCTAAAATTCAAGGATTTAAAATTTTAAAAAACTGAATGTATTTAAAAGCAGTAAGAATTAGCATTATGCTGACTCTGTCATACAAGAATAAGAAAAAAATTATACCTTCATATTTTTTACACAAAGGTATCAAAGCTTTGTGTAAAACTCAAAATGAACATGAAAGCAACAACAGAATTACATAAGTACTGGAAATAAGGTCAAATGATCATCATTAGCAAATAAGAGTTTTGCTATCAAAAAAACCTTAAAGAAGTTCTTTATGATTATAATAAAACTAATATTTTGAAAGACAATGATTTTCTTATGTATCAGTCAATATTAATTATAAAATGCATTATGAAAATAATAATCCCCACTAGACACAAACATATAAAATATTAAATTCCTCAAAATAAATTTAATAAGAAATGTATTGAAATATGTAGTGAAATAACATAAATTTAACTTAGGTTCTTAAAATATTATGGATGGAGATACAAAGTTTTTTTAAAGAGTTAGTATCATAAACCTTCAAAATTGGAAATTCCAATCAAAATTCCAATAGATTTTTTGGAAGGAAACTTGAAAAAAATGTTTCTCGTGTTTTAAGAAAGATGAGTTAGATAAGAAAAGACTGAAAAAAACTACATTTCCTTAACATGTATTAAAATATACAGTTGGCCTTCTATATCTGCTGTTCCAGCCACTGATCAAAATATTCCCAAAAACAAATTCCAGGAAGTTCCAAAGAGCAAAACTTGAATTTTCCATGTACTGACAACTATTTACATAGGATTTACATTGTATTTACAACTATTTACATAGCATTTACATTGTATTAGGTATCATTAGTAATTCAGAGACGATTTAAAGTATATGGGAAGATGTGTGTAGGTTACATGCAAATACTACATTATATATGCACATCATTTTATATAAAGGAGTGAGCATCTTTTGAATTTTGGTATCCAGGGGGGGTCTTGGAACCAATTTCCTGTAGACACTGAGAGACTACTGTATATAAATATAATAATTTAACATGGTGATATTTATGAAGAAATAAATAACACAATAGAATAGAAAACAAAATTTAATCAAAAGTAACTAGAACCCTCTATATAAGAAATGTGATACTTAAAATTATAGTAAAATGATGAATTTTCAGAAACTAGACTATAATTTAAGAAAAACTATAAATTCAATTTACTTTTGTATAACAATTTGAGTAAGGTTTTAATATGTAATTTAGTCATTAAAAATTCCACTTTTAGGAATTTATTTTAAGAATCAAAATACATTATAAGTTAAAATGTATATTTCTTTTACTGTTAATGAAAATGGAATTAAGAAGAAATGTAAGAAAATGGAAATAAAATACATGTATTGATTAAAATACATTCTTGCACATGAAATATTAGCAGCTAATGTGATCCTGTAGAATAATTATACTGTGTACATTAAATAAAAACAGTAGGTTAAAATGAAGACTTTTTTTTCTAGCTAGAGTGTTTGAATGATGATTTTTATTTTAATGATACATTAGATTTTATATAATTAGCAACATTTTTGAAAAAGTAATAATTACATACTTTTATTTTTTGAAAAAAAGATAAGCATTCCAACCAGGGTTAACCATTTACACCATATGTGATCTTGGGCAAAGCAATTAACCTCAGAGTCTCAGTCCTTTCAACTAATAATTAAAAAAATAAAAATTGCTGTACTGCTTATCTGTTATATTTAATAATATATGTGTAACATATATTGTGTTAGTATTAATTAGTAGAAGACATTCTCCTATTTAATTCTATTAAGAAATATCTGATGTGCAAAATGAGAACATTAAAATGTGGGAGATATAGAATACAGTCAATATTTTATAATAACTGTAAGTGGAGTATAACCTTTAAAAATTGTGAACTACTATGCTGTACACCTGAAACTTATGTAGGATTATAAATCAACTACACTTTAATAAAATTGAATAAAATGGTTAAAAAAAATAAAATATGGAAGATACAATCCAAAAGTGATTTTTGTCTGTTGACTATATTAATTTTGGGAAACGGGTTTGTATTAGGGTAAATAGAAGTGTGGGGGTTAAAATATAGACAAACATAGCATAAATTGAATTTAGGGTTCTTAGGAAGATAAATATATAGCAGTAAGCTTTATCAACTTGAAAAAGTTAAAAATCCTAGTAACTAGAAAAATCAAGTAATGATAAATTTACATTCTTGGTCTTGAAAGTCACTGTTTCACAATGAGACTATTTCATAAATCTTTGCCCACAGATTTCACATTTCACATCCACAAGATAAACATATCTTTGTGACATACATGTTAGAAAATAAATTAAGAAAGTGGTTTGCTTTTGTTTTTTAACTACTTTTATGATGGACTGTGAATGTATGGAAAGTCACTAAGATTCCTTGATGGAATCAAAAGTTTTTTTTAAAAAAACTGGAATTCATAGAAAGAGAGAGTAGAATGGGTTTTTGCTTATTGCTGAGGAATGAGGAAAATGAGTAGAGTTTGTTAAAACAGTAAAAACTTTCAGTTACAAGATGAATAAAGTCTGAGACCTAAATTTATAGTTGATAATAGTGTATTGTATAATTTGCTGAGATAGTAGAACCTAATTGCTCATAAGGGAAAATATAGTAAACATGAAATCATGGACTGTTAATTAACTTGATTGTGGGAAATCATTCATAATGTATAAGTCAAACCATCACAATGCATATTTTAAGTATATTACAATTGTATTTGTCAATTATACCTCAATAAAGCTGAGATGAATAATTTTGAAAAAAAAGTTTTGAGGGTTGGCACAGATTAAGGATGAGAAGGAGCAAAGTAGCGGTCAATCTTATGCAAGAAGACATCATGGTTACTCTTAAAGGGCATTTTAAATACAAACATTTGCATTGATGTTATCTGCCTACAGTTTCAATTCCTAAAGAAGCTTCTTCTAAATTTTTTTTTATTTGCTTTAAAAATGTGTATATCTATAAGGTCAATAAATTTTAATGAATAAAGACTGCATCTGAGAGATTCTAACTTTTCCTCACTGAGATAAGGAGGTAATTTCTCTAAACACTAGGTCCCTCATTTGTAAGATGAGTAACATTAGAGACTTGTCACATATAGTTGTTGGGAGAATTAAATAAGATGATACTTGTTGAGCCCAAACTAGTCCTGGCACAGAAGAAACAGTAGTAATTGTTAAATATTTTTAGTAATATCAGTGGTAATTATGCAACCTCCTTTGGTTATGTAACTATTCCTGAAAATGCACGGAATAGTTTGGAAATAAATATTCTCTCTATATAAATTCTGACAATAATTTAGAAGTGAACTCTATAAGAAAAAGACTACTATATGGATTAGTAAACAGTGTGTTCTAATTGTAGTTCTTCCTAGCTATATAATGATGCTAAAACTAGTCCTTAATTTCCCTGCAGTTAATAAGAAAATATGTATCATATGTATATATGTGTGTGTGTGTATATATATATATATATATAAAATAAATAAATACAGGCAAGGGCTAGAAGAGCTAAAAATAACTTCACTTTCAAAAGTAATGATATATAGGGTATATTTATATTTATACAAAATTATGAATATATATGATTATAATAATTTCAAAGTTGCCAAAAGATTTGCTGACATAGGATGGTGAAAATATTTTTAAAAGAAGTAATTCACCGATTAATGTCATTAATATGGTTCTCTTTGGTGGTAAAAATGAAGAAACACACTTCTTCATATATGCTTGTATATGTTTGCATGAGCAAACAGAAAGCTACACAAGCCTATCAACGCTGGTTTTTTGGGGGGAGGAGCTGGGGCAGATATAACTGGAAGAAGTCTTATGACCAGATGGGTAATGACTATCATTTTTTATATTCTTAGTATAAAGATAATATATTAAATATATTAAAACATATTTTAGAAATTCTCTTAATCTCATCTGGCAAGACATACCAAGATCCTTTAAAATGCTCATTTCTCTGGATGCAGTAATTTCTCTATTAAGAATTTTTCATAAGAAATAATTAGAGATGCTTTCCAGGATTTATGTACAAGAATGTTAATTGTAGAATTATTCATAAGAACAAAAAAATTAAGCTAACATTCCATCAATAAGGAGTTAGCTAGACTATTAAATAAAATCTTATATGTGTGTATAATATAAATATACAGTATATTTCTATGTATAATATATAACATATACTCACATTTTATGAAAATATTAAAAGCCAGGTAGATATATTTACAAGAGAATATGAAATGCTTTGTTCTACATGCTACAAATGTGTTCCCAGTTTGTCACTGCTTTCCATTCCTATTGTGACATATTTACTACACTTTAAGCTATATGAAAAGATACTAGAATTAACACCACCAAATTATTAACAGTGAGTCAGTACATATATTTCCCATATTTTAGTTTCAGATTGATGTGTTTATATATCTTACATACCCTTTATGATGAAAATGTTACATTTATAAAAATTATATAAATTATTAAAAAATAAAACTTAGTTTTATTTTATTTAATATGTTGTATTTATTTAAGTAGTTTGCACAGAAGAATTCTACATTGACTATAACAGCATATATGTAGACTTAAAATATATACTGTTCAGGAAGTCATGCTTCTCAGAATACTGTGACATAGGATAAGACTTTTTTAAATTATTATTTTCTTAGATAGAAAGTGGAAATAAGAATTGTTAATGATTTGCAACCTGAACATATATCTGAAAGTTATCAATTAATATTTTCTTTTCATGATATATCACTAAAACATATTACATACTAATGTTAGAATACATATATTTTATAATATATTCAGAAATTTTAGACTGTTAAAGAGGCAGTTATTACTAAATACTTTTCAATATGGATTATCTCCAACATAAACTTTAATGGATAGATTTTTTCAAAACTTTAATTTATTGTATTTGTTTCAGTTTTAGATGTCTCAAATGCAAATTTCTTTATAAAATAAGGTGGAATAGGAAGGGTTTGGTTGGTTTGGCTTGGTTGCACTTTTATATAAGTAGTTTGAAAATAATTCTGAAGTGAAATTTTCACTGTGGTCAAATTATTCCTATTATCTTTCCATAGCACCAGCCATGAAAAAAAAATTCTTTGCTATTTTAACAATCATATTAAAGAGTAAAAAGACCTTTCCAAAAGGTGAGAGATAGCCTTTGGTACTGTTAGCTAAATGTCATATCTTCCTCAAGAACCAGAAATCACCTTTATTAATATAGTTGACTACAGTGGCATCTGCTGCCCCATTCTGAATTTAGAAAGCCACTAAGTTTTTCCTATTTCTCACGTGAATAATCTGGTTTGTATATCAATCGTGGAAGCTGCCTCACTTTTTTCTCTTGATTCTATTAATTTCAAACTTAGCGTAAGACTAATTATACTAGAATTCTTGTGGTTAGAAGTGTCAGAAATCAAGCTCTAACAGTTTAACACAAAAACAGAATTTTAATAAGTCATGAGATGTCTCACTGAACCCAAAGATAACAGTGGGGCAGGGCCTGAGCAAAAGCTAGAATGAGCAACTTTCTTCTCTGCTTCTCTCTGAGTTTCTGTTTCATTTTTGCATCTTTCTGTCATTGCTTCTTAATCTTCTTGGTCCACAGGCCAGGACACATGGTCATATAACTATTCCTAAAAGTCCAGACTCCCAGTGAGAGTATGACACTCTTGGCCCCAAGTCCTAAACCTCCTGAATAGGGACCCAGTGTTTCATAACTGGCAAGTTGCCCACCCCAAACCAGTCAACTGACGTCACTTGGTTATAAGGTTAATCCTGCTGCTACAAAATGGATGGCAGGACTAGGGAAGACACAGACTTAGAAACAGTAGCGTTGATGGTCCAACAAAGTAATAGATATCCATTGAACAAGGGTCCTACCCACAGTATTTTCTGCAGAGGCATACCTCATCTTATTGTGCTTCTTAAATATTATGTTTTTCACAAGTTGAAGGTTTGTGGCAACACTGCATCAAGCAAGTCTATTGGCGCTGCTTTTCCAGGAGCATTTGCTCACTTTCTATCTGTATGTCACATTTTGGTAATTCTAGCAATATTTCAAACTTTTTTTATTATTGTATGTGTTATGGTGATTTGTGATCAGTGATCTTTGATGTTACTATTGTAATTATTTTGGGTCACCAGTGAACCCCACCAATATAAGATAGCAAACTTAATCAATAACTATTGTATATGTTCTGGTTGAGCCCTCAAGCAGCTGGTCCCCTGTTTCTCTCCCTCTCCTCGGGCCTCCCTATCTCCTGAGACACGAGAATATTGATATTAGGCAAGTTAATCAACCTACAATGACCTGTAAGTGTTCAAGTGAAAGTAAGGGCCCCATACCTTTCACTTTAAAAATAAAAGCTAGAAATAATTAAGGGGAGTATTGTCCCCTTCCTCCCTCCCCAGGCACCACTGGACCAATTACCTCTGAATGCTGTATTTGGCTCTCATGCTGCCTCTGTGGTTCCCGCCCTCACTTTTCTTGGACGTGATAGCTCTGCTTATTGCAGGACAACAATGGCTATTCTAAATGCTAAGGAAAAAAAAAAACAAAAAACAAAGAACAGAACTGTTTCAAGTACTCAAAACTGACTTATAGACCAACCACCTGGATTGAACCCTTGCTAGCAAGCATTCATAGACAAGAAACTTCCAAGCCTCCTTATATTGCTGGAAATTCAGCTGTGCTCCAGACTACAGCCTCCTTAACTATGCTATGGATTTTTAATTTATTTTCTCTTATTTCATGTACACTGCTTTTTTTGATTACAGTATATGATGGATGTGTATGAAAAAATGTATCTTTGGGAAAACAATTACAGTTTGTTAATTTGAAAAAAAAATTAATGAGGATGGCATCCCAAAAGAATAGAAAGGCCTAAATCTAGGGCTCTTGCATCAGTTAGCCAAGTTGTGAATACAAGGAAAAGATTCTTAAAGGAAATTAAAAGTGCTACTCCAGTGAACACAGGAATAATAAAGTGAAACATCATTATTGCTGATATGGACAAAGTTTTAATGTTCTGGATAGAAGATCAAATTAACCACAACATTCCCCTAAGTCAATACCAAATCCAGAGTAAGGCCCTAACTTCAATTCTATGAAGGCTGAAAGAGGTGAGGAAGCTGCAGAAGAAAGGTTTGAAGCTAGCAGAGATTGGTTCGTGAAATTAAAGGAAATAAATAATTTCTAGAAAATAAAAGTACATGTACTGATGTAGAAGCTGCAGCACGTATTCAGAAGAGCTAGCTAAAATAATTCATGAAGGTGGCTACGCAAAACAACAGATTTTCAATGTAAATGAACCAGCATTATACTGGAAGAAGATATCATCTTAAGACTTCCATAGCTAAGAAGAACTCAAAGCCTGTCTTCAAAACTTCAAAGGACAGGCTAACTCTTTTATTAGGGACTAATGCAACTGGTGACCTGAAGTCAGTGCTCATTTACGCTTCCAAAAATCCTAGGGCCCTTAAGAATTATGCTAGGTCTACTCTGCCCGCGCTCTACAAATGGAAGAACAAAGCCTGGGTAACAACGTATCTGTTTACAACTTAGTTTACTGAATATTTTAAGCCTACTGTTGAGACCTACCACTCAAAAAACAAACAAACAAAGATTCCTTTTAAAATATACTGTCATTGACAATGCACCTGGTCACCCAAAAGCTCTGATGGAGATGTGCAATGAGATTCATTTTGTTTCCTTGCCTTCTAACACAACATCCATTCTGAAGCCCATGGAACAAAGAGTCATTTTGACTTTCAAGTCTTATTATTTAAGAAATACAGTTCATAAAGCTAGATCTGCCATACACAGTGATTCCTCCAGTGGATCTGGGAAAAATAAATTGAAAACCTGGAAAAGATTCATCATTCCAGATGCCTTTAAAAACATTCACAATTCATGAGAAGAGGTCAAAATATAGACACTAATAGGAACTTGAAAGTTGATGCCAATGTCATGAATGACTTTGAGGGGTTTAAGATTTCCTGAAGCTGTAGTGGAAATAGAAAGAGAACTAAAAATAGAAATGGAACCCAAAAATGTGACTGAATTGCTGCAATTTCCTGATCAAACTTGAATGGACGGAGTTGCTTTTTATGGATGAGCAAAGAAAGTGGTTTCTCAAGATGGAATCTACTCCCAGTGAAGATGCAGTGATGATCGTTGAAATGATATCAACAGACTTAGAATATTACATAAACTTTGATAAAGCAGCAATAGCAGTTGAGAGGATTGATTCCAATCTTGAAAGAAGTTCTTCTGTGGATAAAATCCTAACAGCATTGCATACTACAGAGAAATCATTTACAAAAGGAAGAGTCAATTGATGCAGCAAACTTAACTGTTGTCTTATTACAGGAAATTATCATAGCTACCTCAGCCTTCAGCAACCACCACTCTTATCAGTGAGTAGTCATCAACATCGAGGCAAGACCACCAGCAAAAAGATAACAACTTGCTGAAAACTCAGCTTATGGTTAGCATTTTTAGCAATAAAGTGTTTTTAAATCAAGGTATGTAAATTGTGTTTTAGACATAATTCTATTGCACACTTAATAGACTACAATACAGTGTAAACATAAGTTTTATATCTGCTGGGAAACCAAAAAATTGTGTGACTTGCTTTATAGTGATATTCACTTTATTGTAGTTCTCTGGAATGGGACCCATAGTATTTCCAACGTATGACTGTATTAGATTGGTTTCTCCCTAAACTACAGAAATTTACTTTGGATCAGATGTAAGTAGAATACTTTGATTCATTAATCTCAAAAGAAGTTAGTTTTGATTTGTATAAAAAAATACTAATTCCATCCAGTTTCTTTACTTTCTCTGGTGCCAATTATACTTGTCCATGAGTAGTTCAATCCCTCTTCCTCGCTAGTCACCCCTGGTATGAGGTACAACCAAAGATAAATCATTATCATAAGTGATATTATCATCTGAAACTCTCTCTTAAGCCCTAAAATATCCTGGTTTCCTTATCCTCAGGTTAGGTAACCCATGTAGTAGAGCCAAGCCAACAGAGTTCACCCTATATGCCCTGACATTCACCAAACATATAATCACATTTACACTATTACTTACCCGTCTATCACATAAATGAAGATGATTTTGAGTCTTATATGTTCCCACATTCCTAATTCATGAAATACCAACTCTAGTATTCCATTGATTAGAAGAATGTGATCAAGAAGAATTCGATTTTGGAACCTATTATTACCTATCATCGCATCCACATACCCAAGGATATCAGTATGCTATTCACAACTTTATTTCAGAGGCCTACAGTTACAGATTTCAACTCCAGTTCTGCTATGTAATGTAATCTTGGCCAAGTCACTTAACCCTTCTGAACCGATAATCTTATCTCCAAAAAAGAGGCTTGTTATATCTACCTCAAAGTATTATAAGGATTAAATAGGATAGTATGTACAATGCTACAAGCACATTTTGTCTTTTTAATAGACAACACATTTCATAGCACTCAATCCAATAACCCTCTAGGACCAGAGGCTCAGTCTGGCCCTGGGATCATAGATACAGCCAGGCTAACAGTGAGATGCAAAAAAAAAAAAAAAAATCAGCCTCCATTAGATCTCAGTTTCATACGAAGAAGAGATAGCATCATCTCTCTTAGCCTGCAGAAGCTGCTGATTATGACAACCTCCCTTCCCTTCACCCTGCACTCCCCCTTGATACATATTGGCACCTTTAAGACTGGAAACAACTACAGAGCTGAGGTCTGAGGGATTCTTTTGAGCTAAGTAACATATACATTGCCTATCAGATAATTTAAAGTGATAAAAATCAGGACAATGGAAAATGAGGTGTGAGTGAGTGCTACGTAACAGTCCTTAGACAGAATTCCTTCTCCAGGAAACCTCAGTTTTTCTCTCTTAAGGCCTTCAACTAGTTGGATGAGGCCCAGGCCCACCACTCACATTATCAGGGGTAATTTTCTTTACTTAAAGTCAACTGATTGTAACAGTTAATCATGTCTACAAAATGCCCTCAGAACAACATCTAGACTAATGTTTGACCAAACACCTGGATACTAACCAAGTTGACACATATAATTAACCGTCACACTACCCTTTCTAAGATAATGTCCCACTTTTCTCAATAACATGCTATAAATGAGGCCATGCTCACCAGTTTTATTTCCATGTAGGCCAATTAGCTTTAGCACCCTACTACCTCCACACTATCTAAATTACTATCCCTTAAATTTTATCTCACATCTAAATGTCAGTTCTAAAATCTGTTTCTACCAATTACTGTCTCCTTTTGGTCACATGGTTAACTGATTGCTGTAGTGCTAACAACTTAAAACAGGCAAACTGTTCATCACTTTAACTTGTGTAACAAGACTAACTCCTTAACCCAAGTCTAGGTCTTTGGTAAACCAGATAATCCAAGCAAGCCAAAATCTACTACCTCCACAGGGTTTCCTGAAAACCATTTGATGTTTCAACAGCAAAAACATCACTTACCTTTAGCAAAATCTTTCATGCATAGTGTTTTATTCAATCAGCACAATATAACAGGCATAATTATTTCTCACATTTTATAGAGAAGGAAACAGAAACCAGTAGGCCAAATGACTTGCCTGAGCTTCTTTAGAGAGCTGGTTTGTGAGATATGGGGGGATCTAAAGACCCAGTCCATCTAGTCAGCGTACATCACTTGAATGCCTATTATATTTTAGGCTCTGGGATCCAACAACAGACAAAACTTAGAGACCACCTGCCCTCATGGAGTCAAATTCTAGAAAGTGGGGTAAGACAACAAACAAATAAATAGGTAAGATATGGATGTTTCTGAAGAAAAATAAGGCAGATAGCAATTAGGGTATATATGAGTTGAGGGGGTGAGAATTGCAACACAAAAAAGGGTGGTCAGAAAGACCTCACCGAGAAGGTGGCATTCAATCAGGGCCCAAAAGACATGAGTGAGCAAACCCAGTGGAAATATCGAGAAAGAGGGTATCATACAGAGGGAAGGTCTTGGCATGAAAGCTGTCTAGTGTGTCTGAGAACCACAGTGAAAGCATTACAGCCTGATGCCAACCTAATTTATGCTAATCTGTCATTCCCATCTTCAGACGTCTTCGCTATAGAATTATATTTGGCATGGAAAGTCAAATATGCTTTATAATATGAAAGCTATGAAATCTACAATTATTTTATCCCCCAACATATCTATTACATTGATACTTATTTGTCATAATATGAATTTATCCTTCACTCATCAATGGGTAAATAGTGCTACAAATTAACAGTACATGACTACTAAGTACACAAAGTATTAATTTGGCTCCTCAGCCAAGGGAAAGAGTGATTGTGGTCTTTCTAAATTCTTCTCATTTTAGGGGATAATTTAGGCTTGGCAGTACTTTGTTTAAGATGTATTAAAACTTTTAGAAAACCATTGTTTAAAAAGTCCTTAGGGGAAATTACCTTTTATAATGCAAAGTAAGTGAACAAAAATTTGTATTTTAAAATCACAATATCTGACCATATCTACATTACCAGGGTTTCTTGTTTTGTAGGTAGATTTTCAAGACATATGAATCAATACTAATGGTGTCTGTGAAAGAGGACCATTTATATCATCTTATGAGCCTTATTATATGATGAGCATTTATCTAAAATCTGTGTCCACATAATGCTATTTGAGCAATTTTAAAATGGTGAACGGTAGAGAATCCAGTCTAACTGCATAGAATCAAGTTGAGTCTAGGTAATATGTGTTACCAATAAGATATGTGCTTATTACTTATATATAAGACATACCAGTTACCAAGTAAATTCTATACTGTAGCATCATGCTTACTGCCATCTAAGCCATGTAAATATAGCAAATGGATGTTCAGGTTGACAGAAGTTTGCAGCACATTTTTCATACATCTCATTTTGCTAATACATCCTTTAAATCACTCCCAAGAAAATTAGTAAGGTATCTATTCTCTATTTCTTCCTTCTCAATTCAGCCAGATGCCCAAACACCACATACGGAAGAAAAGGGGTTCCAATGACAAAAAGCCAATAAACTCTATAAGCAGAAGTATCTGAACAGGGACTTTTTAATTTAGGAACTTTTTAAAAAATCTAAATATTGTTAAAGTATACCTTAAGATTATTCCCATATTTTCCAATAAAAACTACGAAGGCAGTCCTTCAAGCACAATAACAATAAACAGCAAAAAGAAACTTTTAAAAATCCCATTGGTCCTGCAGCCTCCTGCCAGAGCCCCACACAATAGCAGAGACTAAGGCTGAGAACGGCTCCACTGGAGCAGTACTAATACATTTGACACAGCTTCCACCCCGTCATTATGCAGAGGAGCCTGTGCTGATCCCTTTGTAAATTGGAGACTCTTTTAACCAGGAATCCCAGGATGAAACGGAACCATTTTCCTCACGGCAAAACAAATCCTTCTCCAGTGAATTTTGTTATTGTTTATTGTTACACTGTTTTATCAGCACTAAACTGTATGAAAGCTTCAATTAGTTCTTGATGAATGATCCCATAAAAGCATGTAGTTTCATTTCCCCTGCCACCAGATATTTCACTGAGTGTTATTAAATGAAATATAATTGGGATAAGATTCAGGAAACTTACAGAGGCTGTAGCGCTCTCAGTTCAGCCTAAAACGGTTAGTCATCAGTGTGGCTGGATCACGCTTGACACACTGGTACGTATTAATTCCCATCGCTGGATCCTGGGGAGAACGTAGAGGCCCTAGGTACAGCCTGATGCACAATCTCTGCCCCTCAGTGAGGATAAAGGCCTATGGTGAGGTGCTGAGTTCAGTGCTGGGTCAAAGAGTCATTATCTCCACAGAGGAGCAAAAGACATCTGTACCAATCAGCTTTTGCATGATAGAATATATCCACATAATATGTTACATAGGACCTATTGCATTGTTCCAGCCATAGGTGGAGGCCATCAGTTTTCCTTTCTTCTTTAGTAGAGAAGCCCTAATTTTTAGCTAGATATATTTACACATAGAATAAAACGCTAACTTCTCTGCCTCCTTTGTTATGTGACCATGTTGCAGCCAACAAAATGTAGAATTAGGGTATGAGACTTCTGAGAAACCTTATTAATGGGAGCTGACTCAGCAGGGGGAAAACCTTATAAAGCATCTTTCTACCTTTCTTCCTTCTTCTGGACTTTAATGCAGAAGTGAAAACTGGAGCTTCAGCAACTCTATTGGATCAGGATGTGACCTTAAGATGAAAATCATGTAGGAGAATCTTAGTGCGGGGAAACAGAAGCCTGAGTGCCTGAAGACATTCTGGAGCTATCATCTAAGCCTTGAACTGCTATCCTAGGTCTTAATTAATGTATGATATTCTACTTTTTTATTGAAACCCTATTACAGGCAACAGAACCTAACTATAACCAAGAGAGCTGTGGATCCTTAATATATTTTTTATTTTATTTTTTTAATTGAAATATAGTCAGTTTACAATGTTGTGTCAATTTCTGGTGTGCAGCATTATGTTTCAGTTGTACATAGACATACATATATTCCTTTCCATATTCTTCTTCATTATAGGTTACTACAAGATATTGAATATAGTTCCCAGTGCTGTACAATAGAAACTTGTTTATCTCTTTTAGATACAGTAGTATCTGCAAATCTCGAACTCCCATTTTATGCCTTCCCACCCCCTTTCCCCCTTGGTAACATTTTAAGATAACAAAACAACACAACTCTGTGTTGGTCATTCTGTGAAGCGTTTTA
Organism: Camelus ferus; assembly: GCF_009834535.1. Classification (NCBI taxonomy): domain Eukaryota; kingdom Metazoa; phylum Chordata; class Mammalia; order Artiodactyla; family Camelidae; genus Camelus; species Camelus ferus. The sequence goes on from NC_045703.1 coordinate 3,124,885, forward strand.
ACGCATTGTGGCATTTCATATTTAAAACAAACCTATAAATTAGGTACTGATGTTATCTCCATATTACAGATGAGAAAACTAAATCATAAAGCCACCCAGCGCATAGCCCAGTTGGTGGTGAGGGGTTAAGGGAAAGGAGAGGGACTGGAATTCATATGTTCAATGCTTCCTTCTTTAATGCAATGAATAATACATTTGTACCTACATCATGTGTCAGAGACTAAGTGCTTGGTAAACAAAAATGAACAAAAGGATGACCCCTGCCCTCATGGGTCAAATGTTCTAGGACAGTCTCAAGAGTTCTTAACTATAATCTTGGACAAAGATTAACAAAGTGTGGTGAGCGAACCCCCTGGGAACCCAAGATCTTGTGGGTACACAAAATCAAAACTATTGTCACAATAATACTAAGACTTTACTTGATTTTTTCCTTTACTGTGTTCACAATCACACTGTTGGTACAAAAGCAACAGTGAATGAAACTGCCGGCAGTTTGCACCAAATCACTTGTAGTCATGGTATTTCTCACCATCACAGGTCCATAGTTAATAAATAGTTCAACTAATTAATTAAAGAATTTCCCTTAAAAATGTCCTCTGGGAAGCAGTAAAAATTTGTAATTTCACTAAATCTTGAAACTTGAGTACACATCATTTCAATATCCCATGTGATGAAATGGGAAATATATAAAATGCATTTCTGTTGCATACTGAAGTAGGATGGTAATCTGGAGGAAAAGCACTTGTGCGATTGAATCACAAGCTGAACTAAGCTGTCTTTCAGTCTTTCACGGAATGTCATTTTACTTGAAACAATGATTTCAAAGTAAACTATGGTTTACTTCAAACTATGGTTATTCTTCTATGAATATTTCAAAATGAATGAAGTAAACCTGTCCAATAAAGAAAACAACAGAATTTGCTGCCAGTGATGAAATTTAAGCCTCACAATAATTAAGATTTTTTTGATGAAATTCATGATGATATTGACAAGTGTGATGTTTTGGTATTTGGAAAATCTGCATAACTCAGTGAACTAATATTTTCTGAATGACCAATGTATGTGTTACATACGTGCATGGGCAAAATCATGCATTGGTAAAAGATCCATTCAAAGTGCATAATAAACTAATGGATTTTAAAGTAACAAAGTATCAAAAGTACGTTGATATGATTTCAGATTTCACACTGCATAACCTTCAAAATAACAACCACTTGCTGAGTTTTGGTGTAGTATCAAAAAATACCTACAACTGTATGTGATAACAACTAAATATCTATATAAGACCGTATATTCTTCATGTATCTTGATCCTAAGAATGAATTGCAGAAGGTTAAGGTGCAGATGTTAGAACTGATTATTGCTTATTAATTTAGACTTTAAAGAGATTTACAAAAGTATAAAATATGTCATTCTTCTCCCTTAGTTCTTTTTGTCTGGGAGTTATTTTTCACAAAAATGTTGTCTATGTTAGCATGTAATGGGTGTAGTACTGTTATTGTAAATGAATTGTTTTAAAATTTTAGAAGTGTTTCCTTGGTTTTAAATTTTAATAGTAAATAGAGACAGATACAACCCACAAAACAAAACTTATGAGGCCAGAAAGTTTGAGAACCACTGGTCTAACACATGGCCCTTCATATCCATTGGTTGTACCTTATTCCTGACATTGGAAAAGATCTTATTTTAATGGTGAGCAATTTACTTTGAAACAGAAAACCAGGGTTCTTCAGATAGGTTATTTTTAGCTCTGTGGGACTCAGCATCTCACAAGTGCTTCTCTCAAGTCTTCTATTAAACCAGAAAGACTCCATAGCAGAAGAAATTTGTTAGTGTAAATTTTGTGACCCGAGTATGATCACAAAAGGATGCCAGATTCTTTTTATTTGGAATGAGAAAATTAAAGTGCAAAAGCATGTGACTTTTAACATTGCAATTAAGCCAATACTGGGGAGCCTGCAGAATAGACAGAAATATTTGTGGTTAATTATTCTAAATGTTGCAACTGTTGTTTTCTCTAAATTCCTAACAATCCATATGTTTGCTGCAACCTTTCAAAAACTGAATAGAAAAGGATTACTGATTCTTACATCATTTTCCTCAAGACAAAACATATTTTCTACAACCCAACCAAGGAATCCACTTAACAACTGAGTTAAATATTGCATTATTTATTACTCCTTAAAATTAAGATGATGTCAGACACCTAAACTTCAGTTTTTATATATTTGATCTAAGGATAAGAAGATTTATTTCTTAGAGTTGTTGTAAGATGAAAAGAGATAACAAGCTTGAAAACATCCAAAACATGTGCAACATAACTAGTGCTTAAATACTCTGGATTTCTTTTGATGCTTTCATTTTCTTGGCCCTAGTAGTTTCTCTAACAATAAAATAGTTCTCATCCACTGTGGTGGCCATAAAGACATGCTGCTTAAATCTCTCACAACTGTGACAAAGAATAATTGACCTCTGGCCTCTGCTTCCATCTCCAGTGTAGTGTTTGCACTGAAGCTGTGCTTCCTATAGGAGGTTCCCATTCAATGACTGACATAGTGTTGATACTAAGATGGGCCTATTCCTGGGAAATCACAATTCTCAATATTCTAACCAGAAAAGTGTTGAGAGTCCAAAAAAAAAAAAAAAAAAAAAAAAAAAAAAAAAAAGATCAGTTTGCACAAAATTATAGAGCTAAAGAGCTGAGAATGTTTAACTGAATTTGTTATTAGGTGTAAGGTTGTCTTGAAATATGAAACTACAAAGATTTGCAGAGTGGCTTCAGTTGATTATGAATGAGAGATGGAAAGTAATAGGGAGAAAAATGTGATATTAGTTAACCCAAAACCTTTGTAACCACAATTTTAATTCAGAAATTCAAATTCGTTCTATTTTGTGCATAGTATCTTCTAACCATATGTACATTTTAACTAGTAATATAAATCGTTATCATATATTATACTGAGTTCTATTCTGTCATATATGCAAGTCTTATAGACACACACACACCCCCCATATTTAAGTCCTCTTTCAAATAATTGGGAAAACAAGTAATTGAAGGGGAGAAATGAGGATTAACCTAACCCACTTCTTGCTCCTGATCTCCATAATCTTAAATTTAATATATTCTGAATCAGCTTTTCATGTCATTGTAGACATAGAATACTATAAACAGAATTCAAATTTTATTTTCTATTTAAACATACTTAGACTATATGCATAATAATAAAAAGTAAATATATAAGTAATAAATGATGAAACAGTAAAAAATAAAAAGTAAAAATTACTTTAAACATTTTCTGTACCCTGCCCTAACATCTATGCATTTCAGTAGCTCTTCTTAGACATTAAATTTATTTGTAATCATAATACCAATTTATATCCAAAACTCTCACAACCTAATCAAATTTCAAATTTAGGCAAAAATATATTCTTAAGTTACAAACAAACTTCTGGAGTGGAAAATAGTGGCAATTACATAATTGGCAATGATGATGACCATGGTGATGAAAGCTTAGCACTCACCACTTTTCACAGTTTTCCCTAATGTTAACTCAGTCTCACAACAGTTCTATCAAGCTGATGAAGCAGATAAACCTTTTTTCCTAAAGAGAAAAGCATAGCAGTCCAGGTGATTTATTTGTTATCAAATAAATTGTTCTCCTGATCTGTAGTCTCCTTCTCTAGATAACAAATAACACGAAGTGAGGGAGAATTGCCTTTCACACAATTCAAATCCATTGGATTCTGCTCACCATTCATATATATTTTCCCAAGTCCTTGTATTAGAGTTAAAGGAATATGGATTCTAAGCTTTGATACCAATCTTATTTTCTTAATTACTAGATCTTACCATATTTTACTTACCAGATAAAACAGTTCAAGTCAAATGGGAACATTTTAAAAGCAAATTGCATGTAAATATGTCAGTTATTCCCAACTTGGTCTGAACATTCAATTCAGTCACCATCAAAATCCCAGCAAGTTATTTTGTGGATATCAACACACTGATCTTAAATTTTATCTGGAAAGGCCAGAAAAGCCAACACAATATTGAAGGTGAAGAACAAAGTTGACTGACACTCCAAACTTCAAGATTTACAATAAAGCTACATTAATCAAGACAGTGTGGTGCTGGCAAAAGAACAAACAGATCAATGGAATAGAATAGAAAGCCCAGAAATAGATCCACATAAATATAATCAACTAAACTTTGACAAAGAAACAAAGATAATTCAATGGAGCAAAAATAATTTTTTCAGGAAATGAGACTGGAAGACCTATATGCAAAAAAAAGAAAAAAGGAATCTAGACACAGATCTTATACTGTTTTAGAAAATTAAGTCAAAATGGATCATGGACCTAAGTGTGAAATTCAAAGCTATAAGACTCCTAGAAAGTAGCACAAAAGAAAACCTAGATGATCTTAGATATGGTAATAACTTTTTACTTACAACACCAAAGGCATGATCCATAGAAGAAGAAACTGACAAGCTGAGCTTCCTTAAAATTAAAAATTTTTGCTTTGCAAAAACATTGTCAAAAGACTTGGAAAAAAGCAAGCCACAGATTGGGAGAAAATAATTGCAAAAGATATTTCTGATAAAGGACTATTTTTTTAAATGTACAAAGAGCTCTGTAAGTTCAACAATAAGAAAACAAAAAACCCAATTAAAAAGTAGGACAAAGGCTTGAACAGACACCACACGAAAAGTATACAGATGCAAATAATCATATTAAAAGATGCTCTACATCATATGTCACCACGAAAATACAAACTTAAACAACAAAGAGATACTACTGCACACCCATTACAATGATCAAATGCCAGAACACTGACAACACCAAATGCTGGTGAAGATGGGGAGCAATAGGAACTCTCATTCATTGCTGGTGGGAATACAAAATTGTAGAGCCACCTTAAAGTTTAGCAGCTTCTTACAAAACTAAATGTAATTTTACCATATTATCCAGCAGTTATACTCCTTGGTATTTACCAAAGGAGTTGAAAACTTGTCCTGCATGTGAATGTTAATAGCAGCATTATTTACGATTGCCAAAACTAGGAAGCAACTAAATTGTACTTCAGTAGAAGAATAGGTAAATAAACTGTGGTACATTCAAATAACAGAATATTATTCAGTGCTAAAAAGAAATGACTATCAAATCATGAAAAGATATGGAGGAAACTTAAATGCGGATTACTAATTGAAAGAAGTCTCTTTTGGAGACGATGTGTATTGCATGATTCCAATTCTAGAAATGGCAAAACTATGGAGACAGTAAAAAGATCAGTGTTTACAGATGTTAGCAGGAAGAGAAGGATGAACAGGCAGAGCACAGACGATTTTTAGGACAGTGAAGCTACTCTATAATACTATAATTGTCAATACATATCATTCACATTTGTCCAAACCCTTAGAATGCACAATATCAAGAGTGAACTCTAATGTAACTATGAACTTTGAGTAATAATGATGTGTCAGTGTAGGCTTATCAATTGTAACAAAAGTACCATTCTGGTGAGTGATGTTGATAGTCACACATGTGAGGGTGGGGAGTATATGGAATCTCTCTGTACTTTTTGCTCAATTTTGCTATGAACCTAAAATTGCACTAAAAAAATAGTCTATTTTTAAAGTAGATTTCATACCATCGGCAAAACATTTTAAAATCATAATCTGAGAGTTGGGTACTAGAAGCTGTATTTTATAGAGCTTTGGGACTTTTCCTTCAGAGCCTTCATAATGCTGTTGGGCTTCTACTTTAAAGGACTTCATTTTGCTAAGGGGTGGCATGTTCTCCACTTTGAAGATTCTAACATGTTTTAAAGGACCTGTCTTTGAAGAAATGAATATCTGTAGGATTCCCTGGTGAGAAAGTTTCCTATTCTGGGAGAAAAGAAATCATATGTTGAAATTATTTACCAGATTATGGTTTTAACCCTGGAGACAGTCTAATCCCTCACAGGGTTATCATCTTTTTGAAAATATTAATATGCTTAGAAAAGGTTCTACTTCTGAAGAAATTTTTATTGCTAGAAGGAGGCTAACTTTAAATTTTTAGCAAGTTGTTGTTTTCAAGGATGTTTAGTAGCATAGAATGACTTCACTGAGAGAACATTAAAGTAAGAGGTAATTTCTTCTATTGGCATTTTTTTATAGAATTCTATGAGCATCAGACTAGAAGTAGTATCTCGTGAAGTGTGTAAATCAACATTTTCATTTATTAAATTAAGTTAAAATGTTAAATGAAATCTATTTAACTTAAAATTATGTATATTCCTCTATTGGTCATCTTTTATGTTTTGGCAGTGTAAATATAGAAAAGACAGTCACATAACCAATGAGAAACATTTGGTCCAGCATTAATCTACAAAAGGAAATACATGTTCTTTATCAATTGTCATTTTTACTCCATTCCTAAAGTTCCAAACATATACAAAGACAACACAAGTATTTCTTATTTGGAGAATTCACATAAGTGAACTGAGGGAAGACAAAAGGATTAGAGGACCTATAATTATAAACATTTTAATGTTTTCATAGAGAAAATAAAAATGAAGTGAGAGAAAATAAGGAGAAAAGTGAAGAAATAAGTTACATAACTACACAAATATCTTACTTCCCTGTAGAAAGTGAAACATACAGAGGAAAGAATCGCAAAATAGGGGGGATAATGAGCAAGGAATTTAATGAGGAATCTAGTTTTACTAAAAACAATCAACTGAAACTCAATGGTTGTGTTTTAGTAAAGTTTTATTTAAAATGTTTTCCTTTATTTTTTAATTTACTATATGTTTTATATGAGAAACTGATACTTGCTTTTATGCAAATTGAAAATCTCAGAAGAGATATTCTAGGTGTACTTCCACAAAAAGTGTGGAATTACAATACATCTGATGAGTAAAATTTGATGTTAATGGTTTTGCCTAGCAGTAAAAGTATTTAACCTAAAATTTGGCCCCAGACTGTTATGCAATCGTATGCCCTCTGATCACTTCACTCAGTCTCCAGCTAAACTGCAACACTTATTACCCTGAGCACACCTCCATATATTTTGGCTCATTTTGTCTCCCACTCCTAGAATGTTGTCAAATTCTATCCTAGCTTTAAGGATTATCTTAGTCCATTTGGGCTGCCATAACAAAACACCAGAGATTGGGTATATTATAAGCAACAGAACTTTTTATTACAGTCCTGGAGGCTGGGAAGTCAAAAATCAAGGCGCCAGCAGATTGGGTGTCTGGTGAGAGCTCACTTCCTAGTTCACAGATGGTGTCTTTTCTCTGTGTCTTCATATAGAAGAAGGAGAAGACTAGCTCTCTGGGATCTCTTTTATAAGAGCACTAATCCCATTCATGAGAGTGCCATCATCAAGACCTAAGCTCTTTCCAAAGGCCTCACCTGTTACTACCATTATACTAGGCATTAGGTTTTAATATACGAATTTTGGAGGGGACACAAATATCGACCTATAGCAAGGATCAAACCATGTTCCACTTCCTCCGTGAAGCCATCAGTGGCATCAGAGCCCACCAGACCTCTGTTTTCTCTGAACTGCAACAGTATATGTTCTTGATCTAATGTTGAGTTAATTGTAGAAAGAAGTAGGCACAGTCCCAGTTGTTTTTAAAATATGACTTCATATTTGAAGTTTAACATTTTAATGCAAAGAATTCTTATTCATGTAATATGTTGTACAAAGTGAGACTTATTAATGACTTCAATGTTTTGCTAGTTCAACAGAACCAGATCTCCTACTTAATTATGCTTCTGCCAATTTTAATAAGATTTGTTTTACAGTTCTTTAAAGTTGCATTTTTCTCTTGAATAAACTGTTCATATTGTTGTTATTAACCTCTAAATTAAATAGATATCCAATCTAGTTATTGCTAGACATTAGAATAAGAAATACATTTTTCATTGTGTATTTATTACTTTACTATTTTTTAAAATTTCACACGTATAAAGCTGGATCTGCTTAATGTTATGTTATTTAACTGAATGTGCCTCTATTAACCAGACCAGACTTTTCTGATCCAGAGATTTGCACTCCATGAGTGTTTGTGGATTCAATTTCCCCTAACATTCCTTCATCAATGCAGAATTTGTTTATATAGCAAACCATAAATTTATATGAAAAAAGAAAAGAAATGCAAATTACAAATGCAAATCTGGGTACTAAAATTTCATGGCAAAACTTGCTACTCAATTTGATCATTTAAAACATGATTAATTACTATTTTCAGGGATCATAAAGCTAATTATTTTATATCCATTTACAAACTTTTTTCCAATGCAGTATACACATACACATATTGATCAATTAGTCATCAACTATTTATTGCATATATTCTATGAATATAGCAGTTATTCTATTGTGGTCAGAAGCTCTATACCAGAATTTCATTTAATTTTTGTTTTCATTAAAGTGATAACCAGAAGGCCTATGAATACTTATCTCAGAGGAATGGAGGTATGGCTGTGAGGGAGAGTGAGAGAGAGCATCTGGATGACAGAAAAGAAAGAGGGAAAATCAAGAACAGAGAAAAGAATTAATGAAACTCTGGATAAGGTTGAGGTTTACGTCATAGATGTCTAACGTCAGTGAGGCTAGAGGTATTTTACCTCTTACTTCCATAATGGGGCCAGATGGGGGAACACATGGGGCAGTCTGATCCCTACTAGCTCTTGCTTCTCTCACCTGGGTAAGTAAGTAATTTGAATGGAGGAAAAAAAGCAGTGGCTTTACTTCAAGAATTTTAGATGTTAAAATCCCATAGGAAAGACAGGATAAACTTAAGCGAAAAAACTTAGGAATGCTTAATATACACCCCCAGAGTGAGAGAACTAAAAACTGCCTTCTTGAAAGTATTCGTGGCAACTCCTTCTCAAAGAGTTTCTAAAATCTCACTCAAACTGAAGGTCTTCTGTAAGAGTGAATATGCATCTTTTAGTTGATTCTATCATGTAGTTTATGCTCTTTAGTTCAAATCTGAAGTAATTTGATATTTGCAGTTCTTATAAACTACATGCTTTACATTATTTTGAATTTAATTAATTTAAATGGCATATAGTAGCATAGCTTAGTGCTAACAGTTATATATTTATTTATAAGTCAAAATGCATACATTGCAGAATGGTCCTGCAGTGAGAAAAGATGAAATAAAGGAATATATACAAATACAACCTATTTAACAATTTTCAATCAAATTGAAACTTCCTTCGGTTTTTTTTTTTAGGAGATGATTCTTAGGACAATCATGTAAGAAGCAATGTACATGGTCACTAAGGCTATTTTTGTTCCTTGTTTAAGGCTTTAAATATACCAAGCAAACAGAGTAAGATGCTGAAAATATATATATATATATATATATATATATATATATATATATATGTGTGTGTGTGTGTATATATATATATATACACTCTACCCTGATTAATGAATGCTATAGATATCTTTCTGCTCTGTCTGCTTGGTTAGCTTTGTTTCAGATGTGATACAGATCTTATGCTGCATGGCAGATCCAGAAATAGTCCATGTTCCTTTAAATTCAGGCAATGCATCATATTCTATTACACTGTGTCACATCAGTTTATGACAGTAAAGCATGAGTTATGTGGATATGGAACAGTAGGTGAACCGGTCTCAACAAATGGACATTTGAAGATCAAGTACAATATTCTCATGAAAAAAATTTTTTAAATAGAATCATAAATAATATATAAGACATGAAGGACAGTGTTTCTTATTTACTCACAAAAATCAACAGCCCACGTAATCTTTCCAAAAACTCTGAAAAAATCATCTTGACCACATGCATTCATACGATCTGGCACTTAGATTAAAGTTTCTTATGTCAAACTTCACCTTCATATTTTTTATTTGTATTAGTTACAGAAAAGATAAAAAATGCATCAGAGTCTCTTTTCACATAATCTATGTCTAACAAAACAATAATGGGAAACATTAAAACACAGACAAAAAGAAAAGGCCTTCAAGGATAAGAAATTCTGTTTGTTGTAAAAATCAGTATTATTCCAGTGGGGTCTTAAGGAAGAGGATATGATCAAAGCCAAGAGAAATTTAAATTGCTATATCATTACTAGCATGATAATTCTAACTAATTATATTTATTGTGCCCTGATCTGCTAGGTATTGCAGAGAATTTTAAGTGTACATAGTTTTAAGATATATATAGTTCCAAACAATAAAGCATATAAAATAAATTAAAAACAAACTAGAATAATAAGAGGGAACAATTAAGAAAAGAATAAATGGCAATTTAGAATGTTGCAAATCTGAAGTTCTCTGATATTGATACCCGATTGTTTAGAATGTTTATCTAAATTGAGTATGAAAAGTATGCTTTAAATAGGATTGAAAAGAAATTGAAGAAGATTCTAGGTATAGAATAAATACTCTGACATAAATCACAGCAACATTTTTTTGGCTCTGTCTCTTAAAGCAAAGGAGATAAAAGTAAAAATAAACAAATGGAACCTAATTAAACTTAAAAGCTTTTGCACAGCAAAGGATACCATTGACAAAACAAAAAGACAACGTACAGAACGGGAGAAAATATTTGCAAATGATATGACCTATAAGGCATTACTATCTAAAATATATAAACAGCTTATACAACTCAACATCAAAAAAAAAAAAAAACCCTCAATTTAAAAATAGGCAGAAAACCTGAATAGATATTTTTCCAAAAAGGACACACAGATGGCCAACAGGCACATGAAAAGATGCTCAACATCTCTAATTATCAGGGAAATACAAATCAAAACCACAATGAAATATCTCACAACTGTCAGAATGGCTATCATCAAAAAGAACACAAATAACAAACGTTGAGGAGGATGTGGAGAAAAGAGAATTCTTGTATACTGTTGATGGGGAATGTAATTGGTGGAGCCACTGTGGAAAACAGTATGGAGGTTTCTCAAAAAACTAAATATAAAACTATCATGTGACCCAGTACTTTCACTCCTGGGTTTATAGCTGAAAGAAACAAAAACAATAATTCAAAAAGATACATGCACCCCAATGTTCATAGCAGCATTATTTATAATTGCCAAGATCTGGAAGCAACCTAAGCGTTCATCAACAGACAAATGGATAAAAAGATGTAGTATGTATATACAATAGAAAAGAAGGGAATTTTGCCATTTGCAACAACATGGATGTACTTGGAAGGTATTATGCTAAGTGAAATAAGTCAGACAGAGAAAGACAAGTACTGTATAATATAATTTATATGTGGAACCTAAAAAATACAACAAACTAGTGAATAAAAAAAAAAAAAAGAGACTCACAGATATAGAGAACAAATTAGGTTATCACTGAGGAGAGGGAAGTGGGGAGGGGCAGTATAGAGACATGGGAGTAAAAGGCACAAACAATTATGTACAAAATAAGCCACAAGGATAAATTATCCAACATAGGGAACATAGCCAATATTCTGTAATAACTATAAATGGAGCACAACTTTTAAAAATCGTGGATCACTACCTTGTACACCTAAAGCTTAGATAATACTGTACATCAACTATACTACAATTTAAAAAAAAAAAAGATTCTAGGCATAGAAGTAGTGAAAAAGATGGAAAAACAAAACTCCAGTAATTTTAGTGAACTATTATAAAAGTTCTTACCTAGTGGATTTTTCATGAGATCTTTACAACAGTCTTTTCTGAACATCCAGATATCCCTATTCATGCCCGTAAAACTGCCCTTGCAGATTTGAGGAAATTGAACGTCAGACAGAGAAAGCCCTTAAGTTATGTAGCTTTGGGTTCCCACACGGATTGCAAAGTAGAATACAATAGGTTGTCTGCTCTTAAAGGACTAAAACTTTAATAGGAACTTTACTTCCAAATCAGTATTCTCTAGCCCGTAGTTTTTCCCCTCTCTCTTTCCACACAGGTACAGAAACACACACACACACACAAATGTCTCTTTATCTTTGCTTAGAAAATTCCACATTTCCTTTGGGTGTTTTTCAGAATATTTATTTCCCAAAGTTTTAATCATTTTTCAAAATATTTATTTTTCCACTGCTCCTTAAGTTTCACCAACAATTTTAAAGAGCCCTACCGAATGCTCAATGCTTTGGGCTTTGAGACATTATATCACTTTTGCTCATAATGCTAGGTATCTTATAGGGTCACTGTCCATTCTGCTCTCTGCCATGAGAGGCTGACCCACATGCACTCCATCAACAATTTTCCTTGCCTTTCAGCTTATGGTTGGATTCTGCCAATGAGGAGCACTAGCAACAAATTTTAAGGATGGAGGTAAGTGAGGTCAGGACACTTACTGCCCTGCTTTGCCCTGGCTAGGTTTTCTCAGTTGGCTATGTTCCTCAACCACTCCTTTCAAGATATCTCTCTTTCTGAGTTTTGGTACCTGCTGCCTCTCCTTCTTTTGGGACTGAAGTGATAACAGCTCTGTTTTTTTTTTTTGGGGGGGGGGTTGTTATTTTCTGTTGTTTTCTTATCACCTCCATCTTTTAGGTTTCCTTTTCATCCTATCCACACCATTGTAAATGGCCTCTTGCAAAAAATAATTCTCAGTTTACCCAAACAGATGTGCCATCTATTTCTGATTGGGACCTTGGTTGCTATTCCCACTTATCTTATTGTAGTGATCACTATGTCATTAGGTACTATTTATTTTGATGTTCACTTTTACCTCTCTGTTTTAATTATTTTCTGTCTTCTTTTGTTGAATCTTTCAATTCTTGTGCAATTTTTAAAAATTAAGATATTTTATTAAAATATTTTCAAATAATTTGATACATTACTCTGATGCTTTAAACTTAATATTTAGAACATGAGTTAACCTTAATTGATAAGGAACTTGCATTGTTATAAGCATGAAATTCTGTAAAGCAGTGCCTTAAAGAGCTTTAAAATGTTGCGCTGGCTTCTATTATAAACAATCATAGACTCTTATGCAATTCTACTCTACTTGTCTGTTTACTTTTGCAATTTGATTTCTCTTTCCCTACTGCCCACTTTACTTAACACATATTTAAGGACATCAACTAATCTAGGAGACACTGAGCTAAGCACTACTAGAAGCACATAGGACTTTGTAGTGTCACCTGTGTGCCCCCTAAAAGTCCTCTTGTTTCTTTCTCATTTGATATTTTAAAACTGCAATCACCTTGGAAACAAAACTAAACATAATAACCAGTCCTGAGTGAGTGTCCACCTTAAAGTAGCATATATGGATTTTTAGTGAATGGGTTTTGTGATTATTGCAACTATTTTGTAGCTTTGGGCAGCCCATCTCTGGATTTATAACCTTTTATCAGAAAGTTGAAAAACCATAAGTCAGATATTGGGTCGAGTGAAGATTCATAAGCATGGATGTCATGAATAGCTTATAAATGTAATTGATCATTGATGTCACTTCTAGTGTGCATGGAGAAACAAATTTTCAGATAGTACCTAGTGAACTTAAATTAAAAGATTTTTCCATGAAGCATTTACTAACAATTGTAACTAAATATAGTATCTTTCAGTCTGATAACTCATGGGATTTATTATCTGTATTATATGGGCAAATTGATTTTTATTTAAATTATCAATTGAGAATAATATCTTAAAATATTTTCCATTGGTTTTAAGTAAACCTTCTTTCCATGGTTTTAAAGATGCTTACGGGTAAAGACCCTGAGATATCTAAACTTAGTATGCATAATCAACTGTAGATAGTGTGATATTAAGGACATGGTGAATGTTGACAACTTATTGAACTAAATACTCTGATGCAATGTATTATTTTAAAGAAAAGGGTATAAAGTGTCATGTTTTGGTCTAAAACTTAATTAGGCCTTTGAATTTAAACATACAGTTTCCTCAAACAATCTGAACACTTTAATATCAAATCACAGAAGGTGATCACAGATATTTTGGTCACTAGATGAAGGGAATTCAGTGAAGGAAAGTAACGGGATCCCTACACTTACTGAATGCACAGTGTGCACCTGCCATAGAGGACCACAGTGCAGGGGTTCAGAGCGCAGGCATCTTGACTTGATTAGCAGCACAGGCACCTACTAGCAGATAAATTAACCTCTCTGTGATTCTGTTTCCCCAATCATTGGGAGTATTATAGTAATGTATATCCCATACAATTCTTGTGAGGATTAGATAAGTGAATATATGTAAATACTGTCTGCACAGAAAAGTGTCCAATGTGTATCATCTCATTTATTTTTTATAACAGTACTTTGGGATTGGTGTCATACCCATTTTTTTTTCTTTTGGGAAAGGAAAACTGGAAAACAAGTATCATTTATCTGTCCAGAAGTCTTAAAAATTAAAGTCCATACTTGATCATTGTAAAGACTCACTGCAGCCAATTCATGGACATTTAAGCAATATCTCTGTTTTATATTTTTATGTTACCCAAAGTCCTAAATAGAGGGACCTGTCAAAATACATAAAATATGGCTTATCCATTAGTGCTGACCATAGCCAAACACTAATCAACTTTGAAAGTAAAAATGAAAAGAAAATGTTTTTAAATGTGAGGACAGAGGAGGTTGAGCACATATTGCTTACCCCTGCTCCAAAATGATCAGGCAGAATTAAAATTAAAGACAGAAGAGGCAATGTGCTTTTTCTTATATTCCCTGGTCATCTTCCCATCTCACTTCTGTCTTTCCCACTGTTTTTACTGTGACTCCTCATGTGAATTTGCTAAATCACTTTCCACCTCTATTTTCTAGTATACTTTAATTTATGGTCCCATGCATTTTATTGGTTTGCATCATAATCTTAATGGCATTGCAAAATGTGCATGAAGGTTTTGTGTACAATAAAAAATTAACCCCTTCAAAACTGCTTCTTTACTAGGTTGATCAACACTCTTATCAGTAACTGCACATCCACACATGTTGGTTGAGCATCTGTCTCCTGGCTTGCGCCCTTGTCAAATTTACAGATTATTCTGCATAACTTTTCACCCTGAATCTGCACTCTACATGGCATAGGTAAAAAAGCACACAGCCAAGTGCAACACTCTTTCTTTAGAGAGTGAACATGCAGTGCAAATTCATGCTGTGAGGATCTGCAAAGCTCCTTGAGCCTATGTACAGGTGTGAAAAATGTTGCAACAATCTGGAAAAGCATATTTTAGACAAACTACTATTATATTATTTAGGTAACAATGAAATTGTTTACCCACAAAAAGGCAGTTTATAATACAGATTTTTTAAATATAAGAATATAACTTTGAGAATCTAAATTTAAAACCAGCCCCCCATTAGAGAATGTACAGGTAAATAAAAAGTCAAAATCAAAATACCAATAGCCACATATTTTATACATAAAAAAGATCTGCTTTCTCTAGTTCGCACCACAAAAAGAAATATTTCTTTGCAAAAGCTGAAACGAGTGGAATCCAGATCCTGAATATTTAATAGAAAATAAAATGATATTTATTTTTAAGTGCATTCTACATTCAACACAACTGCATACTCACAACAAATCTATTGCGTTGCCCTGACATAGTTACTGCAAAGGTTTTTCCTTTGCTATCCCAAGGGCCCAATTGATTTATCTGCCAGAAGCCTAAAGCCCCAAAATAAGATAGCTTTGAGTTTACAGAGGTCATTTTTCATTGTCTAAATAAAAATTTCTAAACAAAAATCTCTCATCCTGTTAACCGCAGGGTCCTTATCTCCCCAGAGGCTACAGCAACCTGAAAGAAGCCATTTCAATTCTTTCATGAAGAAAGATAAAAGCAAGTTTTCGATTAGAAAGCCCAGCAAAGCCTTCTTATTAAATGGTGGTAACAGTAACTAGTTGAAAAGGCAAAACTGTTCAAGAATGGGGAGAGGGAAAGAGGGAAATTATTATGCATGAGACAAACCTTATACAGGGACTGTGAAGACAATCGGAGACAGTAACATTCCAAGAGGCAAAAGGAAGTTTATGAATCCTTGTAACTCCTCTCAGTTGTTCTACCCAGGTCCTTAATAAACTGCCTAGTTTTATCAAGCATGTTCTCTTAATTGTGTGTGCTTACTTTTATCAACTAACATTAAGTACATGTCACGATAATTATGCATTCAGGCCCATCTTCTCTGATCTGTCATCATTCAAAGTGCTTATGCAGCACAGGCAGGGGTGGAATGTGGCACACTAGCCTAGCTTCAGAATAATAGATTTTGTAAGCCTAAACTAAACTAAAAGGAAATTATCAAAAATGACTTCATAGACTAAGTTTTGATAAAGAAGAGAAACACAGACACTAGTGGCGATGCCCCGGGAAACAAACCAGGACCATAAAAGAGAAGATTTTGCTATTTGCAGAAACCTGCTGTAAGCAACGGAAAATGAAAAGCATGGCTCATATTTTAACATAGTTCTTTCAGTAGAATGTAGAAGTAGAAATGAAATAATTTGGGAGCATGTTTACACTAAAGCATAAACTAGTTCATTTACCAGTTAAAGTGCCAGGGTATTGCTCCTAACATTTCTGAAAAATAGAAAAGGCCTGAGGTTGGAGTTGGGGAGTAGGGTACTTAATTCAGTAAGCAGAAAAAAATCTTTCTCGGTTTGTTCTCTAAATGTAGATCCTATTAATTTTTTAGATTTTTATTAATTTTAAATTCTGATATAAAGAGAGATACCTCCAGACAAGAATAAACAGTCAGGAACACCTTAAGGTAAATCTGGCTTACCTTATCTTCCCATTCTTCGCCTGAAGGTAGTAACTGAGAATGAATAGAACTTTATTCCTCTCAGTTCAGATACATATTCTGAAGAGCATCTGAAGGTGCACCTTATTATGTACCTAATAAAGGAAATACTTTTCCTCACTTCTCCTGAGAAAATACAAAAATAAGATTTCTATACATTGATTTTAAAATTTACTTTGTCACAAACTGCAGGTTACCCAATAAACCGCTGTCAGAAAGTATGGCTTTATATTAAATATTTTAATGCTAAAATTATTATATCTAATAGGGAGTATCTAAGTTTTCTAGCATTCTGCAGAGTATTCATCTTAGTTGATTCAGATGGAAGCCATGTTGCTCAAAACCAGACAAAGCATGAGGACATGACATAAGGGCTTTTGTGTGTGTGTGTGTGTGTGTGCGTGTGTGTGTATAATTTTGTTGTTTTTGTTGTTTGTACTATAGCTATGGAGTAAGTGATAATACCTGCTTTGAAAATTTTCCAGCCAAAATCATCTTGATTATTTCTTTGGAGCATAACTTAAAAGATTAATTTATTACTAGTTTATGTGTTACAAGGAACCCAATATTGCCTCACAAGCAAATATGTGCCCATGAGGCCACCTTCAGGCAAAGTGTGATGCTTTTCTATCCAGTGATGACTCTTCATATATACCTCAAGTATTGCTTATAGGGTACCGAACACATGACCAGTTTTGCAGTTTATGAGACATATGGATTTGCCCTGAACCAGAAATACAGAATATTTCCTCCCTTGGCCTCCATCAGAGAGTAGAATGTTTATCTCCCAGATCTCACATGCCCATCAAAATCCAAAGTGAGGAAATTATGATGCTTAGGGAGAAAAACTGAAAGCTATTCTCTCCCTTATAAATTAAAATCTGCTTCAAGTCAAAGGTCCCTCTAGAGAGTATTATATATGGCTTTTATTGGCCCCACACATAATTGATGTCATTAGATTGTTTACTGATACCTCTGACTCACTCTAAAGAAAAATGCATACAACAAGCAGCTCCATAAAATTCCTAATTGTAGTTTATGTAGCAAGGTTGCAGGAGACATTACCTCATATCAAGATCCACATAAGAAATGTTATTTAGAAATCAGTGCTCAAAAATAACTATGCTTCCCTTGAGAAACTCTAAGAGCTTACTTTCATTGATACTGTTTTAGATAACTGAGTTTATCAATGTTATTCTTATTTTTACCCTGTTCTACAATTATGTCATTTCAAACATTTGGGAAACAGAATGTGGCATAAATAATAAAAGGAATGGTTAAAATGATTGAACTCACATTACAAACCCCTGCAAATTAGGAAGAATACCTGACACACACTGGCTTGAGTAACAGAGTCAAGAAAGTCAGTCATAAGATGTCTGGAGGAAGGCGGTTGGTCCATGGCTACTGCAGCTGCTGAGCAATGTCAGCAGGGATCAAACTGCTCCATCTTTCGGCACTGATATCATCAGACTGTTATTTTTTTCATCTTTGTGCTTTTTGACTCTTAGCTTTAACTGCTGACAGTATTCTAAATAATAGGACTATATTCAAAGATAAGAGGCAGAGAGAAGGAATAGTACCAGTTATGCTTTTGTTAGGAAGAGAGTATCACCATATGCCCCAAAAGACACTTCCCCATGCCTCACTGGCTGTAACAAGAACCCATGGCTCCCTCTCGCCACAAGGGATGTTGGGAAAGAGAGTATTCAGCTTTCTGGGACTTGCTGTGGGGATGGCAAGAGAAAGGGTAGTATACTTGGCAGGTAGATTATCAAAAACAATATAAAACAAACAAAAGGGGCTTCTAAATACTCATCATTAAGTTCAGAAAGAATAAAGTACCATATTGGTGGTGCTAGGTACTTTTCACCATAAGAGGATTTGCTGTAGGCATCTTTGCCACAAGCATTTTTACTGTAAACATTTTTGCCACCTAATTGGCCGTAAATCAGGATTGCCATGACAGATAAAATAACTGGTTGACAGTTTGGTTTGACTATTTGGTTTCAACTGGCTGAAATGCATTAGCATTTCTGCCACTTAGGGCCATTATTGATGGCTTTATGGCGGTGACAGGTAACAAAAATGTGCCACAGGAGTTGGTTTCTGACTTTAAAACACACTACATTGGAGGAGAAAGAGGCCGAGAGCCTGAATTCACATTTCCCACAGAACTCTGGAATGTCTATCAACAGGTATATGACGATATGCCAAGAACAAACAACAGTGTAGAGGCTTTCACGACACAATACAAAGCTCAATTACAAATATGTATCCTAGTATTTGGAAAGTAATACCTCTTAATGAGGGAAGAAATTTAAGCAAAAAAAGAAATGGCATCATGTTTTTTGAGGAAACAAGTCAACAAGCAAAAAAAGAATATATACAAATATATATGTGTGTGTGTGTGTATAAATAATACTAAGAACAAATACAAGTGCTTAGATACAACCCACAGAATAAAATCAGTTACTTGTGCAACATTGCCAAGAATCTACACACATCTTAAATGTACTCAAATATTTTGTATTTTGCACATTTCAATTTTGTTACTAATTTTTCATGTTTCTTTTTAAAAATGTTCTTTTCATTGTTATTGTTATTTTCTCTTTTACAGCAGAATTGTCTTATGACCAATTAGCTATGCAGCAAAAATGCTTGCAGCAGAGATGTCTATGGCAAAGATGCTTACGGCAAAAATACCAAACATGATACTGAGTATGACAACATTATAAAATAGCTGAGCAAGTTGTAGAGTTTTCTTTCTTTATAATCTGGATGGTTACATTTAAATATGGTAATTGTGATGGCATCATACTATCATTGCCTAAGATTTCAAGGCCCAGAATAAACTTAGAGTGCAGTTCAGTTTTGTGATGGTGAATGCAAATCATATGTTAAATAGAGTTCTTAATAATGTATATTTTTGGCCAACTTCTTGTCAGACCTGCTAGGTCATCATTGATCTTACATTGTATTACGGGTGGAAAAAAAAATAAAATGTCAATTCTACCTATATCTTTTATACACAATGTTCTTTCTTTATTCATGTTACATTTGAAATCAGTGGGGTTTTTTGCAAAAATCTTTTTAAGTCACATATTCCTTTTACAAGCCTTGTTTAGTTTCAATGTGTAAGGAAATCCATAAATCAGTTATCTAAGCACGTGAAAACTATAATATTTGACATTATGCTTAGTATGTGTCAGACACAGTTCAAAAGGTTTTGTTCACATTTTCTGATTTAATCATCACAACAGCCAAACAAGATAGTATCTCTATTTTATAAATGAAAAAGTGAGGCTTACTGAGGGTTTAAAGGCTACTCAGCTGGTAAACCGCTGATCTTGAATTCAAAACCAGGCTGCTCCAAATCCAAAGCCTCCTTTCTTAACCACTCTAACAATAAATCAGTTAAGTGAGTAACCAATCAAAATTCAGCCAAGTATAGCCTTCAATGAAATAGAATTTCAAGGCACACTCATGGTCTAAGAAAAAGTAAGAAATCAAAACAAAACCAATACAATGTTATAGATTTATTGACAGTAAACCTCTGGGAAAATTCAATCCAGTTCTACAGCTGTATCTACGGTAGAGGACAACAAAGTTTTATCTTTAGAATAATGACTGGCATCAGAATGCTCTTAATTACTGTAAATTCTAAGAAAAGAGAGATATGAATACTTTTATGAAAGCTGAAAACCAAAAGAATATTCTAGTAAACATTCAACCAATAGGGAAATTCAATGAATTTTCCAGCCCTATTCAGTTAACATAAAGGCCTTACTACATATAGGAAACATCATGATATTTTTTAACCCTAAATCTTCCATAAATGCAAAGGTGACATAAAAAACTGTGAACTTTCTTTGAAGAAACAGGAAAAATAATGAACTCAGTGAACATTTAATTTTCTTGTGACATTCCCTCTAGAATTCTTAAAAGCATACACCATGGGCAAGCTGGGAGCCAGTAAGTTAGTCCACATTTAATAGACGTGTGCTGACTCTCACTGAACAGACCACAGTCTACACCATAATCCAACTATAGCAGTGCACTGCCTCTCCCAATCCTCAGCTTCTTCTCATGGCTCTTATTCCGACAGATTTAAACTAGAATTTTAAACATTCATTTGCTTGTTCTTCAATTCTGGTTCCAAACACTAGTAGGCTTTTGTTTTAACTCTCAGATCATGTTATGGAGAAATAGGTTGTTTGGTTCTTGCTAGCCTCCTATTCTTATTAAGAAGTTAAGTATTTTGCTCTACTTTATTATAAATCTCAAAAGTGGTAAAATTGCTTTCAGATTACTTAGATTTAGGTGCAGAATCTGATGCAAAATTAGACTCAAACTTATTTGATTAAAAAGCAACAATGGAGAAGTTCCCAGAGACCTGAACTGAGAGCTTGGTACAACCATTATGTACTGTGATACACATTGTTTTACCCTCTTTTCATCAAAACAGCCTCTGATTCTTACACTTCAAATTACTTTCCAAAACATGAGAGGTCTTACTAGCTCTTTTGTATGAAGTAGGTCTTTTTTCAGCAAGATGTCATCAATTTTCACACTGAAACAGGTATTTATCTCATTTCTGAGGATTGGTGGTATATATTATCAAGTAAGATATGCTCAGAATTATGCATATAGTCTTATTCAGATGTTTGAAATTTTCTTTAAAGGTCTTGTTTTTAAATCCATGCATTCATCCACCCATCCAAATAACATTTACTAGGAACATTGAATATATGATATACTCTGCTAGGTAGCTTCACCTTCACTTTTGTCTCACATGTAAAAGGATTTGCTTGGTTCAGAAAGTGTCCAAAACAAACAAATACAAGCATCTTTCTGAATATACATAAAAGCATATTATAGAAAAGTGATCATTTCAATTGAGATGTTGATAATGTTCCTGAATGTGTGCATGTGGGCCTTTGCAGCAAGTTCAGTTTACTCTTGTGATGTATTTGCCACCCTTATTCTCGGTTAAGGCTATTAGTACACAAACAATAGAACTGATAAGAATCATATGAGGAATCTTAGCACACTCTCTTGCCTCAAGTTGCTGATAGTCTCATGGGAAGACAGATATAAATATACAATCTAATCTAATTTTAAGCCATTTTAAGTGATGTGGGAATATAGTGATTTAGCTATGATGTTAAGACTGGAAGTTTTCAGGAAAGATTTCCCAGAGTAGGTGGTGTTCCAGCTGAGTCTTACAAGATGAGTTTTATCTGGCCAGAAAAAGATGGTGAAAAAAGCATGTAGACACAGAGAACAGCACCAGGACAGGTATGAAGGGCAAGCAGGGAACTACAACCCTTTAAGTATGGTTGGGGGTAAGGTATGAGGTATACTAGTGGGACATGGGGCTGGAGATTGTATGGTGTCTATTTCAAAACTGGTCAGGTATTTCAAAAAACTCAAAATGTACCACAGATCAAAAGGAACCAGTGAATGGATGTCAGAGGAAAATGAAATAATTAAGTTTTAGGTTTGCATGTTAGAGTGATGGCTCTGAGTGCAATCATTGCTGTAGGTTGACTAAGAAAGAAAAACCAGAGGCACGATCTCCCATTCAGTAACAGGAGGAAGAGATTTTTCTGGAGGGCCCTCTGTCCCAGTGGGGTCTGTTCATGCTATGGACACTTAAGTCTGTGGGTTTCTTGTTCACACCTGACTCTGGACTCACATCTCCTACATACCCTCCCCTTCCCTTCATGACCTTCCCTCATGCACCATTCTCTTGCCCTATAACCTGATTTCACTCCTTTAATATTCTCATTATTTAATAACCCAGTCAACTTCTACCAACTATTTTCTCCTGAGGAGGAGACAATTAAAAAGAAGCAACTAAGTGGCATTGTTCAAAAAAACAGTATTATAAATTTATAGCACTAATCTTTTGTTTATGTATATCACATACCTAACTATTCTAAAACATATAGCCACAGTTCAGCTCTATGTAAGTAGTTTCCTTATATCTTATGCTTATCCAATGATATCTACATTTTTGGATAAAAATAATTTTAGTAGGTACATATGCAACACCAGCCACTGACATAAAGAATACATAATGAAATAGTTATACTCCAAGAGAAAAATCAGATGGTTAATTTCCAAGTGTTTTAAGTGGAACATTAAAAGAAAAGGAAATAATAAAACTATACATATGGCTACCCACACATACACATACATACACACAAACTATGCAAAAGTTTATTTTTCTATTTTAAACTATGTCATTGAACTTATTTGGTTACTAGAAAAATCTTTCGAAAAGCACCCTGAAACAGCACTGTGGAGACTTAAGGCTAAAAGAAAAATTCCACTACTATATAGCTTTCAGTATAGTACCCATAATGTCCTTGATGGAGACCATCATGTATTGGGACACATATGCTGTTTTCTAGTATTTCTTTGAGTAGCTCTCATTCTTGCTCTTCAGGGTTTCTATCATAATACAAGAAAATAAAATTTTAAGCCCAGAAGGATTTTTTTCAGTAATGCAAGCTATTGATCGGTGCAGTTTTTCCAACCAGAGCTTACTACTGCATCCAGATTCCTTACAGCTCCAATATGCCCAGTGGGTTAATATTAGGTAAGGTACAAGCTGTTGGAAAACTACCAGTAAATTTTTTCTCCTTCAACGTTGCTACATATGTCAAGCTCCTGTGGGGCAGTAACAACAACTTTATTTCTTTGCCTTTATCCAAACCCCAGACTTCAGACATACTTTGAGTATTATAAAAATCAGTCGTGAAACCCTAATTCAAACCATGATTTTCCTGTGTTGGTTAACCCTGAAAGACTGGGGCATATCCATGCCTGCTGTCACTCAGAAAGACATCTTAAACACCTACCAACTCTTCCCATCCCCAGAAGACCATGGGTGAACTATAAATAGTCATTGATGTTGCCTTCTTTAATTAGACATCTTATCTTTCCTTTACCTACCTCTCCCAGGCTCTGATTTGAATCTTCTTCTGGCTCCTGGTCTCAAGTCCTCTGGCTTGTAGCTCAGTCCATCCTGTCTAATCTCTAGAGATTGTCCTCGACCTCAGAGGCAATTTTATAGGAAGCTTAAGCTTCAAGTTACCTCATTTGCACAGGCCCCTTCCATGTCCCTGAGTGGGAAAGTAGCCATTTGCCCATTAAGTCTTTCTTTTCATTTACATTGAAAACTAAGAATCTTTATTTTTTCTCAAAGAACCCCCCCCCCATATTTATATAAGCCTTGGACTCTACAAAACCCAGACCTGCCCCTAATGTTATCCCTAAGCTGGTTTTTTGGTTGAGGCTTCCCTTATAGAACTCCTTTCATCTTCACCAGCTGGGTTCCTCTTGCTGAGGCCCAGAGCTATGTTCCAGCTTAGCCTAGGTTCTTCTAGGCTTCTGGGCACAAAGCCCTGCCAGATTCACCTCTGAGTCCTGCATATCAGCATGGGAGAATGAGTACCTGAACTATAGTAAATAGTATGAAACAAATATTGCCCTAAAAATCATGTGTACAAAATACAAAATTAAGGCCCCATCATAAGATAGAAAACAATTTACTTTCATCCACTGCCAATTTCCCTGGGACATATCCTAGAATCACATAAAAACTGAGACAAAGAAAACAACCAGATGCATCTAAATTATCTCTGACAAGGTTTAGCCACAGATCTAGGGTCTTGAAAGAATGTTTGTTTCCACCTAATGCTTGGCACCATCAGAGACTACAGCCCAACTGATAAAGCTATGCATGTGGGGCTGTCCACCTGCAGAATGGCAGGTGGAAAATTATTCAAGGGAAGGAGTTTAATTGGTGACCTTTAAAATAATGATTCATTACCTTAAAACACTTTTATTATGTCAGCGTGAGTGCTTCAATTGAAACTAATGTATTTAAATCAAAAACAGTAGGTCTTATTTAACCTATCTCAACCAAAAAAAGTACATCTTAAAGAATTTGTTAGAATTCTTTATCTTTCCTTTCCTTTCCCTCCCCCATTCTCCTTTCACCCTTTTCCTTCCCTCCTTTCTTTGCTTCTTTCTTCCTTCCTTTCTTCTTCCCCTCCCTCCAGTAAGCCCTGCTTTCGTTACAAGGGCATTCTCCACTTGTTCATTTGCAAATGAAGTGGTATCTGCAGGGTAGACTCTAACCCTAAATAGTCAAAATCCTTTCTCCGTCTCCTGGAAGCAGCTGGCCAAAAATGACTTCAGGAATACCTCTTCCAACCAGGCAAAGAAGTCAGGCAGACCAGCATTTAACTTTTGATACAACGCTTACTGGCTACTGCATGGAGTTGCTTAGGTATGGAAACGAGATAGTATCTGTAAAGCACCTGGTAAAGTTCTGGAACCTTACTAAAGGTCAGTTCATTGCAGCTTCCTCACAATCTAATAGTAAGTCCTCCAACAAGACCCAAGGAGAACAGAGTCATGGCACGTGCTATTACATGCCCAGCCGAAAGGCAACCCTTTTAGGTCTTACATTTGGCCTGGATTTTACCCAGAAAGAAAGAAGGACTGGGAAAGTTGGCAGCCCATTAACCAATATGCTAAATGTGTTGCATGACTCACAAAAATCAGATTCCCACATGCTAACATGGATCTGAACCTAGTGGAGACATATGCAAACAGGCAGCTACTCTAGTACCAAGAAAATAAACGGCTGGGCAGAAGCTATATTTACTAGGACATGTTTGTGATTTTCAAAGCAAAATTTTGTGACCAGTTTTCATTATATTCTGGGCTATGTAACTTTTTATGGCATACACATTTATAAATAAAAGTATGAGAGCCTCTAAATCACTGACTTAGGCTGAAATGATGCCTCTAGGGTTTGGGATTATAAAAAAATAAAAGGAGACCGAACAGGGATCATAAGGCAATATCCTACAGGAAGCAAATTGATACCTGGGATTACAGTAGCAATTCCTTTCTGGCATTCACGAAGGAACATATTTTAGATAAACAAATAGGCAGAACATTTTGGATCTCTGTAAATAGATCTGAAAAGTCAGGCAAGAGCCTTTCCCTATATGGGTGTAAATGACATCATTCTTAACCTTTTGAGCAATTGGTGCATTTGGAAGAGCTATAATTTGCAGATAAGATACTGAAGTTGAACTATTCACTCTTTCACATTACAGTCCTATTGGCAGAGTATGAGAAAGGCAAGCTATGACCACATTTTTCGTGACTGTTTTTTTAATAAGAAAATTTCACCTGTAATACTTCCATACTAATGTAGATATATGTCTTTTTGGTTCTGAAAACAATAGTAAGTGCTGATTTATTCCCACACCAGTCTTTTATGTTAAATGCTATAATTGCTGTTTTTCCTAATGGGTGTACAGACATAGGAAGTTAAGTGACACACAGAAGAGATTCTACACCATACTCATTTCCTATGTTTTAGTCATAGGTTCTATAAGTATCAGTGTGTAAAGTACTGAGTGAGGAGTTTGGAGGAGCTTGAAATGAAAAAGGACACGTCATGTTATTCTTTAAGAAATTTAGAAACAACAGGAGAGAGGAAATGCTGCACAAATACTTATGATGCAAGAAGCAGCTTAACATGTGCCATAAGAAACGTACAAACACTGGGCCACAGAATTTCAAAAGAAAGCAGAAGTCTGTCCAAGATAACTCAAAAAAGCTCCATGGAAAAATGTTATTTAATCTAGACTTCAAATTATAAAGAGAATTTGAAACAAAAAACGTTGTCGAGATGTATTCTAAGATTCTGATGTTAGATAAACTTGCATTTGTTCCTGCTGGACAAGTGCTTTGCGATGTAAACTTAAAGTCTAATGAAAGAAGGGAAATCCTTTGACTTTTATGCTCACAAATTTCACCAAATATTTCTAATCTGGTGCAAAGATCAAAGTATACTTAGGATAAGAGATAGTATGAGCAAAGAAACAAAAAAATCACTAACTCTCTACTGGCTGCTGCATTTGAGGCCCGATGACTAGAGGTGTAAGGATAGAGGAGCATTACTGACTGACATCCTCCTCCCTCCGGGGAACTATGGCGTGGCCAGGGAGCACTGCAGCTTCAAATAAGAACACATACACCCTAACTCATTCAGTTGAGTACTTATTTTAAAAGACATCAGGATAACAAACATCAATAACAAATTATTGCATGTTTGTTATATTTTCTTTTTTAGTGTGTTTTTCCATTTACCTAACAATGAAAAACATTATATTATTTTGATTTTATTTGAATATACATTCATCTGGATGGGGTGCAGGATATAAATTGGTTATGCTGCTTTAATAAAGTGCATAAATTACTCTCCCTTTTATTCATGCCATTCCCTTTCATTATTTATAGTTATGCTCACCGAAGAGAACAAATAAATCCTATGACGACACCACACAAACCCATGTTGGAAATATTATGTGTTCATATACGCTAATCCTTTTCATAGGGTGAAGGCATTGCAAACAGCTCCTCATGCCCTGAGTTTCCACTGTGCACTTAGGGTCACTCCTGGGCATCTACATAAACAAATGTTACTACTGGTGAAAAGCAGGCACTCGGGACCTGGAGGAGAACAGAGGGTAGCAGTGTTTGATACATGAATAACTATAAACTAGAATTCCCCACCTACTTAAAAATTACTTGCAGGGTTATTACTAAAGCAACTTTTCTATTAATTCATGTTAATAACTCCTGGGTTTGAAAACATTATCTTGGGTCAGTGCTGGTTATATTTCACATCCTCCAAGGTAATAATTTAAAAGTAAATGTAAGATATATCTGACTACGTACTTTGCATAAGCAGTGCAAAAATATTCAGAACCAACAGGACAAAAAAATGCATTTGTATACTCAATTTGAATAGAATTAGTGAATCAGGACCATAAAAACTGAACTTGGGTGTGAAGAAAACACATCCAGAAAGACAAGGAGCAGGATGAGCAGGGGTTGCCAGAGGAGGGAGGGAAGGAGGGGATGTGGGAAGACCAAGCAAATAGCCTCTTTATACATTGAGATGGTTTTGAGAATAATAATGTGCTAGTTTCTTTTTTTTTTTTTAATCCAAGTAGCTATTGAAGATTGTAATGATTTCAGTCTAAAAAGCAATGCTGGAAAGCCTCTTTGGAGATTGCCAACTCCCACTGTGCAGAAACACTGTGTCCCTGCACGCTGGTGTAATAGAGACAAACAAAAGAAACACTTCAAGGAAAGAGGAGGCAGGAGAGGGAGGGCGGAAAAAAGCACAGAAGATGTGGTTCCCAGGAAAACAGTAAGAGTTTAAGCAATGACCAAAAGCAAGCATAATATCCCCCAAGTTGGAAACTGATGTCAGTTAAATAAAAAGCTCAACAATTTAAGTAACATATTACATAATAGCATTCTCAGTCAAAATAATAGTAACTTGTCATCAGCAGTAATTACCCAGCTCCACTTGCAGTGACACTCATTCCTCACCCTAACTGGCTCAACTTGATTTCACCTGTTCAGATATCTGTATGGGCTCCTATTGGGAGCAAATTTATCTGAAAGATTATTAGTTATGTAAACACGATGCTCTGTTGCTTCTGTCTGTTTGCATATCTCTCTCTGTTTTTTTCCCTCCCTTTCTTCTGGCAAAATAAATGCTTTGAAAATCAACGTATGTAACTACACAATGAAAGTATCCTTAATAAGATAATTTTCCTTAGTTACTTCAGCTCCTATAAAGATTTAAACATGGCTTATCACATCCAGATTCTGACCATTATTTAAAAAGGCCAATAATAATTACTGTTTAATTGCTTTCAAATTCTCTTTATGTAAAACTTCCGTGAGATGGTGATAACCAGTATTGCAGGCACTTTCTAGAAAAGCCTATGAAGATAGACATTTTAAGAAAGTATATTTAAATTTGTTTTTAATCTCAGATAATTTTAATCACAGTGTCTATTTTCAAAACTACAAAATGAGAAAGACTAACTCTACTTAATGCCACTATTTCTATACCAGGAATTGAGGCTTCTCGGGTATTCATTAAATATCACTGTATTCCAAACCAACTTATAATTTCTAATTGTGTTATTCACCTTTGTATAAGGTATATCTGTAGGTTTCATCAAAGTATTTTGGTGTTACTACATTTCATAAATGTTGCAGTGCGAATGAGGCATCTACTTCTTATAACCAGCAACTCATTCCCTGGATAAGATCACACTGGATCATTCTGATAGAAGGTTCTCACATCTCTGTTTGGAAAGCAAATTATTATACTTGAAAACTTTGAAGAAAGGCATTCACTTCAGGCAAAAAAAAAAAAAAAAAGAGAGAGAGACAGAGAGAGAGAAATGGAAAAATACCAATGCTGCCAAAATTATTTTTAAGGTCACAAAATAATCTGAGAACAACCTTATCACTTAAGTTTCTTTTTTTTGAGAGAGACATGATCTTGATAATGCTAACATATCATCACTGTGTTACAAAATCTAATTCTAAAATTTACCAATATATAGAAGTTTCATTGTTATACAAAAATATTTTACCAATGAACACAAAATATCATTGAATAATACTCTTTTAATATAGTCACAAGTAATAGTTGGTTAGCACAATATTCGTACACTTAATATCTGAGTAGCTATTACACATACCTAGCTATATAAAAGGAGACTAACAAAGAATAACACAGGAATTCTGCTCTCACTGACAGTCCCTGTTTATGATTCTTGAATAAAGAAAACCTCTTTTGTTTAATATTATTCAAAACCTTGAAAGACCTAGCTGTTAACTACAGGCAGATCCATTCTTATTCATAACACTCAAATGTTTTATTTGGATATCTCTTGTCCCTTTTGTTTTTAATTATTTATTATTAGTGTTGGCATATTATACACAATATAATGATAGTTATCATTATATAATGGCTAATATTTATGAAACATTTACCATGTGCCATGCATTTTTATAAGAGCTTTACATATACTGACACATTTAATTCTCACAGCAACCTGAGAAATGTATTTTATTATCCCAATTATATAGATGAAAGGTTAAATAACTTGCCCAAGAGCAAATGCATTTTAAGTGGAAGTCAGAACTAAATCTTGGTAGACTGCCCTGTATATAATACTTCTAATATTGACAAGTCAATGTTTTCAATGTCTAAATATATCTATATTTATTTGATTATATTCAAATTTCCATATAATTTTAATAATATTTCCAAGCAGTAAAATATATATGATTTACCAATAAAATTGTAATACACTTTTCAGAGGAAACCCTATGATTATCACCTATGACCATCCATCCTCCAGAAAATAAAATTTTAAAAGATAGAATGAAGAAAGAAAAGGTAAAAGCATCTCTGTTCAACCTCAAGAAGGGAGAAAAAGATGGAGGCTACCTAAGACCCCAAGGAAGAGCAATGGGTTTCAGTCACTTCCTTCCTTTTCCCTTTCTTTTGATGCTATTAATAAGGTTATGATTTATGTTTTCTTCTGTTTAAAAAAGGAAGAAAAAGAAGTGTTTGTCAATTAAAAATGAGTAAGGGGAGTGGACTTTTACTCTTTCCTTACAAGATCCTGAGAGTTATTTTTCTAGAAGTTTTTTAGAAGAGAGCTAATGGCAAGTTCTATCTCTCTTCATTCATCATGATGTTTAGTAAGACAGTCTGGGTGAGTGGTTGCTCACAGGGAGCTTGGCAGTGGGTTGCTGGCTAAACACTTAATCGATCAGTCTAAGGAAGCATCTCTGATGGTAGTAGAAAACTCTAGATGATGATGATCTGTGGTAGTCTCACCTTCACCTGGAAATCTGCCTGTGGCCTTTCATACCTGGAACAGGGTTTCCATTTACATTCAGATTAGAAGCAGAAAGGGGATAAGTAAAGCATCCTGGGACAGTATCGTACAAAGCTGGAAAGATATAGTCTGTGCCCTCTAGAAGCTCACAGCCTGGCGAATGAGTGAGTGAGAGACTGAGCGAGTTTACTATGGCTCTGAGGCACTGCACACGTTGTTACAGAGGACAATGCCGCTTCACCAAGAAGGGGCAGGGCCAAGGCAGGGTAATCAGGAAGGCTTCACAGAAGAGATGACTTGTGTCTGGGTCTTGCAGAAGGTTTTACCGTCAAGCCAACCATAGAGAACAGGGAGGAGGATATGCAGAAATGAAAACATTTCTTGCCAGAAGAAAAATAAAACAATCCAATCAATTTCACTTGTGCAGAAATCAGTTCTTAGAAACTACTTACAAACTCCAGCAGAGCAGAAGGTTTCTCAGCCATTCCCAGCAAGTTTGTAATCCCACATGGGGCTCTCCTCGTTCATTTGCCGAGAGTATGAATTATGGGGCAGCAGTGGTGAAATCATCCAGTGATGATTTTAACCCCTCAGCCCTTCTTCATTTAGCACCTTCTTCCCATTTTACTGTTTCTCTGTTTGGAGTTCTGTTAAGCAGGGTGCTTGTGGCTTTAAAAATGCAAAATGGTTGCCAAAAAGAACAGTTTTGCCATGTAGCAAATGTTCATACTCTGCAATGCTAATTTATATCCTTTCCTATAGTTATACAGGTTGCTATGTGCAATGAATTAAACATTAATGAAAATCATTTGATGATGCAATTAGGGAATATATTGAGAAAAATAGATGTTTGAGTACAGGTGTTGCCATTCTAAGGAGGTGACTTTTTTTTCAAGATTTGAAAAGCCACTGAAATGAAAGCACTGGGAAATGCAACTATTGAAAAACTTAGCATGAGTAATTTTCTGCTTCTTTATCTGGATCCTGGCTATATGGATATGTGCAGTTTGAAAAAATTCACCAGTTCTGCACTTATGATGGGTATACTTTCATTTATGTATATTATACATTAATAAATTTAAGAAATTTTAGCATTAGCAATGAAATGTTTAATGCATTCAAAAATGGAGTACAGTCATATTTTTCAGTCCCAAATCTAAAATAAAAATAACAGATAAATAGGAGAAAATGCTTTCCCACATAGACATGGATTGTTTCATCTCTTGAAGAAATTTAATAATCATAGTAGGAATTTGGGCTATGATATTTGTGGAAATTTTCCCCAAAATATATACTTGTGAATGAAGTATGAAATGCTATTTTTTTTAAATCTTACTTGAGTTCAATACATTGCTGCTTTTGTTTCCACTTTTGTCTTTCTGTATAAGAGAACTGAACAGCCCTGGAGGCTGACAGATAGTTTATGTGGCATTTAACAACACAGGAGGAGGACCCATCAGCCAAGAGTGGCAATGAGCTGACTGACTTCATGGAATACCATAGGTGGGAAAATTACCTTGATGCTTTCTACTTGTGCTGATTTTTCCTTCTGCTGACACTTCTGATGCACTGAAAGTTGCTTTGCTCACATACTCTGCTACTGGTGTCAAAGCACACTCTCAATCTTCACATGCCAAAAGAGGAGGAAAACCTTATTTCAATGCCCAAAAGACTTAGCTCCTGTCAGAGATATTCATTTAACACTCACAGTTGGTCTATGGCAACTTGAAGATGTTGTCTTAAAAAGTAGGGCTGGTAGGGGGTGGGGTGGAGAAGAAAAGGCCTGGCTTTCTAGGGAAATCTTGTGCTTTCCATATCCTGAAGGCATGTAATAAGAAGAGGCTGTACAATCATAAACAAAGAGGGCAATTTCAACTGTTACTTACAAGGTTTGCTTCTTCAAGAAAAAGGGGTAGGGTTAAGCAAGCATAATAAGATCATTACAATTGGCTAAGAATGGGGATATTTTAAAAATAATAAAAAGGGTAATATTAACAAATCTTTCTCTTATAACCACCATTCAGTCTTATTTCTTATATAGTTTTGGTCAGTTACAGCTAATAAATTTCATGATAGGAAAATTCATTGCCAGCATTAATTGCAGACTTTGAATCTTCTGAATGTTTCAAGTGCTTTAAACACCATACAAGAAACATGGCCATTCCTATATGTGTGGCACTTAATCCTAATCTACATGAAATAAGCACATGGAACTGGAAGTCACTTATAAAAAGGTAATGATATATTTTAGTAGAGATTTGCTATCTGGCTGAATGACAAACAGATGACAAGTCATTCTTCTATTTACTCTGACCACATACACATTGCTATTGCATGTCCTTTTCCAGACCATTTATTCATCTTCCACCACTACTCCCACCATAGTACACTTCTCTGATAGTCTTATCCGTCATCCCATCCTGAAATCCATCCCAGAATGTGGTGAAGTACGCAAACTTAGTTCATTGAGCTTTCTTTTCTTTCCTTAGGCTATTTTTAAAAACTCTGTATTTTACACAATAAATCCTAATTCAGCCAATACCAATTCATTCAAACAGCATCTGAATTTTAAAATTGGCTCCTTTTCAGACAATTAGCCGGGGTGCCAATTTCCCAGTCAAATAAAATCATTTTCCCATTAACATTTTTGGTTATATAATCTGCTATACAAATATAATACTATTAAAACTCAATGTGCAAATTAAGTCCCTAGAATATCTCAGTTGCTAATTTGGTCAGATAATTCCAAGCATACATTTTGCTGTCATTTAAATTGGAGATTTTTCTGCTGGTTGATTACTTTCCAAGGGTGAGAATGTGGCTGAAGAGCCCAGTGCATGTCTCAGATTTTCCCCACTTTGCACACATGGAAACTGTCTTTGGGCTGGGACTCTCTCCTCTGTCTGTGGAGCATATTGTACTTGCAGCCCTGCCTTTCCTCCTTCTAGGCTGCCAGACACATTTGCCCAAAATGAGTCACTCAGTCTTTGATTTTTTGCATTTAAGTTTGGCCTGTCTGATGTTGTTTGCACAGCCATGCCACATTGTTAGAAGGTGTGACTCAGTGTGTCCTTGGAGCTTTTCTTTCGCCAGCCCTGCCTACTTGTGGTGCTCCCATTTCAGCGCACTGTTGAGCAGCTGACTCAGGGCCTTACAGTGAACCATCCCCCGGGCTCGCCCAGTTCCCATGCTTGCTGCTGTGCTGATCTTCTTCACTTCACAGCTACAGGCCCAGCTGGGGGCACACTTGTAGTAATCTTGCTTTCCCATTTATGTCACATATGTCTTGCAGGTGATGCGGGAAGCTGCCTGCGACATCTGTGACAGATCCAGACCCCCCAACCATATGGGAGGTTGGACAGTACCAAACATTTGATTGGATCCAGAGTTTGGTGCCACATTTACTGCCAACCTTCTAAAAGGCACACGGGCCGCCTTGAGTCGGTTTCTGTTTCTTTGTTTCCCAGAGCTACCGTTCAGAGTAGTTCGATTTTTAACCACATCAGTAACACACCACTATCACCTACAGATTACTGGTTACTGGTTGTGCCACTTTTCAGCTCTGTTCCTGTACAAATTATTTCACCATTTTAAGTCTTAGTTTCCTTATTTGTCAAATTGTGGTAATAATCATTTCTGCTTCATAGAGTTATATAAAAGATTAATTAGGAGAGATGATACATGTAAATTGCTTGGTATACACAAATGCTCATTAAATGTTAGCTATTGGTGTATATAAGCTAAAAAAGTCTCTTTAGGCATTAGTATAGCATATGTAGCTTGCAAAATATATATGCTAAAATATTTATTTGCTCAGCTCTCATTTTATTCCTTGTAAATTGAAAATTTTCTTATTGTAATTTTCATGAAATCTGTCTTTGAAAATGTAAGAATGTAAAGTTTCCAATACTTGACTTCAGTCCCTGGACCAAGGAAAATATTTCAGTTCATTTCATACTTCTTTCCCAAATACCATTAACACTAGTGCTCCATCCTCTCCATGAAGGAAGGCAGGATTCCACTCCTGAATGTTTCAATTTAGCAAGAGCTTCTAAAGCCACGTGGACTTCTGCCCACTGTTGGTCTTTCCATTGTGTGCCCATCGTTCTGTTACTCAGTTCTGAAAACTGGAGGCTAAGATTGGCTTTCTAGACCCTCATTCAGTTTCATGTATTTGACCTCTGAGTCCCTGTTAATGAAACTACTGCCTCTAGCTCTGTTTCACAGATTGCCTTGTCATTGTAATACCATCTAACCTTACAGTGTCCTCAAATAGGAGAAAGGAAAGGGAGCTTAACAGGCGTCTTGCCCTCCAAAGAGTCCTCTTCGGCCTGTTGACTAGTCTGCCGAAAGACCTGGTGAAGGAGATCTTACTTGTTTAGCTGCAAATCCTTTCCCATGTTAATAATCACTGCCTTTTATACAGTCAAAAATCTGCCTTCTTGGCAGTCTATTATATTATATAGAGTATTATGAATAAGCAGACTGTATTTCTCTATGCCTGACTTTCAAAATGTTGAAAGGAACTATAATAACATCTTCAAATTTTACTTTTTATCAGTTCTATCATTCTTCATGATATCTAGCCTTCTTCCCATTTGAGTGACCGTCTTTATTTAGTTCTTAAACATGTGAATTACACTTCCTTTTGTAGAAAGAACTTCTTTGAAAAAGCACAGTAAAGCCACAAAGAAGTGAGTAATTTTGTTTTTCTTTTTCCTTCTTTTTGTCATAACAATGCATCTTCCCAGAGGCAGAGGACTTACTCTTTTTCTTGCCCTAAAATTGCTCGCAGGGCTCTTTTGGCCTGATCACACTTCAGTGAAGATTGAGACTTGGGGCACTAGTTTTAGCATTGCTGTCACTTATTTGTTATTCACTTAAATTCATCCTTGGTTACAGATTCCTTACTCTACCTTTTATGTTTATATGCTTTCTGGGCATGGAAAACACATGACTTTACATATACACGGGTAACATCACATGCCTCTTGCCCTTTTCACTGTAGCTATTTTAAATTATAAATCAAAATTCCTCTTTTTAGCCTGCCATCATTTTTTAACTGTATTCATCTTTTGTGTCCTTAAACATAGAATTGTACCCATATTTCTCTGAACTTTTTGCACTCTATTGACTGGAATTGTAAGGTTAAATCATATTTGGCTGTGCAATCATGACACTATTTAAAATTCTAATATAAAAATACGACTTTCTTTCAAGGTTGACATGACTTCTACTTTAATGTGTAATTTCTTGTACAAAAACAGTAGACTCTCTCACCCATATGAGAGTCTATGAACGTAAAAACACATCAGATATATCTTAGATTACTGGTATATAACACAGGCTCATTCTTCATCTCTGATTCTGACATTGGATTAATCCTATTATTGATAATAGGAAAGTTTAAGACACACTTTCCTTTGGGCCGGGGTGTGGATTCACACACACATATACAAACATACTTTCCCAATGCCAAATGCTATAAATTATGTGTTTCTTATAAACAAGGTTTATTCATCCATTTAGTCATAAATCTAATCCAATCAATTTCAGTGATACCAATAACATTACTTTATTTATTTTAGCATTATATATAAAAAATATGGTTGATTATAACATATGCATGTGTGCATTATGTGTGATCTGTATGTGTACATGTGTGATTGTATATGTATTTTTATCTGTAAAAGTATTAATTATTCTGTGTCCTGATCCTTTCCTTGTTGTTTCTTCCTTAGAAATACTGGGCACTTTCTTGATGCAGTTTCATTTTTTTAAACTAGGTTATATGAGTTATTCATGCTTACTTCTATTACTTCATTGTTATATATATTATTGTACTTATTAAACTGTATATCCAGTTTTTAAAATATTGTTGGAATTATTTATCTTTCTCAAATATTATTTTTTAAAAGTTTAAATCAGATCAGTGAGTCTACGGCAAAATACACTCTTCCTTACGTCCTAAGAAGAACTCTATCACCAATCAGATAGCAATTTGTCTGAAAATCTCAGCCATGGGCCAGAAAAATAATATTATAGATTTTTCTTTCTTGATAGTACATTCTCCTTATCTATCCAAAATAATGGCTTTGCACTGGAAGAAGGCATGAAAACATCATCTGTGTCTTCAAAGCCATCAGTTTCCTTCCTAGGAAGACATGTTCCATTATTCTTCTACCAGACTTGTTCAATTATTTAGCACATCTTCATTGAATGCCTTCTCTGTTACAGTCAATCTCCTGGCTGGACAGGCAGGTGAATCTGCCATAACGGGAAGGAATTAGTCACCTGGTCAAGGCTATATTGACGTGTTGTGTGTAACTCATGGTTACAGTGGGCACAGGACTTCAAGTCCAAAACCAAATTCTACTTAGGATGGTCAGATCCATTCAGTGCCTCCAACTGACCTCTAATTCAAGTTAGCTGCTGAGACGTTTGTTATATATGATCAGAAAGATTTATTACAACTCTACCCAAGCTTAGGAAGACACAGAGCTGGCTCCTTAAAGAAAGTAATGGGTCCTCACTCTGATAACATAGATGCATTGACTGTTGAGTACTTTTGTGTAACAAATTTGAGTCAGGAAAGTAACACTTCTACTTAGGAGATTGCTGCTATCTTTCTCCTCTTTTCAAGCATTCTTCATATCCATAAGTTTTCTCAGTCTTCTTATTAAATAAATCCTATATTCCCTAACTTTGTCTGTTGGCATCTTGTCATCAAAGACTATTACCACTGTAAAAACCACAAAAATATTTTCAGAAGTCAACATACATCTAACTTAGCCATATCAAGTCAATTTTCCACCAATACAGCTCTACCTCCAGGTAGCTTTGATAGAACTTTTATAGGATTCTTTGGTTCCCCTAAATTTATCTGCTCTGGAACAAACCTATCTTTTTAAAGCTCATAGTTCTGATTTTTCCTCTGTTGTCTGCTTCCATATACATGAGAGACAACAGTAATAAGCACAGTGACCAAATCTTTATGATTAAGTGGCTACTTGAAAATGACCTAGTTGCTACTAGCAATATTTGTAGGTATGGTCCTAAGACCTTAGACATTAACTATTCTTGTGGATTATAAAATTCCTTAATTCTCAAAGAAATATCCATTATATCAAGGAGATAACACCATTATAAAGTACTTTTGGATCATTAAAAAGAACATAAATCAAGAGTGAAAAGTGATTTCTAAAAACAAACACCAAAGATCTGCACAGAACATAAATCAATGATTATATATACATAGTAAACTCAGCATAATCAACATTCCAAAGCTGATGTATTTGAACTCTTAGAGCAGTGGTCCATAAGATTTTCTTGTCTCCGGTGTGTATCCAGTCCTTTCTTTTCCCAGCAGATTCTTTAGTCATTATGAAACCTTCATCTTTAGTAACAGTTTATTGCTTTAAATTCCACTATCTTTTTATTGAAATAATTACAATGGGTTTTAAATGTGCGCTTTCTGCTCTTTGTATTCTTTTATTTATGGTATTTTTTTAAGAACTACATATTATAGCATTTTTATTTCTTATCCTGACATTTGTCTTTTAATTAAATCTGTTTATATTTAATAAACTTTTGATAAATTTAAATATAAATCTACCATCTTACTATTTGCTTTGTATTTATCCAATCTGTTGTTGCTATTTTTTCTCCTTTCCTGTTTTATTTTGGGCTAACTAAAATTTTATTATTACATTTTCTTTTCTATTACCTTGTTAGTTATACATTTTAAAAACACCTCATTAAGAGGTACCATAGACAGTACTAATATTTGACTATAAATTAGTAGTTCTCTCCCTTCTAGGAAAAAGTTTCTTAGAACAGGTTTTTAAAATGTTTACTTAATGCTCTCCACCACGTGTTTTATCAGTTTAATGTATTTTATTTACATATACAAATACTTCTTTAAAGTATTCTATATACTCATAAATTTTATCTAATTGTTTTATCAATTACTAGCTTATCAATCATCAATTTGTATATTTCTCTTTTTAATTCTGTTAAATGTTGTTTCATGCATTTTGAATTACTGAGCACATGTGTACTTAAAATTGCTATGTCTTAGGGACTCAGCCTTTTATGATTATGAAATATTCCTCTTTAACCCTGATAATTTACTTTGTCTACTTTTTTAAAATTTTAACAGCATTCCTGTTTTCTTATAGTTTTCTTTTAGACAATGGGTGTAGATGGGTTTTGTTTAATTTTTTTTCTTTAATCTAGTCTGAAATATTTCCATCTTTTGAGTTTAGTCACTTGCATTTAATATGTTAAAAAAACATGGCTGGGTTTATTCTAACAATTTGCTTTTTCATTTCCTATTTGTTCCATATGGTTGTGTTTCCCCTTTTCTTTCTTTCTATTGTTTGACTTTTTATTCTAAGCTACTAATGTCAGTGAGTTTATTTTATAATTCTAGAACATTTACGTGATTCCTGTTTACTGATTCTATTTTGTGTGAAGTACTCCAGCTAATTTTTATTTTCTTAAAAGTATTAATTGCGGATCTCCTTAAATTGTATATCCTAAATTTCAGTCTTTCATAATCTGTGGCCGTCTTTCTTTTGATTGTTTCTTTCTGGGATTTTGTTCATTTTTTTCTATCTCCTAGGATATATGATATTTTATTTCCAATTGAATTCCAGATATAGATTATAAAGATTTAAAAGCCCTGTACGAAGTTATAATATTTTTTCCATGCAGTCAGTTTGAGTAGAACAGATTATCTAGTTCATATTTGGATCAAGATGATTTGATACTGAGTTTGAAAATTTGTGAGGTGTGGTCTATTTCTGATTTGCCCTTATTCATAGAACATAGGCTTCCTGGGTTCTCAGCTCTTTTTTTCAAGGTCCCTTCTCCTTGGCAGGGCTTGATCTCCTATTTTTGGCTCCTCAGCACTATGAAACTGCAAAAATCTCTGCTTATTCTTCTTGATTTCTTGGACTCCTATCTCACAGTGTTTAGGAATCTGCAAATCCCTCAAGGACAACAGCGGCACAGAATATCAATTTCACCTCAATTTATATTTTCCTTTTCCTAAGACTTTAGCCCTTCAAAACCTGCCTACTTTTGTTTCTCTACAATGCCTTCAGTCAGCTACTTTTTGTATTTCCTTTAGCTTCTATATTGTTCTCCAAGCAAGGTTGTCCTGATAAGACACTTTATCGTAGCTCAAGAAAAAAGAATTCAGCCTTTTGGTTCTAAGATAATGATTTACATATTTGTCTTATATCCATTACTAATTTACAAGTTTCTTGTAGGCAAGGACTCTGACTCATCATCTTCGGTTGTTCAGGGACTGAAACAGCTGTCAGTAATTATTAAGGTTTTCAGTTACGCCTCTTATTTCTCTCCAAAAAAAAAAAAAAGTCTGCACACTTTCCTTTTGAGCTACTTACTCCCCCTGCATCTCTCTCCACCCACCACTACTATCATCTTTCCATCCCTGATTTCCTTAAAAAACAAAACAAACAAACAAAAAACCTATTTTAAAATACTTCAGGATTCTTATCTTTCCTGACACTAACAGGTGATCAGAACACAATCTATCATCTCTCAACAAACATGTTCTCAATGTCCTGTGCCACCCTGGATGTTTTAAGTGAGAAGTCAGCATCCTCCCTCCCTTAAACAGACTGTGAGCCCCTTAACAGCAGAAGGTGTCCCTTTTGCTGAGCATATATACACTTAGAGAGTGGGTTTAGCACCAGGTAAAATAATGGCAGTTTGAGAAATGTGGACGTGGACATCTGCAAACTTCAGAAAGGGGGCTAAATTATATTTGAGTTGAATTAGCATAAGAAGCCATAATCATAACAGAATTAATGAAATATCTCCAATACATAAGCAAAATGGAGACTTTTCATTAATGTAGTCTCTCATGAATGCTTGCATTTATCTTCATATCCCTAGAATCTGTTCTCTAGGCAGTAGACCCCTACTCCTTAATAGAAGTTGATAGTAAGCTCTGAGGTAAACTGGTATCCAGAAAAGTTAACCTTTATGTTTAAGTACTTCTAAGCACTGAAATTCACAGTAAGTAAGCTTTTAATCAGCAATTATACATAGTATGAATATAAATAGACACACAGAGAGTAAAATATCAGTATCACTGTTTACCCATATGCAAATATTGATTGAAGCAATTCCTACCACTTCACTTAACGTTCAGAATTGTATCAGATCTACCCCAATTCTACCTTTACATATCAGAACAAAGACATGTGGAATTTTAAAAAATTATATCAGTCTTTGAAGATTAGCAAACATTCCCCTTCTGAGTGTCACTTTTATCTTGTTCAGCATCATTTGCCTGATTTAAACTTTTTAAATAACAACAACAAAAAAAGGTGAAAACACCTGCACAAAAGAATGCTCGATTCAACTAGTAGACAAAAAAGGAAAAAAGGGGAAAAAAAAGTAAACATGGCACAGTAGGAGAATAAAGCTTCTGGGGAAAGAAAGCAAAGCTGTGTGACAGATGGAAAGGTCTCAATGGATGAATGGTAGTACTACAAATAAGTAGCAGGCAGCCAGAGGGAATCAAATAATGATTATGGAAGAAAAATGAGGGTTAAAAAAGATGAAAAGAATGTTTTGACTCAAGCGAAAGATTCTATATTAATAAAATTTCCTATTTTTAAAATATATTTAATTACATAGCCACAAAAGGTAGAAAATAATTCATGTCAAATAGGGTAGACAGCTGACAAGCGGACCAGTATAGACAATATAAAAATCTCAACATGTCCTTGGAGAGGAAGGAATGCATTCCACAATTTGTACTGGCATGCCCCCAAACCTGAACAGATTACTTTCTGACGATCAATATCTGTAACCACCAGAGGCCTGTTAGAGAGTTTTTAAAAAATCAGCCTCAAAGAGACCTGGTCCCCAGCTTATATTTTATTTTTGCCAGTGGGTGCTGAGGTAAGAGTTTTGGACAAGGCTCATTTTTCTTCTCTTTATAGGGCTGTGTATTGAATATGAAGTGCCCTCGCATGTTCTCGAGCTCTAGTTAGCTGCATTCAAGCCCTGTTTACAGGTACTGTGAAAGAGGACTGATCCCCCTCGCCGCCCTGAAATAGCCTGGGCACATTCGACTTACTGAAAATTGCTGGCCACACTGTTGCTGGGTTTCCAGTAGTAGGTGCTTATTCATCAGTCTGATTTTAGTCTAATGTCGAGTACAAGTGGAATATTCTCTTTTTAGATTAAATGGTATTATAGTTACTTGACTTGAAAACCTAGAACATTTCCTCCCTTCCCATTTCTATAATATGTGCAAATATCAGTAAATCAAACAATATTTTTCCTAACATCTTTCTACCCAAATAAATGGGTATAATTAAAAATCTATTTTTAATAATGCAGCAAATTAAAAACAAGTAACAGAAAAACCCACACAATTTCCCCATGCGTAACCAAATGTAGAACACTCATTTCAGTCTAGAACGACTGTTTCTAAAGTGTACTCTTCAGCAATCTAGTTTGAGACATTCTCCTATTAAATTTTACATCATTAGGTACATTTGAGCACGTTCTACCCTGTCTGAGCAACTGATAACACATATTACAAGTGAACAGCTCTGAGAGGCCCACAGCAAATGAACCTATTTAGCTCTTTCTAACCCTGCATTTCTCAAATGGATTTGAATCAGAAGTTATTTAAAGTCCTGAGAAACTTTAGGGTATATCCATCTAGAGCTGTTTGCCAAAATTCTGCCTTGGAGTTCACTCAACTTCGTAATCATTTCCCCCTTGACTGAAATAGAAATATTTTTTTCCAAGTAGTGAAGATGAAAATCACAGAGAAGACAGAATGATATTTCTTGTCCATCTCATTTAATATCCAGAACCCATCTACCTGAATAAATGTTTGAAAGGAAGACGACAATGGATGGGAAATAGAACCCCACCCCACACCTTATTGTAAAGATGCATCCTACCCTTCTGTGCTCACTGCTTCTCCACCTCCTAGTGAATATGTTATTAAAAGAAAACTTAAGGATGATGGATGAAAAGAACAACTGTTATCTTTAATCATAAGGCTATAGCATTTCAACAGTGTTGGTAGGTGGAGGGAACAGTGAAATTGTTGGAGACAAATAAATGGATTAGAAAAGGTCCTGAAATGAGATGCTGGAGATATTTGAAAACAGAACCTTGATCATCTAATGCACAAAATGCGTGAATTCTTCCAATCAATAAACAAAGACATCTAAGTATGATATCTGGATTGTAATATTCAAACAAAGTAGGAAAATAATCTGAGAGTTTCAATATCTGAAAAATAAAGTGGCAACATTGTATAAATTTCAGATTGTTTTATTCTTTACCTTTTATATTATTAGTCCCTTAAGATGTTCTGCAAAAATTCAGTCAAGTAAATTTAACAACCCTGAATATGATATCTCATAGTTGAACATTCCTAATGTTAATTATCATTATAAAGGTCCTGAGAAGTCCTGCAGTGCAGAAGAGTGTTAAGCTTTCCTTGAGTTTTTCTCCAACTGAATGGAATAGAGAGTAATATTTCCATAGTAAGACTATTAATATCCTATAGTTTATTTTAGGAAATAGTTTCCCACTGTTTCTTCCAGCAGATTACGTTCATAAGGCTATGGAAATGCAAAAAGGTTTATAATGCTTAGGTGAGTGTCAAATGGTAACATATTAAAACAGTATTTCTCAAAGTGTGATCAGAGAAGTCCAAGGCTTCCCCAAGACCCTTTCAGAGAAGCCATGAAGTCATAGATCTTTTAATAATACTAACATGTCATTTGCCTTCGCACTCTCACTGTCTAACATATATAAGGAAGAATTTCCCAGAACCTACATATCAGACAAGTAAAGTCTATGCTTAGAAATGATCAGACAGCACATGTAAAATCATGGAAAGAGCAGTATCACATATTTACTGTGCCAATGCTAGTAAGATCATTCATTTGAAAAATATTAAGTGTCTACTGTATGCCAGACACTAGACTAGGCTCTGGGTATATACACTGATGACTCACACAGATAAGGGCCTTGTCTTCACTGGGTTTTAACTGAGGAGATATATACAATTAAATTTGCAGGAGCATACTGCTATTACTTGAATAAGGAGTACCTAAACCTGAGACATTAGAGCAGCACTCACCCCCAAAACTGACAACCAATTGAAACATGAAGAATTAAGAGGAGTTAATGAGGGATAAAGTGTGGTGAAGAATGTTCAAAACCCTGGAGGTCAGGGAGAACACGACATGTTCAAAGAACTAACAGAAGTAATTTTAGCAGGATTATGAAGTGTGTTCGAGGGCAGAGGTGGGGGCTGAAAAA
This sequence comes from Camelus ferus, assembly GCF_009834535.1. Taxonomy (NCBI): domain Eukaryota; kingdom Metazoa; phylum Chordata; class Mammalia; order Artiodactyla; family Camelidae; genus Camelus; species Camelus ferus. Next base: position 3,168,724 of record NC_045703.1, read on the forward strand.
GAGACAGGCTTAAGACAAATCTCACCCTTAGTCTATGTTAAGGAGGTTGGATTTTATTATAACAGCAACTAAAGCTACTGAAATGCTTTCCCTTTGAGAATATAGACATTATCATATTATCAATTTATTATCAACTGATAATGAGAGAGCAGCATTATGAAGTTTGAGTTTCATAAAGATACTTTTTGGAGAATGATTAGGAATAGGACATGACTGGGAGCAAGAAAATCAGCTAGAGGGACATTTCTGAAAAAGACAATAATCACGACCTAAATAAACTGAGGTGAGAACAGAGACAAGATGATCACGTTAAGAAGCATTTGGAATGTTGAATCCATAGAAATTAGTATTGAGACATTAAAGTCAGAGAAAGAATTTAAGAGCAACAGGCAGGTTTTTGGGCTTGAACCACTGAGAAAGGGAACACGGGTGGCAGAAAGTCTAAAGAGGAACAAGAAAAGCTGAATTTTTAAAATATTAAATTTAAAGTGACTCCAGGAAATGCAGAAATGACCAATAGGCAATTGGATATTCAGATGTGGAACTAGGAAAGACGTCTAGAATAAATATGTAAATGTGTGATTCACTAGCATGCAAATGGTAATTTAAGCAATAGAAGTGGATGAGATCTTTAAGAACCAGTGTGGGGTGAGAATAGGAGAGGGCCCAGAACTAAGCCCAAAGCACACCGATATGGTAATTGGTGATATGATGATAATTTTCTAAAACACTCAACTTAAAATGTATCCTTTATGTACAGACAATTAAAGTCAAAGGCTTAAGAAAAGCTCCATTTGCCTGGCTTCTTTTTATTTGTATACCCCTCCCCTGCCTCACACACACACAAGCAAGGCACAGGGCAATTTAGGATCTTGCACAAGTAATGGCTGCTTCTGTTGAATGCTTACTACAACCCAGACTTGCTAACTAAGCATGTTCGATGCATTATTTCATGTCACATCTCACACATGCATTAGGTATAATTACTACCCCCATTTTAAAATGAAGACACACAGGTAGAGTCATCAAGTAACTTACGGATAGCCACAGTGATGGCAAGTAATGAATCCATGAAGTGTAGAAAAAGAGATGAAAGAAGAATTAGATGGATCTGAAAAATAATGAAAGATCCAGGAGTCTCTGTTTCCAGAGGAGTATTTCAAGATGCTGATATTTAGAATGAGTTGGATCCTAAAGGACCTTCACTTTTCCCAACAAAATTAGACTGCGGTGCTCAGTGATACTCTGGAAATAGTTCCTCCTGGAAAGTGTAGTTCTATAGCTTTTCCCCAGTTTCCCAGGAATGTGGCCATGAGGCAAAGAGGCCTGAATCCCTTATTACACATTTTTTCCTCAATAAGCTCAGCATTACTTGAAATTTCTATTCTTAAACCCCAGATAGTGCCTCTTGTATTACTGGTTAATCCCAGATCCCATCCACAGTGAAAAGTGAAATGTATGAAATCAAAATTTACGCTTATTTCAATGTACCTACTCTATGATGAAAGAGAAAGCAGGTAATATATCTTTTGGTGAGAAATCTGGTTTCAGAGTTATTTTCTATTTGTATTTTTGATATAGCAAAGTGACATAAGACGTTATGAAGTCTCCTCATAAGGTCATTCTCTATTCACCACATGTAATCATCCTAGCAGCAATCAAGCTATAAGCCTCTTCTCAGTAACTCTAGGTATCAGCTGACAATATGATAATGTCTATATTCTCAAAGGAAAGGATTCTGGCCCAAATATACTATAATCAGCCAAAATTCCATTTTAACAGAGTAAAGAAATAAATCGTTAAACAAACAAGCTCTTAAGGAGTGTACTAGCCATAGACACCTCTAAAAAATTTGTAGTGTATTCCAGCTGATTTATAAATATAGATGCCTCAGAATCATTGTATTAAAGAAATAGAAATCTCTTTTTTTAAGATAGATAATATCTAAATATCAACATCTTGTTGACAAAGAACAGCAGTGTGAAAGAAAGGAGTCATTAACTGTGTGTTACATTTTTTAATCTTTTAAAGTGGGGATGTAGAGGCCATCAATAGATACTGTTTCTAACTTACAGAAGAAGAAATTAACATACGTCAATAAAAATTCTTAAAAACAAGAAAACTGGAATGAAAGAGCAAGGATGAGTTAAAAAAAAAAACCAAAGCCTGAAACATGTTAGAAATTAAAACAAACATATCAGATAAGACATTTAATGACAAAAATTTCTCTTAGAGGGGGAAAAAAAAACCTCAGAAAAGATTAAAAACAAAACTTAGTCATATGATACTCATCACAGAAACATCTAAAGCAAAAATAGAAATATTAAAAGAGTAAAATAAGTAAATATCCAGACAAAAGCAAACAAAAAAATTAAAAGTAGAAATGAGAAATAGAGCTGCATTTCACGTTTAAAACATCAATCACAATGTGCACACTTTTGTTCTCTTATTCTGGAGTGTTGAGGACAAGGACAAGGGAGCAGGTGAATCTGAAGAAGGTAAGCAGACAGGACAAGAAAGTCCGACAGCCACCGGTTTAAACCAGAGTAAGGAAGATGACGACTGAAAACCTCTTACCTCTTGCCCTGCCATTCCTCTCCCCAAATTAGATTCCTAAAGGAGAGAAGGAGAGAAAACCTGATATCCATCCATTTTTGATATCCATTGTATTAGAACCCATGACAGAAAGTAGTTCCAGTTATAGAAAATAAAATTATATTTATTTTGCATCTTAGGTCATGAATTGTGATTAACACCATCTATATTAGTTAGAAAATGTAAAAAAATACATAATTTAATTATCATTTTCATAATAAAAAAAGAAACATAATACAACTAAATCACTGGGACAGTACAAGGAGAGCAACACTTATATTCTAATGTCATCTTGTTTTGAACAGAATTTGAAGTAAAGAATGAAACTAGGCATTTATCTAAACTGAGAATGCCTCTTTGGACCAAATTGGAAGCAATGTTACTGCATTGCAGGAAAACTATTTAACTTATATAATACCTAGAAGGTACTGCTAGGTAGGTAACAGAAAGAGGTAAGAAGTTCAGGCATCTCTATACACGATCACAATGAATAAAGCATCTCCATCTATGTGGTGATGAAAAGAGTTGAGATTCAGCCGCACTCTTTTGTTCATAAATTAGATAACGACACTGAAATGGTAAAGTAGTTACTAATCGGTTCTTGTTATGAGGATAGTTATACATAAGGAAGGTATCTTAGTCAGGATTCTCCAGAGAAACAGATCCAATAGGATATATAGCTCTTTATAGAGTAGAGAGATCCATCTGCCTCAGGGAGTTGGCTCACATGATTGTAGAGGCTAGCAGATCCAAAATCTGCAGGGTAGGCTGGCAGGTTGGCTATCAAGTGAAAAGTTAATATTACAGCTTGAGTTCAAAGACAAACTGTAGGCAGAATTCTCTGTTTCTCAGAGGATGTCAGTATTTTTTCTCTTAAAGCTTTTAACTGATTGGATGAGGCCCACCCACATTATGGAAGGTAATCTGCTTTACTCATAGTCTATTGATCTATATGTTAATCTCATCTAAAAAGTACCTTCACAGCAACATATTATTTGGTCAAATACCCAGGTACTGTGGCTTAGCTAAGTTGACACATAAAATTAACCATCACATATGGCAAAAATAATTTTACAGAAGAATGAGAAATGAATATAATAAAACCTAGCATAAAGGCCTGTACCTCAGAAACTGAATGTCAGAAAGCATAGAAAAGTTAAAGTAAACTGTACAGTAACATGAGTAATTCCTTACAATTATATAGAACTTTTTTTTTAAGATTTCAAAGCATTTTTACAAGTTGGTTTAAAGAATGATTATTAAACGTTTAAGGCAAGAGTTCCCAACTTTCCTCCACATATGAATGTAGACTATGCATCTGAATTCAACTCATCACAAGAACATTTTTCATTTTATTCTCGTAACATGAATTATAAAGGGAAAGGTCTATTTAATTGATTGGAAAATAGAAGCACAGGTATATTAGGCAATATCTCTGATGTCTCCTAACAGAGAAAATTTAAGCACAAATTCTTTGACTGTTAAAGAAGTCAGTGTTTAGCTCTACTTCCCTGCTCAGTCCCTCCTCACTCCATGAAAAAAGCCAGACATTAAAGCAAGGTAGGCATGGTAGTTGAGGGAATCAAGTCAACAAATAACGTTTGAATAAGTACTCTGCATTGGGAGTCCAAAGAGGAATAAGACAGACATGATCCTTCATCCTGGAGACTATGCAGTTCAGTAAAGGCAATAAGCAGATAATTGGGTGCCAAGAAATTTAATTCAGCCTGAGTATGTTTTGTAAAAACCTCTTAGAGTAGATGTTTTCCTAATCTGAGTGTTGATTGAATGCAGCCCTTAGCCAAAAAGTTGGAGAAGGAGAATGGCAGGGGAGAGGATATCTGGGGAGAGAGAGCAGCATTAGCGATGGCATGGTAAGTGTAGAATGAGGGAGTATAAACAATTCTAGGTGCTCATAGACAAGGGAACACACAGAGCAGACAAAGTTCAGGATGGAGAATTTCAGGGTTAGGGAATGGAGGATCTCAAATGCTACTGATGGTGAGAGAAAGCCAGTGAAAAATATCAAGAAAATATATTTAGGCTTTAGGTATGTTACTCTTATAGTACTGCAGAGAAAGGTGGATAGACTAGAGGCAGAAAGACCATTAAGGAGATTTTGCAGTTATTCAACAATAGTAGCTCAAACTGATGAGAAGCATTTCTTCTGACCTGCTGACTTGTACACTGAACTCAAACTGAAGCTCCCTATCACTTCCAGAAGTTATCAGTTTTTGAAAGGAACAGATACGGAAGCCATTAGGAGAATTGGAAGGGTGAGCTACACAGTTTCTGGTAATAACAATTATTGGTCATCAATATTGATCATTTAGAACCTCATTAAAAATGTTAACAGATTCTCACAAAAGAATTAGCAAAATTGAGGGTGGAGTTGAACACTTAGAACTAAATGATATTTTGGAAAACTGACTTGATGTTGATATTGGGTAAATTTTTTAATTATAATCTGCATTAAAGAATTAAGGGTGTAAATCATTGTTAAAATATGAGAAAGCTATTAAAATAAATTTTTTGAAATAGATTCTTAGAATAAAGTAGCATGAGTGCAAAATATAATTTTAAACAGAAGCAGCCACACTCTCTATAGTTCGCTCTCAGCAGTCACCTTGTAGACTTGAGAAAAAGGAAAAGAAAAGGAAAAAGAGGCACTTAGTCATCACCTAGTGACAGCCCCACTTGGAAATACTGAAATTAGACTAAATGCTAACTGGAAGAAATATGGAATTTTTTGAGGTAAGGATATTTGTTTCTGCTCTCTCTCCCCAAATAAAAAGAGGTCTGCATTGACATGAACAGAACCAAGGCAAAGCCTGAAATACATAAACAGACACAAGGAAACAGAATCTCTATTTTACCTTAGATTCAGCCCAAGACCAATTGTCCAAAGAGTATTTCGAAGGAAGGCCTAGGTTCAAGCAGGTATTAAGTTAGAAATCAAGTTAGTTAGCAGTAAAAAGGGCAACAATGTGCTTATTAAAACTTTTGGTTAGATCTCATATAAAAAAATCTCATAAAACTATTGACCTTCTCCATGGGAAAATACATTAATGCATAACATTTTAGGGAAGTAACAGAACATCTGAAGACTATCCATAGAACCTGTAAGATTCCAAATGCTCCACATTAAAAAACTATGTATCTCAGCAAACTAAAATTAGAGAGTAACTTTCTTAACTGGATAAAAAACATCCACAAAAAGCCTACAGCTAACATCATACTTGGTGGTGAGAAATTAGAAGCTTTCCTGCTAAGATTAGGAACAAAGCAATGGTGTCCCCTCTCACCACTCCTTTTCAATATCATTATGGAAGTATTAGCTAATACAGTAAGGTAAAAAGGAAATAAAGGGCAAATAGATTAAAAAGAAATAAATAAAACTGTTTTTTTCAGATGACACAATTGTCTATGTAGAAAATCCAAAAGAATAGACAAAAATACTGAAACCAATAAACACAACATTTTGTATATTAAACTTGCACAAGTTTAATATACAAAAGTCAACTGCTTTCCTACATTTCAACAATGAACAAGTGGGATTTGAAATTAGAAAAAAAAAATGCCACGCACATTAGCCCTCCCCAAAATGAAATACTTAGGTATAAATCTAATAAAATGAGTATAAGATCTATATGAGGAAAACTATAAAATGCTGATAAATAAACAGAAATATATTTTATGTTTATAGACAGAAAGACTCAATATGTCAAGATGTCAGTGCTTTCCAACTTCACCTATAGATTCAATGCACTCTCAATTAAAATCTCAGCAAGTTATTTTGTGGATATTGACAAACTGATCTTAAAGTTTATATGAAGAGGCAAAGACCAAGGATAAACAACAAAATATTAAAGGAGAAGAACAAAGTTGGAAGACTGACACTACTTGACCTCAAAATTTACTATAAAGTTACAGTCATTAAGATAGTGTGGTATTGGTGAAAGAATAGACTAATAAATCAGTGGAACAGAATAGAGAGACCAGAAATAAACCCCACAAATGTAGTTAACTGATTGTTCACAAAGTAGCAAGGCAATAATAACGGACCAAGATAAAATGCACATGTATGTTACTGAAAAATCTGTCATGTTATATAAGATATTTATAAGTTTACCCTCTGCTTTTTCTTACCTAGTTTAAACAAAAATTAGACCTGTAATACTTTAATAGAAGAAAATAGTTGTTTAGATAAAAGATAATCACACATTCCATAATAAAAAGGAAAAGCATATATAGCAAAAGAACTTACTGATTAAGTAGACCTACTGTTTTCTGATTATTGAGAAAGTAATTTTTCATTTCTTGGCACATAACAAAAACACAAAAAAATTCTGAAAAAAAAAAGAGTTAATATACTCTAAATTACTAACTTTGAACTCTGCTGTGTAAAGCTATCATCATCACTATGGCTGTACTCAACATTGCCACCATCATCTTTTCATGGAAAATTACTTGCTCCTATTAGATGCTCTGTTAGATGCTACAGCCAACAGTTTACCTCCGGCTCTCACAATGATTCTTACTTTTCTTCCTCCATTTTGGCACACCTAAGAGAAACCCATACTCTAATGAAAAAGAAATAATTTTGTAGAGCAAAGATTCTCATGCTTTCTTGATCTCTAAGGCAGTTCTTTCAACATTTTCTCATTAATCATATTTTCTTTGAAGTTTTTTAGATATCCTGTATTGATTTTAGGAAGTCCCTTTTATTCCTAGTTTATTAAAAGCTTATCTTCTTGAATCTTACCAAGTGCTTTTGTGTATTTAAATACATGACCCTACAATTTATCTCATTTAAGTTGTTAGGGTTGTAACTCTAATTGATTTTCTAATGTTAAGCAATCTTGCATTTCTGGGACAAATCCACCATAATTGTAATGTACAGTTTTTATACATCACTAGACTTAGTTTGCTTAGCAATTTTTGCATCTATTTTCATGAGTAATCAGCCCATAATTTTCATTTCTTGTACTGATTTCTCATGAATTAGTTTTGGTAAATGTATTTTTAAACATTTATGCATTATGTATATATATGTTTATTTGATATAAAGTTATTCATCAGTATCTTACTCTATGTATAATCTCTTCTATATCTGTAGTTCTACTCCATTTTCATTCTTAATATTATTTATAAATACCTCTTTTCTTTTTGATTAATTTTCCTAGAGTTTTGTCTGTTTAATACTTTTTCTTAAGTGTATTATTGATCCTCTCTAGTATTTATTTTCTATAACATTGATTTCTACTCTTATTTTAATTCTTTTCTCCAATCTTTCTGTGTTGTTCTTTTTTTCGTAACTTCTCAATTTAGAACATTAGAATTTCTTCATTTCTAATGTAAACTATAAATTTCTCAGTTCTATTTTAGCTGCATCCTAGAAGTTTTGATATGTAGGGTTTTTAAAAACAATTCAGTTCTAATTATTGTCTAATATCCATTATGACTTGTAGCTTTTTTTGTTTATTGTTAATGTCTAACTTAATTGCACTGTAATCAAAAGTGTGGTCTTTATGACACTAATTTTTGAAATTTGTCATTAGTTTCTATGGTCTAACACATAGCCAGTTTCCATATGTGCTTCAGAAGTGTTTGAAAAGAATAAATACTCCATATTTATTGGATTAAGTACTTCATTATCTGCCCATTAGATGCATTTGTACTTGGGCCCTTCAAATTTTAATATCCTTTAATGCCTTATTTGTCATTTTCTCAGGGTTAAATTATTCAGCAATAGGGTAGACTTGTCAATTTTACCTTGTAGTTTTTGCCAATTTTTCTTTGAATGTTTTGAGGTTATATTATTAAGTTCATAAAAATTAGAATTATTGTTTTCCTGAGGTTTGAAATTTTTGTCATCATGAAATAACCTTCTTTATCTGTTGTAAATTCTTTTTGTCTTTCTGTTTTGTTTGCCTTTAATATAATTATACCAGCTTTCATTTCATTATATTTTATCTGATACATGTTTTGCCTTCCTTTAAATTTTGCATTTATCTATAAATATCCAATGTGTCTCTTGTAAACAGTCTACAGTTGGTTTTTTTAATCTGAAAATCTTTTATTTTTTAACTGGAGAGTTTAGTCCATATACGTTTATTTTTTTAACTTTTTTATTGATTTATAATCATTTTACAATGTTGTGTCAAATTTCAATGTAGAGCACAATTTTTCAGTTATACATGAACATATATATATTCATTGTCACATTTTTTCTCTGTGAGCTACCATAAGATCTTGTGTATATTTCCCTGTGCTATACAGTATAATCTTGTTTATCTATTCTACAATTTTGAAATCCCGTCTATCCCTTCCCACCCTCCACCCCCTTGGCAACCACAAGTTTGTATTCTATGAGTCTGTTTCTGTTTTGTATTTATGCTTTGTTTGTTTGTTTTTGGGTTTTTTTGTTTGTTTTAGATTCCACAAATGAGTGATCTCATATGGTATTTTTCTTTCTCTTTCTGGCTTACTTCACTTAGAATGACATTCTCCAGGAGCATCCATGTTAATGCAAATGGCGTTATGTTGTTGGGTTTCATGGCTGAGTAGTATTCCATTGTATAAATATACCACTGCTTCTTTATCCAGTCATCCGTTGATGGACATTTAGGCTGTCTCCATGTCTTGGCTATTGTAAATAGTGCTGCTATGATCATTGGGGTGCAGGTGTCATCCTGAAGTAGGGTTCCTTCTGGATATATGCCCAGGAGCGGGATTCCTGATTCATATGGTAAGTCTAATCCTAGTCTTTTGAGGAATCTCCATACTGTTTTCCACAGTGGCTGCACCAAACTGCATTCCCACTAGCAGTGTAGGAGGGTTCCCCTTTCTCCACAGCCTCTCCAGCATTTGTCATTTGTGGACTTTTGAATGATGGCCATTCTGACTGGTGTGAGGTGATACCTCATTGTAGTTTTGATTTGCATTTCTCTGATAATTAGTGACATTGAGCATTTTTTCATGTGCCTTTTGATCATTTGTATGTCTTCCTTGGAGAATTGCTTGTTTAGGTCTTCTGTCCATTCTTGGATTGGGTTGTTTATTTTTTTCTTATTAAGTCGTATGAGCTGCTTATATATTCTGGAGATCAAGCCTTTGTTGGTTTCATTTATAAAAACTTTTTCCCATTCCGTAGGTTGTCTTTCTGTTTTACTCATGGTTTCCTTTGCTGTGCAGAAGCTTGTAAATTTCATTAGGCCCCATTTGTTTATTCTTGCTTTTATTTCTATTGCTTGAGTAGACTGTTCTAGTAGAACATTTTTGAGATGTATGTCAGATAATGTTTTGCCTATATTTTCTTCTAGGAGGTTTATTGTATCTTGTCTTATGTTTAAGTCTTTGATCCATTTTGAGTTTATTTTTGTATATGGTGTAAGAGAGTGTTCTAGCTTCATTGCTTTACATGCTGCTGTCCAGTTTTCCCAACACCATTTGCTGAAGAGACTGTCTTTATTCCATTGTATATTCTTGCCTCCTTTGTCGAAGATTAGTTGACCAAAAGTTTGTGGGTTCATTTCTGGGCTCTCTATTCTATTCCATTGGTCTATATGTCTGTTTTTGTACCAATACCATACTGTCTTGATGACTGTGGCTCTATAGTATTTTCTGAATTCTGGGAGAGTTATTCCTCCAGCCTCTTTCTTTCTCTTCAGTAATGCTTTGGCAATTCTAGGTCTTTGAAGGTTCCATATAAATTTTATTATGATTTGTTCTAGTTCTGTGAAATATGTCCTGGGTAATTTGATAGGGATTGCATTAAATCTGTAGATTGCCTTGGGCAGTGTGACCATTTTAACAATATTGATTCTTCCAATCCAGGAGCATGGGATATCTTTCCATTTTTTAAGTCTTCTTTAATTTCCTTAATCAATGGTTTATAGTTTTCTGTGTATAGTTCTTTCACCTCCTTGGTTAGATTTATTCCTAGGTATTTTATTACTTTGGGTGCTATTTTAAAGGTGATTGTTTCTTTATTTTCTTTTTCTGTTGATTCATCGTTAGTGTAAAGAAATGCAACTGATTTTTGAATGTTAATCTTGTAATCTGCTAACTTGCTGAATTCTTTGATCAGCTCTAGTAGTTTTTGTGTGGACCTTTTAGGGTTTTCTGTATATAGTAACATGTCGTCAGCATATAGTGACAATTTTACCTCTTCTTTGCTTTGGATCCCTTTTATTTCTCTCTCTTGCCTTACTGCTGTGGCTAGGACTTCCAAGACTATGTTGAATAGGAGTGGTGATAGTGGGCAGCCTTGTCTTGTCCCAGATTTTAGTGGGAAGCTTTTGAGTTTTTCACCATTGAGTACTATGCTGGCTGTAGGTTTGTCATATATAGCTTTTATGATGTTGAGATATGTTCCCTCTATATCCACTTTGGTGAGAGTTTTTATCATAAATGGGTGTTGAATTTTATCAAATGCTTTTTCTGCATCTATTGAGATGATCATGTGGTTTTTGTCCTTTCTCTTGTTGATGTATTACATTGAATGATTTGCATATGTTGAACCACCCTTGTGTCCCTGGGATGAACCTCATTTGGTCATGATGTATAATCTTTTTTATGTGTTGTTGGATTCTATTTGGTAATATTTTGGTGAGGTTTTTGGCGTCTATGTTCATCAGTGATATTGGCCTATAATTCTCTTTTTTGGTAGCGTCTTTGCCTGGTTTTGGTATCAGGGTGATGGTGGCTTCATAGAATGAATTTGGGAGTACTCCCTCCTTTTCAATCTTCTGGAAGAGTTTGAGAAGGACTAGTATGAGTTCTTCTTTGTATCTTTGGTAGAATTCCCTGGTGAATCTGTCCAGTCCTGGATTTTTATTTGTAGGAAGGTTTTTTATTGCTATTTCAATTTCATTTCTAGTGATCAGTTTGTTCAAGTGACGGTTTCTTCTTGATTCAGTCTTGGTGGACAGTATGTTTCCAGAAACTTGTCCATCTCCTCTAGGTTATCCAGTTTGGTTCCATATAGTTTTTCATAATATTCTCATATGATATTCTGTTTTTCTATTTTATTTGTTGTAATTTCTTCATTTTCCTTTCTTATTTTGCTAATTTATGCTCTCTCTTTTTTCTTCTTTGTGAGTTTGGCCAGAGGTTTGTCGATTTTATTTACTTTTTCAAAAAACCAGCTTTTGGTTTTATTAATTTTTTTTCTGTTTTTTTTTTAACCTCTATTTTATTTATTTCCTCCCTGATCTTTATAATTTCCTTCCTTCTGCTGCCTTTTGGGGTTTTTTGCTCTTCTTTTTCTAGTTTTATAATACTTTCTATTTGTTCCACTATTTTTGTATTTCTTTCACCCCCATTCTGTCTTAGAGGATTTTTTCTTTTGCAAGAGAACAGAAATATCATGATATGTAAAAATATGCTTTATAAAATAATACTCTACATTGAGCACTTTATATATATTGTCTCATTTAATCTTCACAACAACACTGGGATATAGTCATCTCATTAACAAAACAAAAAGAAACATTTATCACTCTCAATACTTCCAAGGGTTTTGGGAGCTGTAGCCAGAAAGCATGGATTAAGACCAAGTATATATGAGTAATATATTTTGGTTATCTGAGTGACCAAAAATATTTTTATAAATTATAACATTGCAATGTTATAAATATTTTAACTTGTATTATGGGTTATTATTTGGAATATACTGAAAAATGTGAACTGAATTCAGAACCTGCCTTCCCCCAAATTTTCTTTTGGTAAGGATAGCCTGTGCATCTGTGCCTTATAATTACTTTTCCAAAGTACACTATAATTTTATGCAGTAGCTTTGTGAAATCATGATATGTGTGCTCAAGCAATGGGGTATCTGGGATTTGAATTTGCATTTTATTTATTTCTCAGATAAAATCTTTCTGCTTTAAGAGTATCTCACAAGGCAAAAATACCTGGTTTTTAGATTATTGGCTTAATCACCTAGCATGTGTCAAACTGTTAAATAACACAAGAAAGACATTTTCTTTAGAAATGAACGAAAGTTTCACCTTGGGATGAGCATAGTGTGACAACCAGATTTGAGGTCATCTGAGATAGTAGTCATCCTCACTTGGTGAGTTTAACTATATAACATTCCAAAACCATACCAGAATCTATGTAATTATAAGGAAATAAAATTGCTCTAATTCTGAGTGATTAATATTGTACAATTGACAAATATTATAACTACTCAAACTTGGTCAGTTTCTGTATTTATGCAGCTATCCAATAGACACCATTCTCTCACCTATAATGTTCTTCTTAATTCTTTTTTTCCCAAAATGATAACTATGAGTCCACAAAGGGAAAGTAAACTCTCCAACTCAGACCCCTCTTTAGCTCTGTCTTTTTTGAACATTTTGTTGTCATTTCTATGATATCGTGCCCTTCTTCATATGTGACATTTTAAATATTTTTACAGGCAGCACATATTTCATCTCCTCAGACGAACTGTAAACTCCTTAAGGGCAAGAGCCTTATTTTCATTCTGTTTTACTATCTGGTATCTTAAAGTACAACTAGAGAGATAGTTTCAGGGTTCTACAATTTTGTGTTTATGGCATGCTCTGGAATATGGTTTTTGTTGGCATCTTGAAGAATCAAAGCATCAAAATTACCCTCCATTACCCAACAATGTTTAGAAAACAGTCATGACTACACTATAATAGTGACTCATCTAGGCTACAAAAAAGGCTTTATATCCACCATACCATTGGCTTGCTTTTAGGCTACTTATGTTCCTGCTTTGAGTTGCTTGAGAAATATTTATTGAATGGATCTCATTTTTTTTTACATATGAGTAGGGTCAGGTTCTTCCATATGAAGATAAACATGAAATCCTTTTGGTGTTAACTTTTGCCTTGCCTCTTCCCTCCTACTTCCAGGGAATGGTACATAGTCTATCCTGCGATATGATGGGCCCACCTCAATAGGCTGTGTAAAAGAAGGTCACAATTTCTTTTTCCATATTGATTTGAACATTGTACAACACAGTACATCTTTGAGTCCCACACACAGGGTAAGGAGTACTATCAGTTGACTCTACAAAAACATAGATCAGAGCAAAATTTTTGCACTTAAGAACATTAAAACCTCAAATTAGAAAACTGTGTAAAACAGTAGAGCACTCCAACCAACATATAGCTTTACTCTCAGCAATATAAGAGTAGAGGTATTTCAGACCTAATACACAGAATTCTAGGTGTAATTCTGTTAAGCAGCTTTACATTTTGCCATTAGAACTATTTCCCCTCTATGTTAAGCTTTAATATCCTTTCAAATGCATTAATGTGTCCCCAGAACAGACTCTCACAGACTCCTGCCTGCTTTGAATATTTCCATTTTAATAACAGCTTCAGATCTTCACTCAGAGCTTTATATACCCCTTACTGTCACTGAGGCTTGTGAAAGACAGAAGGAAACAGCTCGTCATCCACAAAAGTCATCCAATGTACAGTTGTTTGCTTTGGTGTACAACCCATGGGAAAATTAAAGAGGAACATCATTTACATTTGATTTTCTCTACCCTTTGTGCCCATCTGTGAATAATTCTAGAGGAATTTTCTAAGTCTCTGTAAGGACTGCTTAAATCTTTTCCTTTCTGCGAATGACTATAGTTCCATGCTGAAAGAGCTAAGGTCCCTCTCTTAGATTTCAGAAAGGGAGAATAGAGGAAAGTATCATTTAGACCTCCATGATGTTGAGGTCTTATAATCAGACTTGCTATTCAGTGGCCTAGCAGCTCAGAGACAAGGAACACTACTTCACCAAAGCAGAAGTGTTGAAACAATTTTTATGACAGTGCTGATAGTTTTTCAGGCTTGTCTAAAAGGAAAAGTGAACTTTTTATGTTTTGCGAAATTTCTGATCATATCCATAACCACTGTCATGCTTAAGAGAAATTCTCAAGAGGTCGGGGTAATGATAATTTTGGAATAGGGGAGAGGGATAGCTTAAAGCAAGCTGGAAGAATAGTTCAGACATAACCTTGAAGACCTATAAGGTTTTTCATTAAGAAAAGTAAATACAAAGTCGGAACAGATAAGAGTGATTGTGAAGATGCCAAGAGGAAGGACGTGGGGGTGTGGGAGGAAAAACAGACTACCAGAGGACAGAGGAGCCTGGGCACATTTTGTATTTTGTCCAATTGCTTATGTACAAGTACCATCCTATTTCATATTTAACCTTCAAAAAGCGTGATTTGTCAAAGATGGTAAATGCTATGTTCCCTTACCACACCTCAGTTCATTTGAAATTGCTAATGAGAACACAGGAAGGCAAAACTGTATACTCTTAGCTGATGGCTCGCTCTGACACACTCTCAAGAACAGGAATGAGGTTCAACATTATGGGACTGGGCTTCAACCTAAGGGGTGTTTTGAAAATAAGTTAGTATGTCATTCATCTTGATGACAATGACCTGTTTGAAGCCTTTAGCTCTTCACCAAACACACTGAATAATTCCAAAAGATCTTATCTGATTGATTTTACTTGGTAAGCTGAAAGTAACTATGAAGAGCTATTCATTTCCTTGAATTAGCACATATCCTTAAGTAGTTGAGTATCTTTTTTAAAAAAATAAATACTTTTTTTTTTTTATTATCTAGAGTATCTAAACAACTAAATCAGTAACCCTTTCCTGAACTCTGAATGTTAATATCCAGTTGCTTGTCACCTTTTATACTAATATAACACAGGAAGCTTCAACTCAATACATTCCAAACAAAATTTAACATTTTTATTCCCAATTTTCTTCTTTCTTATCTCTTTCTATTAATAATGCTTTATTCTCCCAGTAGCCCAGGTTCAAATCCTTGGAGTTTCCTTTGACTCCTCTCTCAAACAAATCTCACATTTTAAGTTTATAATTCTTTCTTCCTAATCTTTTATATTGTAATTCTTTTATGTTCTAACAACTACTACTATGAAAATGATCTTCAAAGAACACCAGATGATCTATTGAGGGAAGAAAAAAATATTAGAATTTCTACTTTAAAAACTTCCTTTTTTTCTATTTTTGAATATAGACAGACCTATATATCTATATCTATATCTATATCTATATCTATATCTATATATACAGAGAGAGAATTTTTTTTTCATGCTAAGGGTATTTAATCTAAACTGTCTCCCAGTGGTGTGTAAACTTTCTCTGCTTCTCACCTGACTTGTTGCAATAGTCTCGGACTGGTTTTCAGTCTGAAGTCTCAGCTCTAATTGTACCAGGCAAGATGGTATTGATTGGACATCTGACACATTTTTGACTCCAGTTCTTTGCTCTTATCATTTTCTCTACCTAAGTATCCTTCCCACTCCAGTGACACCTGTCCCATCTTACCCCATCCTTCTGGATTCAGTTCAGATGACCCCTTCTTAATCCTCTACCTGAAGTAAAATTTTCCTTCTCTGAACATCTATGGCAGGGATGTCCATACTTCTTTTATGGCAGACTTCAAAGTTAGTAGAGTTATTTCTTTCTAGGTATTTGCCTAAGTGTCGACTGCAAGCTCTTAGGGAGAGAGTCCATGTTTATATACTCCCATATACTTGGCATAGCCAAAACAGTGCCTTACACATAGTAGGTACTCAAAAACATCTATTAAATTTAATAAGTAATTAATTAAAATTATGAATAGCAATTTCTTTAAATTCCTTTAAGTTGCATTGCAATTTGTGTTTTCTTAAGACTACTTCTATTTTTAACTACAGTATATACTTGGTAAAGGATTTTACAACTCTCTAAATTAGCCCATGGTGATTACCCCTACTGTGCAATTTACCACTATTTTATTAAAGCAAGATTAAAGATAATACTTCATTGGAAGAAGTAACAGCAGCATTAACCTCTATTTACCTTGACATAATAAAGCTTTAATAAAACATGGGTAAATTGCATTGAGGGGGATAATTATTCTAACATAAAATTTAAAGGGAATTTAATTTCTTATTCTGCATGTTTAGTGCTTTAAGATTAGTGTCATTAATGTCCTTTTTCTCATTTATAGAGGATACATAAAAATGTTCAACCCTCTCCAATTTGTTTTCTTATTAAATAATTCTGAATTTATATTAGAGCTCATAAACATAAGAACACAACTTTAAAATGCAACAGTTTTTCAGAAGTAAATATCCTTATAGAATGTCAGGGCATGGAGAGTTTTGTGGGAGAGTTTACCTTAAACCAAAAAAAAGAAGTCATCCTTGTCTAAATTTTTGAGTGTTGAATCAAACAAAATTCTTGTTTGTTTTGTATCCTCTGGCTTTATTACATCAGACAAGCTTCAAAGGGGCAGAGCACGTAGGATTGAAAAATAACACAGCTGCATTTTGCAGTGGAGTGTTCTGCCTCTGTTTGTGTTTTGTTGTTCATGTAATACTTTTCAATAAACAAAGATGTCAATCAACTCTCTTTGCAGCACATCACATTTCAGATTTAAACCACTTCAGACACATCACTGCCCCAAGCTCACACATTTAACAGATAAAAATTCAGCTTTCTGTCAAGGCAGAACACAGTATTGATTGTAGGTGGTATTTAGGTGGGAGAGTGGCAGAACAATATTACTTTCACAGTCACATATAGTCCACTATGGAGGCATAACATAAAGTGCATTACACTCCGTGTAAAATTTTTTTCCTATTGCTCAGCATTGATGAATACCCATTTCCAAACACATTCCTAAGAAAGGCTTCCACATACAGCAAATTGTGAGGGTGGCAGAGGGGGGTGACGAACACATGATAGCAATCATGAAAACTTTGATCACTTGATTTGATTCTAGTGCTTTGGAAATTAGCATAATTATTCAAACATGCTTCATTAAAAATCATGACTGTACAAGTCCTTTGGTTTAATGATCCAAGTATATACCATGTGAGCTAAGCTTTAAATAAGAATACCAACTTGCTGCTAGGAGGCATGAGAGAGATGTTTTTCTTAAAATCAAGAGAAAGTGCAAAAATACAAACTCTAAAAAACAAGTCAGGAAAA
The DNA here is from genome assembly GCF_009834535.1 of Camelus ferus. Lineage (NCBI taxonomy): Eukaryota > Metazoa > Chordata > Mammalia > Artiodactyla > Camelidae > Camelus > Camelus ferus. The sequence goes on from NC_045703.1 coordinate 3,186,317, forward strand.
AAATCTACAAGTTGACCAACAGTGGATATGGTGGGTTTAATTTTTCTATTTATCTTCACATCTATCTGAATATCTCTCGGGGCCACCAAAGGTTAGATACCACGTCAATTCTAAGCTACTGGAAGATTGGCATACAATCCCTGTAAATCTCGAACTAATTACATTTGAATTTTAGGTGTCAAAGCTAGTTCTGACCTTTGAAGGTTGGCTGAAGAAAAGTTTGACAGTTCTTCAAGTATTCACAGATACTAAAAGAGGTTGTTTCAAATTAATGAAAAAGGGGAGAAAAACTAAATTAATGATGCCAAAGATATTAATAAGACTACTGTTATTGGCACACATTTAATTATGTATGAGATCTCATTTAATAATGATGTCAACTTCACTTATACTGCAGGCTACATAGGAAAATAAAGACAGCATACAAGACACTGTCATTTTAGTTGTTCTGTTAATATTAAGTACTAACATAGGCAAAAGTGAATCATTTTTATGGGGTTAAAATATAGGGTATGAGGGGATGAGTTTTAAGTTAAATTAATCTGCTCCTAAATCATTCAGATTCTGAGGCATAATGGGTAATTACCAAGACTCCCTGATTTTATATAGGTTCCTGATACATGGAGTTGGTTTAAGAATGGATTGTCACTTTCCATATCACTTTTTTTCAGTTTTGACAATTTATGTAGCATCATCAGAGAGACATTTCAAAGAGTTCATAACAATTTTAAAGTAGATTAAATTTTAGAGTGTAATGTATTTTCAAAATATATTTTATTTAAATACACAACTTTATTGCCAAATATCTAGAGCACTACAGAATTAAAATGCAAACTCTCACTGATGGCCTTTTAACACCAAGAAAATAGTCATTAATCTCAGAAATGTTAAATTGATCACTTGCTCTCATGCAATGAAATAGCATCAACATCAGGTCCCTAGTCACCTTTCAAGTTCACCCCTAGTCTGGTGTACCTTGGCCAGGTGCCTAGATCAAATATTAGCAGTGTACCTGTCCAGGAGTGACTCGTGAGTCGGAAAATGACAGATGATTCACTTTAGCCTCACGGAAAAAAATGTAAAAGTGATTAAAAGCAACTTATCAATGTGCTGTACTAAGAAAATAACTAAAATACTGTCTTATGTTAGGTGGGAAAATATGGGCCCAAATTTGCACTCAACCCTACCTCTATCAATGGACATATTATGGGGTGTTAATAATCAGCCATGAGACCACAGCCCTCAGGGAACTCTCCTGCAGAGATAGTCATTTGCCTGGAGTGTTTCTACCTAGAAAGATTAATTCACATCTCTCGTGTTATTAATATTACAGCTGTAAATGTCTAAGAAACAAATGAATACTTCTATGAAATAAATCTGGGAAGAGAAATTAGAAAATTAAGTTTAAAACTAATAGTAGTTAAATAATAATAAGTAAGAAAGGTTGAGACTTTAAATTCTTTGAAGGCAGAGATCATTTTTTATTTATTTTTACTATCATAACAGTTACTATATTTAACTCAATAAATTATTTTTAAGTGAATGACATTCATTTCATTCTGGTCATTTATTCTGGTTTTCTGTGAATAAAATTTAAACATGGTGAATCCAGGTAGTAACAAGCAGTGCAGCAAATTTGGAGTGCCAGCTGTAGGAGGAGTGCAGGTAAGTGATAAAAACAGTAATGTCTACAGACAAATTGTTCTCTCTGGCTATTTACGCTATGTCAAGGAATTCAGATTTTCTCCCACAAACAATGACAATTTTTGGAAGATTTTTAATTGGAGAGTGACATGGTCAATACTATGCTTTAGAAACAGCACCCTGCAGTGAGGATCCAGAGATGAATTTAAGCACAGCAAGACTGATCATTTAAAAAATTACTGCATTACTTAAGGAAAATGATTATCTGAATTAAGGTTTTAACAGTAAAGGTGATTAAAAAGTGAGGAAGGAGGGAATTGGTCAGGAATAGTCAGTATAATAATAAAATAAATATATAGTTATTGAGCACTACTAGGTGCCAAGCACTATTTTAAACACGTGGCCTGAATTAACTCGGTTCATCTTCACTACAAACCTGGGCGGAGGGATTATTATTTTAATATAGTAATGGAGGTGAGGAAGCTTTCCAGGTTAGGGAACTTGCTAAAAGTCACACAGCTGGTAAGTGACAATGATGGGATTCCGACACAGGATGCTTGCCTCTGAGGCCTCCTCCTTAACTACTGTGTTATGACTTGTAGATTTCTAGCTTTTGTGACATAGCAAATAGTCATGCTAGTCCCATACACAATGGGAGTCTCTGAAATAAGTCTTACATGAAATATGTGAGACAAGAAATAGCAGGGTTTCTTAACCTTGGCACTACTGATACCATTAATTATTTGTTCTGGGAGACTATCTTCTGCATTGCAGGATGTTTAGTGCCATTCCTGACCTCTGTGCATTAGATGCCAGTAGCAATCCTCTACTCCCCCACCCTAGTCATAGTAACGTTTCTAAACATTGCCTAATATCCCCTGGGGGCCAAATCATCCTCTATTGAGAACTACTGGTTTATGGAAAAAATAATAAATTCAGTTTTTGTTAGTTTCTTATATTGGATTCAAGTTCCCGGCATCTAGATAGAAACGTCAGCCAGAAGCTAGATTTATGGAACTAGAATCCAAGAAAAATTCTAACTGGAGCTGTAGATCCAGCAAATCATCATCACATAGCTAATAAATGGATTTGATTTCCAAGGACAATATGAAACCAACAGAGGTCCAAGGAAACCTTGGGGGCAGGGGCACAAGCATTTATGAATTGAGAAGAAGAGAAACCTTGAAATGAGGATGAGAAGATAGAAAAAGAAAATCAAGGGAAGGAGGCATTTTGAATAATGTCAAATTCTGTGAAGAGTCCAAACTGGATTTAGAAGTTAGTATGCTACTGGCTACTTCTGCTGGGGCCATTTCTATTTTTTTCCTTGAGATTTTATTCTTTATTTTTCTCACTTCTTTAAGTTTTTATTCTCAGGCTTCATTTATTATATGTCTGTATCTTAATTGTTCAAGTCTCAAAGTCTTCAAGAATCAGCTGGTTACACTGCCAACTGGCACCTCTTTCTTAGAAAAGCAGTTTCAGGCTAGTCTTTATGATCAGCAAAGTCATGTGCTTTCAAGAATGACACTTCCACTGGACAGACACTAACTCAAATGCTAATGAAAATCAGCGCTCCATATCCAGATGCTGATTATCCTGGATAAACATGTCTTCCTTGCACAGGGAGTTTAAAGGTGTAACACAGACAAAGAGATCAAGAGACCAAGGGAAGCACTGAAGTGACTATACATGAGAGCACATCTTTTGCCTCATTCTTAAAATAAGCCTCAATTATATGAGATTACTGGGATCCTATTTTTCTAAGAACCTGAAAGACAAACACAGAAACTGGTTCTAGAGACAGAGCTGTGATAAAGGACTCTCAGAGGGGATGTGAAACTGGTGGTGGCACAAAGACAGGACCAAAGTGGGAAGCAGGGAGAGCAATCACTCCCTCTGAGCACTTCTTTCTGTGGTTACATGATAGCGAAGACGGCAGTACAAATGGCAGCGGATGCCCACATAAAAGGAGACCAAAACATATAGTAAAGTCAGAATGAGGGTCACAGCTGTTTAATGAGCTGATACCCCATGGCTGACCTTACCCAGCAGCTCCACTGCCTTCTGGTCAGAATCTAGCTAAGGCTCTGCCATGGAACTTAGGGTACAGTTGGCTGTGAAAAAGCAGAATAGTAAGGTTTATTTCTCTGCTATCTCCATGCACATTGCAGGTAAAGTGCTTGGTAATTGCTGCCTAAGAGTTGTTTTGAGGGGTTAAGAATGTACAGATGAGGAGGTTATTTTATGCATGTATGTATCATGTATAAGTATTTATTTTGTCAGGATGTTTTTGGCTTTGAGCAAAATCTACCAAGTTAGAGGCCAATCTATGGTTCTAGATTCCACAGCCAGAAGATTTAAGAAAATGCAGGTTATTATGTGATTGTGGCTTATAAGTCAGCATGCTGAAACCTGTTCTTGAAAATCACATATATGTGCTAAATTTAGAACAACCTGTATATCCAGCCAAATCTTATCTCCATAGAGTTGGATCTCTTATAGAAACACACACAAAAAAGGAACTTTGGAACTATCTGAGAACACTCTGATGAGACCAGGCTGCCCTACCAAGCCCCTGTGAAATCCCAAACATAGTATTCACTATCCTTCGGGGAGAAAGTGACTGTTACATTACGATGTGTTAATTCATAAGGTAGGGGTGATTGAGTTGCAAAATTGCATGAGAAAGTAAAGAAATTCTACCCAGAATTGCTTTCAGGAGGGTCTGGACTTGGAGTTCGCCAACAACAGCCTGCTAGTGGACAACCTGTTTTTGTGAATATATTTTTATTGGAACATAGCTATGCCTATTCATTTACTTGTAGTCCATGACTGCTTTCAAACTACAATAGCAGAGTTGAGTAGTTGCCAGAGCATACTATGGTCCAGAAATCTAAAATACTTACTATCTGATCTTTTCAGAAAAAAAGTTGCTGATCCTTAGGTGTCAATGAGGTACTTCTGACTGAAGCAGAAGATTTAACCAGTGTGTCCCAGGAGCAGGAGATCTAGAATAGCTGTGCTGAAACAGCTGAGTAATGAGGTTCTCACCAGAAACCCCTGGTTTTGTGCATCCACCAGGGCAGACAGCTGCAACTCCAGCTGCTTTCCTTGCTCTCTGAACTTACTCAGCCACAGCATTTACCTGTGATATTCCGCACTGAAAAGTCAGGCAGTCACCGATCCCTGGAATAATGTAGCCCAGATGTGTTCTGTCTTGTTTTGTTTTGTTTTTGGTTTGTTTGCTTGTTTTGAGAACACTAGTTTACTCTCGGTGAGTAAGTGTTAATGTAGGGGAAAAAATGGAGGTTCATGATTAAGTAACTTTGGGATATGTGGACATACTTGATTAAACAAAGCTAAATAAGTTTCTCTACTTCATAGCTGTTCAATCTTTAGTAGGTTAAAATGCATTATGGATCCCGCAGAAGAGGGAGAACGTTAACATGTAAGTGTATTTCAAAATTATTTAAGCCCAGCACTTTTTTTCCCAGAGATTCCACAAGACTTAAATTTCTTAGATATTTACTTTGAGAATTCAAAGTGAAAGAAAGAATATGGATCTGTTAGAAACTGTCTTTTGTCACAGGACCTTAGTATAAATTGTTTCCTCTTGGACCATGTCTCTCTGCCCCCAGCACACATACACCTTTTCCTGGTTAACACCAATTCATGATCAGATTCTTAGCTCACATGCAATTCTTCCATGATCATCCCCAATTTTTTCAGGTCACCTATTTTACATGTCCATGGGATCTATTATTCACAGCCTTATCACAGGTATATTTTTTAATCTATTTGAGTGATGGTTTTATTAATTAGCCTTGCTCACCAGACTCTCAACTTCATGGAGATAACTACCATATTCCTGTTACCCAGAATAGTGCATACTAACACATGAGAAACATTCAATAAACACCGATTAAATGCATGAATGAGATCTATAATGTGCAGCAAGCAACACAGCGCTGCTATTGCAGTCTCCACCAGAAGCTTGAGGACTCAGTCCATTAAAAGCTGACTGATAAAAGCTGATTCTGATAGATTAAAAATCTCCATATGCTCAGTCTTTCACAACCAGGATGGTGTTATTATCTGACCGTAAAGCTACTCACTTTGAGTAGAGGCTTACTCCAAGTGAGAGGAAGAGCACTAATTAATCCAGACTCTAAGATAAGATGCCCATGGCTTCTCTGTATCAAGTGTCTGAGGCAGACACTCCATGCTGGAGAGAACTCTGGGGATGTGTCCTCAGAAGAAGAACCACTGTGAAGCCTCTGGTATTTTGAATGAAGAACATAGTCCCTTCAGGGTCACTCTCCTGAGATGCAGCTCCTATTGTATTGCTGAAACTCTGTGGACGCCTAACACTAGACTGAGGCATATACTGATTTTAAATTACCTGTGGGATACTGATGTGGAGATGCCTACGATCTACAGGTTTTGGACTCAAGAAGGTAGTCACAGAGGAAGAAATCTGTGTAAAGCCATTAGTGTGGATAAAATCATGCAGGAAGGCATGGGTTAAAAAAAGAAAAGTAGGAGGAGAACTCTGGAGAAAACATCTATAAGGACAGGGGAAGGAAAAGAAGACAATCTAAAAAGCTCCAAAACAAATAAGGACGACTAGATGTTAACATTTGTTAAATTTAGCTAGTGAGAACACAGTGTATGTTATTTTTCACACTATGAGTTTGTTTGAAATATTTCAAAATAATTTTTAAAAGAGCCTGAGGAGTGACCAGAAAGACAGGAAGTAAGGCAGGAGGGAGCTACGTAATTGAATCCAAGGAAGGGTAGCATTTCATGTAGGGAGAGGTCAATGATGAAATGGAGAGGTCAAGCAAGATAGGGATTAAAAACTGTCAGTTGTTTTGTCAATTGAATGGTTATTGTGACCTGACTGAGAACAGTTTCAGAAGACATGTGGGGCAGATGACAAATTTCACTTGGTATAAGAGCAAAAAGAAGATGAAAAACAGCTGACTATTAAAAACTAAAGCTTTTTTTTTTTTTTAATCTCACCTATCAATACAGTGGGTAGGGCAGATTCAGGCTTGCTTAATTCAGTAGTTAAATGATATCATCAAGGACACAGGTCTTTTCATCTTTCTGTTTTGTCATCCTTACCATTTGGATTTTGTCCTCAGGCTTGTCCCCTTGTATTAAGAAATGGTTACAGCAGCTTCAAGCATTAAACCCTCAAACAGCAATAACCAGAATCAAAATATTAAAAGGCGAGGGAGATGCTTTCCATCTCTTTTTGAGGTGAGGAAACTTTTCTGCTATCAACCAGGAAACCTCTTTTCATTCTCTTTGGCCAAAATAGTATCTCTGTGCTCAGCTCTAGACCAACTGTCAGCAAGGTAGATGGGACTACAATAAATAAGATTTACTCCCTGAGGCTACAGATCAGAGCAGCACCTCTTCTGAACACAAGACAGCAAAAGATAAACCCCTGATAAAATCTGGGCTCTGCTATGTTGGCAAGAACTAGCAAAGCAGTGGTTGAGAGGGAAGGAGGAGTTGAGGTAGACAGGGCACCTGCCGCAGCCTGAACTGAGAGGAAATATCCAGCAGAGAAAGAGAGGTGAGAGTACAGGCGGGAGAGGCAATGGGAGGGTGGAAGCCAGGACATGAGTAGAGAGATCAGTCTTGGACAAGCAGGACTCTCAATCCACTGAGAAGGGAGACGGTTAGGCAGAGGGGGCATGTGGGAGAAAAGGCCAGATGCAAGTGATTTTCAGTTGCTGAGATGAGGTTGTTGCAGATTTGAGTAAGTCAGGAAATACAACTGTGTTTAAAGAGCACTAACTGCAAGTTGCCAGAGCTGGATGGGGTCACTAGGGAGAGGCCAGGCCTCAGCAACATCTAATTTCCAAATAATTAACAGAAGAAAGATAATTAGGTCTAGATGGATTTGAAAGACTTGATTAAGTGAAATAGGATTGTGGAAATATGAGATGGGGAAGCATCTTCAGTGTCAATTTAGTCTTAAAAAACCTTTATAGGTACAAATTTATTTAAATCCTAATATATAAAAATGAACATGATTATTAGGCAGCATATGTTGGGAAAAATTCACATAGAGCCTGGTATACAGTAGATCTTCAATAAATGCCAACTTCTGGTTTGAATCATACCTTATACCAGGTCCATTAAAAGCCCTATTATATCCAACCCAATTTATGTACTTCTCCAGATTTTCTTGGCCGCATCTGCCTCCTGGCACTTAAAGGTTTGCTTGACTAAGAGTCCCAGCCACCTGTGGCAGCTTCCCAGGGTAAGGACCAGGCTCAGGCATGGCTTCCCATGATACCCTCTATAGCCAAGGCGAGATGCAAACCCTCTAATGGTCTGGTACCCAGTCTCAGATGAAGTACAGTGCTCCAGAACATGGAGCCTGACTTCCCCAGTGATTACTAGGAAGGGCAGGGTAACACCACCAGAAGAAGTAAGGGTGTGTTAAACATTCACAGCTCCTCAGTGTCTCCACAGTGAGACTTGAGCTTCAATAGTTTAGACTGCTAACCACCTGGGTTACTCGACTGAACTTGGACCAGTGAGTGCAGGAAGACAGAAGCATCTGGCAAAGAAATTTCTCTCCCTTTGCACCACCGACTTTTCCCAAAACTACAGTGGTTCCCTACAGCCTGTGTTAAGAGTGTCTCAGGATCAAGCAACTGGCTATGGATATCTATGAACTGTGCTATCTAGGTAACGCACAGCATTACAGCTTTTGCTTCCCTGCTTTCTTGCCCCACTCCCCTTTTCTCCCTCTGCTGCTCCGAGATTTCACACCAGCCTTCCTACCTCCTTACAGAGTTAAAAAGTGAGCATTCCTTCCAAAGGCTGTTTTCTAGGGAATCCCAGTGAAAACTCAACAAACAGCTGGATTGCTGACCTATTCAGTATATACATCAAGAGTGTGAAACAGTAAAGCTGTCTGTCCATACCCAAATGTACAACTCGAGTTGATGAAAACGGCTCAAACAGCCAACCAATCTGAGCCTGTTAAAAAAAAAAAAAATCTAAACTTAAAAGGAATAATATAATCATTTCAAAACAATACATGAAAAATACCCAGCACATGTTTGGCACAAACTAGGCACTCAGTAAATATTCATTAGATGGTTTGTTCATTGATTTCCACTGATTTCAGCAAAAACAAAGGACTGGGAGGGAAATAAAGCATTTGTTGACCTTTTGTTGAGTGTGTGCACAGTTGGAGACAATCTAAAATCCACAATGAACTACAATAAATGTTTTCATGTTCAGTATTGGATCACATGGAGGACTCTATGCAGCAACTGTAATATGAGCCTATTGATAGAAATTCACACCTCAGAAGGACAGCCTAATATGTGTATTTGGGTGAGAAACAGCATAGTCCACTGGAGAGCAGCAGTGAGCTAGATCACATGGGGCTGCTCTTGAGTGAAAGGCAATTGTGCCAAGGACAAGGCGCCATGATGTAATCCAGGACTTGTTAAACCTCAGACAAGTCATCCATAGCCCACCTGTCACCACCACCCATCCCCTACCAGTTCTATGGACGCATCGTGAACATACACTTGACAATGTCACATGGGTTATGTGGTACTTTTAGCTATGGAATTAAGTCCTCAGTGTTGTAATAAATATAAACACGCATTACATTCAGAACCACTTCTAGTTGCAGAACCATAGGCACAAATGAGATCTGTGTATAATTCTGATTTACTCTAAAATTCTCAGATGCAAATCACTTGCATACAAATCCTAATATTTCAGAATGGGCAATAATTAATTGTATTGTCCTCAAAAACGCTTTAATTATAAAGTGAAATAACTGATTAGTCCAATTCTAAACCTTTACAAAACTTGAAAAACTTCATAATTTCTATCCTTAGTAATATGTTTTGTATTAAAAAATAATAGTTCAAATACATCTAACTGCTGACAGCATCTTTCCAAGAAAGGTTGGTGAATAATAATTTAATGTTGTAGTATCAGAAACAATAATCCCATGAAATGCACTATTATCATCATGTTACAGAGAAGGGAACTCAGTCTTAGAAGGTATAATTATTTTGCCTCAGGTCATTCAACATCAGATGTTGAACTAAGATTGCTGATGCTCTGCCAATTATTATTACCCCATAGCATATTCTGAGCAAAAAAGGCAAATATTGTCCAATTTTTAGTATATTTGATTTTAATCCATTCATTCATCAAGTATTTATTTAGCGCATCTGTCCTTGAGTAGTTTTTCTGCTACATACCATCTCACAACACATACTTCATACAATTCCCAAATCCTGCACAATTAACCTGGGAAGTAAGATGAGCAGCTATGACTATCATCATTGTACCTTTCTCTTGAGACTTACTATGTGTTATTAAATAAATTACATTAGACTAGTTAACCCTCAGAATAATCCTTAAACCTTTACAGATGATACAGTCACCATATGGAAATGTGAACCAAGGCTCTTAGACTCCAAGCCTATGACCCCACCCATGGCCCAGTTTATAGTAGAAAAACTTAGAGCTCAGAAAAGGTATTATTTACAAACGTCAAAGCTTGAAACAGTTATAATCAAATCTAAATCTTTAACTCTAGAGCTTAATATTTAGTTATAAAAGTTAGATTTTAAAAACCTCAAATTTATGACTAAAGCCCAAAATATAAACAGTAGCAAAGAAAATTAAAAAACTTGTAAACCCAAGGTAAGCAGTTAAAGTCTTTTGTCCCAGTTGAAAGAGGAGATGAAGATGCCACTATATCCTTTGTCCATGAATTTCATTATTGAATAACTGACTCGAGGTACAAAATTTTGGAATTAACATGAATTCAAATGCATTCCTTTCAGTGCACTGTTCTGCACTTTCGGGAAGACAGGCTATATAAGTCAAGGAAGTGGAAAGAACAGATACTAAGTACAGGCATAAAGATCACTTAACTGGCTCCCATTTTCTTGCTTTACTACTTCAGCCACAGTCCACTTACACCATCATCAAGGTCATGAACAATTCCTTTGGATAATGTATTCATCAAAGTATCAAGATATTTTTAAAAGATATCATAATACACAAATATCCTGAAAATAAGAAGATAAATATCACCTCCTTTCTTTGCTTTTATTCCCAAAGTTTAAAGAACTCAGAGTCACTTGCAAGACGGAAACCAACTGCTTTAAATTTTGATACCATCTTAAAGAGATTCAAAGAAGGTGCTAGGATTCAAAGCCTCCCTTTGAAGTAAAAAAAAAAAAAAACCCTCAAGAAGATTGGTTTTTGTCTTGCATTAGTGATCTTTCTTAAAAGTCACTAATGTCTAATTCTCTTTTCAGTCTAGCATATAAGTATGTACTGCATAAGGTTCAGAACCATGTCATGTGCAAACCCTCTTGCAGGCATTTTACCAAATGCCATCATTTACATTTGGAAAAAGTAACATTCATAAACAAAAATGAAAGTGAAGATAATACCAAAATTGGGACTTGTTTAAAGTTACTGGGAAATTATTACCTCTTGATCTACCCAGAATATTGATGAGGTGCTTGTTTGAGCATATTCTAGTTTCAGTGAAGAATCGGCATAGCTATTCCATTTTAATTCACTAGTCACTTCACATTTAATGCTACATTTATTAAAATGTTTCCAAGTACCTAGAACATTAGGGTAGGTGCTTTGAACAAGTTTACATTTTGATTACTTCTACTATTTCAAGTTGTCCCCCATCCTCCTCTCATAGCATGTGCTTAGCGTAACTTCTAGACTTCTGAAATGATCAATAAGGCCATTGCAAGTTGACCACTGCCTCCCTGTCCAGCCTCATCGTTCACCACCCCTTTGTCTCCTCAGCTGTTCCTTTTTTCCAAGCTAAAACTGCCTGGAGTAACTGCTATTTGCAGCTGAAGAAAGGCATCATCTCTGTCACCCCTGTTCCTGGTACATGTGCTCCCAGAACTATCCCTCCTTCCCTAGTCAACTCTTAGTCCCACTCCACCCAAGGATTAGTTGCCCTTCTGTGTTCCTGCATAGTAGTCTTTGTCTCCACCACATGACCCCTCTAAGCTAATAAGTATCATGCTCTTACTGTGTGTCAGCCACATTTAATCTTCTGAAAAACTCTAGAAGGTTGCCACTATTGCTATCTCTATTTTTCAGACTTTGTAACATTAAGTATATTCAAGATCACATATTAAGGATCAGCTACAGAATTCAAACTCAGGTCTATCTGATTTCAGATGCCTTGCTCTTGACAAATATATTATTTCTAGAAGTCATAACATAGTGTGATGCTGACTAGAAATCCACTGTCCTTATCATTTGGCCATTAGCACATATGGAGAAATCTTTCCACACCCCATGCAAATACAGTTTTTTTGATTTCCCAATAAAATGTTTTTAATATACCCATAATGGTTTCTAGTTAATGTTGCCTTCTTTTTCCTAAGAGATTAGTAACCATCTGATTAATAGTAAAGAATAGAATTCTGCCAAATACCAAAAACCAAAGTTTACAAGCTATGGTTTCTACAATCCACTTTATCCTCTCCCTAGCACTTTCTTACCTGGGTCATTACCTTCCTGATTTTTCATTATTCTTAATAGAGTAATAACAATGTTTCTGTGATCCTATTTTTATATGCTTTTAATATTCTAGGGTGAAATGTGTCTATCTGGTTTAGGGGTATTACTCACATGTTACAGCTGGCTGTGCTCTTGTATTTCTGTACCAGTCTTAAGTTTGATTCCCCTCCTTTGTGTCATTTCTGTCTCTTGTATTTGCATACCACTTTCCCTGATGTCAAATGTAGCAACTGGAGTTGAGTCACTTGCTGTTTTCTCTCAGCTGGTAGCATTTGTCCAGCTTCTTCAGGAGCAAGCCTCACCCCTTTTTGCTCAGCTATTACTTCTACATACAAAAAAAAAAAAAAAAAAAAGACCATTTTGGTTGTGATTAGTATTTGGCAAGGTTTGCCCCAATCATTTTTGGTGTTTCTGATACCACTTTTAAATTCCAACACATAAGGTATTCCAAGAGATTAATCCATTCAAAGGACCCAATGCTTCTCAACTATATTGTTCCAGACACAGGAAAGGTCGTAGTTACAAGGTCCAGAGGTGCAGGTAACTGATGATTTTTCAGACTTACCTCAGCTACATAGACCTCGTCCTAGAAGCACCAAAGGCAGTATGTCTACGCACTCACTTTATTGCTGTTTACGATGCCATAGGCTTGATTCTTGGATTCCCATTTCACACCAGAATTTATTTACCAACATAAATATGCACAGCTCAAAGTCCTCTCTTTTTCAGGAAAGAGGGCAGCAAGCCAATCTATACAGTTCCCATTGGCCTTAAAATCAGAAACATCAGGAGTGCCTTGTTAGATGAATTTAGCAGCAGGGAAGCCTGCAGCTCATCAGCTTTCTGTTCCTCAAAAGTAGGTACTTACTGCAGTCAAGAGGAACTATTCCTGAAGATTTCTGGTCATGGGGATGTTTTTATTACCTTAAAAAATGTCAGAATAAGACAAAAGAAAAGTCCTCATATTTGTTTTCACCTACAATATTACATTTGATTCAAATGGCCTTTTGAGCTACTCTGAGAGTTTTAATTAGTAACTGAAAACTATATATTCAAATAGAATTCAAGTTAATAGTATTTTTATTCATTCTATAAACAAACATTCAGACTATCTACAGCGGCCCAGGTTCCATGATAGGTGCACAAATATATAAGATATGAAAGTCTCCCATCTCAAGAGGAAGTACACACAGTGGTAAAGAAAGAGATATTAATGGAGTATGATGAAGACTGAAAGACAGACTAGAGGAGGGACAGTTGTGATCTTCCTGGCAGTGTTCAAGAAGACTTCATAGCAGAAGGATATAAGAAAAGAGAAGAGGATTCACTGTCACTGGGTAACCTAATATGTTCCAGACCTTGATTAAGCACTCAACAAAAGCCATCTTATTGAATCTTCACCATCTTCCTTTAACATGGACAGTCTTCCCCTTCATTTTTAGATGAGACTCAACATGTTAAGTAACCTGCCCACATTTTGCAAGTGATATTGCTAATACTCAAAATCTGTCTAATTCCAAAATGTTTATTCACTCCCTACATTATTCTGCCTTCCAGGTGTCATATGACCTATGCGGCAAGGGATTGCTGGGCAGTTTTTTAAAGAATATACAGCAAAGGAGTTTTCCAGACAGAGAATAAAAAGGAGGCAATTCCAGGCAGAGGGAACTACATTTTAAAAAGAAAAGTATGCAAAATAATATAGGAAAAAAGAAACTCTAAGATTAAACTTAAATAATAATGAATTGCCTATATCAAGATCTAAATGTGGAAGGTTTATTGTAAGTATTACCATTCTCTCCATGTTGTGCCCTTCTCAGTAAGTCTCCTTGCCTATTTTAAATTTTTAGGACATATCTATAATCCTGATGTTTCTAAGGATAAAAATAATAATTGATAATTGGATTTTTATGTGTGAAATACTTCCTAAAATCTGAATATACATTAATTGCTTTATAAAAATTCTTATGAGGCAAGTAGCATTATTACCCCCATTTTAAAGATGAGAAAATTGCTATATAGGAAATTATGTAGCCTACTCAGGGTTATAGAACTAGGAAGTGGTGGAGCTGTGATGTGAATATAAAAATCTGCTCTTATTCACTACACAGTACTGCCTCCTCAGTTTTAGTCACCAATAGAAGCAACTTAAGATTCAAATGGTTATCATATGAGAAAAGAAATAAAATGTGACAACATATAAAAATATTCGAAGGTTATATAGATCAGAATGACTTGGCTCTATCATCTCTCATTTCTCAACCAAAGGGACTTTACTCAAATTACATATTGCCAAGCAAAAACTGCTCATTCTCACACTGCTTCATTTTTTTTTCTCTCCTTGGAGCTTTGTTTTGTAGAATAATCTTCCCAGATTAAGATAACTATTAACTGCACTAGCTAGAAATATTCAACGTCCATTTATAGAAATATAATCATAATCATATTCATATGTCAGGCAGCAGAGCATTTCAGCTCTTCAAAGCATTCCTTTGTTTCTTTGAGTAAGATGCATGTGTGTCATCAAGAATTAAATGGTGTAAGGCTGTGCTACGTCTGTGGAGTAGCAAGCTTGTGATATCCAACTTCCTGCACTCCTGTAGGCAACAACTGTAGATTCAGGGGGAAAAAACAAACAAAATAGAGAAAAGCAAACAAACAAATGAAACACTCTCGGGCTCTGGAAAGTGGACAAAGCAGGCTGCACAGGGGAGTTGAAGCCTGGAGGAGATGACTGGCAGAGAGTGCCCTGTTGTCATGGCCTTGCCCTCTGGGCAGTCACAGTTGTAGCAGTGGAGAAAAGTGGCTGAAACTCTAATAGAATATCCTCTTTGTTTTTGTCTGGGGAAACCAGAGGAAAGAATATGGACAACTAGGGCCATCAGACAGTACAGGGGAATCCAGGAAAGAAAAGAGCCACTGGTCAAAGTTGCCCACCATAAGTGGAACAGAGTATGAAGTTTGAGTCTAATCAAGCTAACTGTTTTTAAAAACAAAACAATAGCACTCTTTGAAAAATACAGCAGAATCCAGAGAATCCAACACATGATATGCTCAGTGTCACTGTGTAATTATTCCATAGTCAAGAGCTAGGAAAATGTGACAAAGTCTCAAGCAAAAAGAAAATAAGCAGAAGCCAATTGCAAGATGACCCAGTTGTTGAAATTCTCAGACTTATAGGAAGAAATGTGCTCACTGGGGTAAGGCAAATATGCTTATAATGGATGAAAAGATAGAAAAATTTAGCTTAGAAATACAAACATAAAGATAAATCTAGTAAATTTTTAGAATTAAAAAATACAATATTTAATTCAACAAAAAGGAAACAATCTGATTGAAAAATGGGCATAAGATCTGAACAAACATCTCACCAAAGCAAATATATGACTGACAGATAAGTATATGAAAAGATGCTCCACATTATATGCCATTAGGAAAATGCAAGTGAAAATGAGATACCACCACATGCCTATTAGAATAGCCAAAATCCAAAACACTGACAACACCAAATGATGATGTTTTCATACCAAAAAAACCCCAAAAGGCCAAAAGATAAGTTACATATGGAAAAAGCATTAAAATAATCCAAAGGAAAAAAGAAAGAGAAAAAAATTATATAGCAGACATAAATCCAGGTATATTAATAATTACATTAAATAATAACATGCTGCAAGGTATTTATCTATTACAAATAAAAGTAAAATGGAGAAACCCAGCAGACACCAACTTAATCAAGTGATCATAGTTAACATTATAAGACACATCAGCATCATGTACCCCCGATATGATAGACTACAAAGGATAAATCACTTCTGTAGTTTTCTCGCCTAAAATGCATAACCTCAATTTAAGAATGAGAAAAAAACAGGCAAACCCAAATTAGGGCCTTCTTACAAAATAGTTGACCAGTACTCTTCAAAAGTGACTAAGTCATGAGAGACAAGGAAAGGTTACAGAAATGTCACAGATTGGAGTAGACAAAAAGGATTAATAATTAAATGTGATAAGATCATTGACTGGATCCTAGAATGAGAAAAGATTAGTAGAAAAACTTGTGAGACCCAATAAAGTTTATACATAATGAGGTATTGCATCAATGTTAATTTCTTCTTATTACAGTATGTATATAATATGTCAGCATTAGGGGAAACTGGGTGAAGAGTATACAGGAAATCTCTGAATCATTTTTGCCACTTTTCTCTGTCTAAAATTATTTAGAAATCAAAGGTTAAAAAGTACTAATGGATTAAACCCTCCAATTGGAACACAAATATTATCAGAATGGGCAAAAGAGACACACTTTAAAATTAAAGAAATCCGTAGGTTAAAAAAATGGATTTTTAAAAGATGCACATGAAAATAAATATAAATGGCTGAAAAACTATATCAATATCAATAAAATAGACTGAAAGAATATTACCAGAGATAAGGAAAAACATTTCATAATGACAGAAGGATTAATTTTTCAGAAAAACATAATCATAAATCTATATTGTTAGTGACTATAATTGTTTATTATTAACCTGCACTCAAATAAATTTATTAATATCTGAGTATACAATGTTGTCATATAAAACTCAATCACATTTTCATGTACTAGTCATAAACAATTGGAAGATGAAATTTTGTAAAAAGTCACTTATAGTTACACCAAATAACATATTTGGGGATAATTTTAACATAATATGTCAACTATGTCTTCACCCAAAACTACAGAACACTGATGAGAGAAATTACAGAATAGCTAAATAAAGATATATACTATGTTAATGGATTAGAAAACTAAGTATTTATAAGATGTCAGTGCTCTACAAATTGATTTACAGTTAAACATAATCCCAGTGAAAATTCTAGCAGGCTTTTTAGTAGAAATTGATAAGCTAATTCTAAAATTTATGTAGTAATGCAAATGACTTAAAATAGCCAAAACAATTTTTTTAAAAGAATAAAATTGAAGGATTTATACCAATGAACTCTAAAGCTTACTGTAAATCAAGACAGTGTGTGGTATTAGTAAAAAATAGATACGGATTTTTTTTTTTAAAGAGGGATAAAGATGCAATTTTCAAAGTGTGGTATAAGGTTGAATTAAAATTATTTTTCTAATAAGAAGTCAATTGCCTGTTTCACTCTCTTGTACTCACAAGTGTACAGGGGAATCTTCCCAAAAGTAAATAATCTGTAATATCTCAATAGATTTAATGCAGAGGTAGATATGATCATCTAGCTGTTTTCTACTAAAACAGACATTAAAGAGATATTTTAAAATGCAAAACAATGCCTTTTTTCTCATTTTAAAATCTGAAATATATAGGTATTTTATGTATTTTGTTTACTGTTGATTTTATGTAAATTAATAAATATATATATTTTAAATTTCTGAGTTTTAATTTCTAATACAGTAAATATTGATAGATATAACCCACATAAATAAACAAACATACAAAAGTTGTTAGTATTGCCCTAAGACCAAAAACTAAAGTTGAAAATCACTGGAATAAAGAGTCCAAAAATAGATCCATATGTGATTGAAATACTGAAAAGATTTTCAATAAAGATGCCAAGAAAATTCCATGGAAAATGGAAAATCTTTTCCAACAAATGGCTCAGATACCATTGGATATATATAGAAAAAAACAAACAAACAAACAACCAATCTTACTTCTCACCATAAAAAAAGTATAATAATTCTGAATGTATCATAGACCTGTATATAAAAAACTACAATTTTAAACTTCTAGAAGAAAACATTAAAAAAATAACATGATTTGAGGTAGGCAAAGATTTCTTAGATACGACACAGAAAATACAAAATATAAAAGAAAAATTTTAAACTACTTTATCAAAATTAAAAGCTTTGCTCTTGAAAGCTACTTTTAGAAAAATAAAAAGGCAAATCAACAAATAAAAGAAAACTTTGTAATGCATATATTTGACAAAGAACTTGTATCAGATCCTAAAAAGAAACTTCAATTCAGTAATAAGATTAAAATCCAATAAAAATGAGCAAACTATATAATGCACTTCACAAATAGCAATATATGAGTAACTACTAAGCACAAGAAAATATGCTCACCATCATTAATTAGTAGAGTAAGGCAAATTAAAGCCATAATGAGATACTAGTTTATATCCTTTAGAATGGCTAAACTCAACAAGACTGACAATATCATGTCTTGGTAAGGATATGGAGCAACTGGAACTCTCTGGTACTGCTGATTGGAACTTTAAATGGTGCAATCACTTTAGAAACTGTTTCTCAGTTTTGTAAAACATTAAACATCTACATACTATAAGACTCAGCCATTTCACTCATAGGTATTTTCACAAAGAAATGAACACACATGTCTACACAAAGTCTCCTACACAAATACTCACAGGACCTTTATTAACAATATTCAAACTAGAAACAACCCAAATGTGGATCAACAATTCAGTGGTTATGCAAAGTGTGATATTTTCATCCAATGGCTACTGAGCAATAAAAAGAAAGAGACTATCGATATACAAAACAGCATGACTCAACCCTCAGTCATTATCTTGGGTGAAAGAAACTAAAGTGTATATATGCCATGAATCTATTTATATAAAATTATTCAGAGTGCTAACTAATCTATAGTGATTTAAAAAAAAAATCAATGTTTGCCTGGAGTTGTAGGTGGCAGGAGGAATAGTCTGCAATGGTGTAATGGGACACAAAGAACCTACTGAAGGTGGTGGAAATGTTCTGTGGAGGTATTCCATGGGTGTAAACAACTGTCAAAAATGATCAAATTGTATGTAGTATACTCTATATAAAGTTGATACAAATTTTTGAAAAGAACTAAGTCTACAAATGTGACATCTAAATCAATTTCTAAAAAACATTTATTTGCACATATATACACATGCACACACAGACACATACACACACAGGTTAGAGCTACATATCTTATCATCACCCAATTTAATGATTCAACCATTGAGTCTTGTAATGTGGAAAGTATTGAAAGAAAAAAAAATCTTGACTCTTTATACTCTAAAACTAGGAAGAACGGCACAATCAGACAGGATGAGGCCTTATTAAGGCAGCATGCTGAGAGAGGGCAGATCTTGTCTTTTTCTGATCAACATCACAATAATGATTACAATTATACAATGGTCTCTGCGCAGTTCAGATATCTCTCTCTCTCTTTTTTTTAACCATTCTGAATAGATTGTTAATTCAGAACTGCATCATGTTAACAAATAGATCAGCTAAGAATAAGCAAAAAGTCACACTGTGAAGTGAATTATGTACATTTTACCAAGAGTCAACTTCAGCAAACATACCAGTTATTATTACAAATAATACATATCTAATATTAACCAATCCTCATGAAAAAGAATTTTAAAACCATTAATCATTAATGTATTAAAATAAAGTATCTGCCTGTGTTCTCTTTAGTTTATTATTCTGTTTTTTTTGTCTGGACCATTTGCCTGATGGGTGAACCACTCATGGAAGAAAGCCTCAGGGTTACAAGCAATACCCTCACAGCAGCATAGGTGGGTAGAAAATCAGAATTTTCTTAATGTCAAAGGGATCACTATAGGAAGAGAAAAGTCCACTAGTCATGAGCGAATGAGAAAGGACAACAGTAGTCAGGTCTGTGTACCAAATGAGAGATGGGTGAACACAATTAATTTAGTACCTAATCCTCAAAGGATAATCGGTGGGTCACTATTTTTACACAGAAATCCAACTGCTCATGTGATGGACCTCATAGGTCAAGGGAAATGCCATACTAAACTGGAGAGCCTGGTTTTATTTGTTTTTGAGTATTCTTTGTTGTATTCCTTGCTGTGTGTGGTCGCAATGAATAGAATCTTCTGGGTAGCCAAATTTTACGTAAAATGCAGACATTTTTTTCTTTGCAATAGCTGAAAGGGTCAAACTAAATCTTAGTCAACAAAAACTTAGTTCTCATTATTGTTATTATTACTCCCATGTTGCAGGTTTAATATATTCCATGATGCTTTCATGCTGTTTCATCAGCCATCCTCCCTGGCTACAGTAAAGCATGATTGTATATTTAATTATTTCTTGTCTTCTTTGTGATAATTTTACAATAACTTTGTGATGCTCTGCCATTGTTAACACATTGCTCCTTAAAAAGCCCTGGAAACTTATTTTTGAAAGGTGAACTTACTCCCTTACCCAAGTTTAAAGACCCTGAGTGCTTTTTGCTTTCTGGGTCAGAATCTTAAGTATAACTATGCAATATGAGGAGCCAATTTTCTGTCTCATTTTTCAGGGTTTTTTTTTAATTACTTCATATCTCCAAACTCAAAGCATAAAAGAGAGGCAATAATGAAATTATGGAGTTCGTTCCCAGGAGTTGAGTTCCCATCCCTGATTAGTTGACTTAGCCTCTTTGTCTCTTTCTCTTAACGGGAGGTAATAATATCCAATCTGCCTGCCTCACAGTATTCATTAGGGTATCAAAATAAAGAAATGAACATATTTTTAAAAATTGAAAATATGAGAATAAGATATTTTAAAATAAAAATTTCAATTGTATTACTTGGTGTATTCAGCAGGGGTTACACTCTAGAACACTAGTAGGTAAAATATAGATATTGTTCATATTTAGCTTTTCTAAAATTACTTAGGAGATAGTATCTATACTCTGATTATTGTTAACATTTTGTTAAATGTATACCCCCTAAAACATAACAATTTATCGCAAGTGTGATTATTCTTTATATAGAAAAGAAAATAACTCATGTTTATCTCATCCACTAAAAATTGTATTAATTTTTTAAAAATCATACAAAGGAAGTGATTTTGAGTATAAAAATCAAGGTAGATTTAAATAAGAGGCCTGAATTATGAGAGTTGCCAATTGATGCTATTTGGCTGAGATTTCTGCCATTATTTACTGAACCAGTCCTATAAAGATCATGTCACTCTGGTGTCACTATCTTGGAGGATTGAGACAGACAGTGATTTAAATCAACGTAATTACTGAAGTAGGGTTGAAAGAAAGTGTGTCTTGTGCCTCTCAGGACATTTTACTTGGTGCATATTTGAGGAGGAGATAGACTGTGGTCAACCTTGCTGACAGGTTGGCCCTGTAACTACTGGCTTTATTTTGCATTTTCCTTAATTGATTTAGGGAGGGAGAGAGGAAGAAAGGGGATAAATAACTTTTTGTTCTTCTTGTCAACAACTGGATTAAGAAGAATTTAGTAGGAATAATAGTTTGTAATTAACTTTATTCCGTATGATTTTAGTGTTCCTATTATGTCTGTGTGCATTTGAGTGAAAGCATCTACACAAATTTTCATTCTACTTTCTTCTGCCTTCTACATTCTCTTTCTTTTTTCCTACCCAAATCAGTGTTAATGGTGGCATCCTGTCGTGGGGACAGGATTGCCCATTGGCCTAGAAGTGTCTGGATCTGAGTTCCAATATTACCATTTAATAGATAGGTGACCTTGGGAAAACCACTTATCCTTTCCAGGTGACATAAAAACAATGTTATGTGTACCAGTTTCAAAGATCACTTCTAGTTTTAAACAGAATTAGCTTATTGTTTTTTAATCCATCAATAGGTAGTTATGATTCTCTTCTGTGAATATTGATTTCCCTCTCATTGTGTCAATTAACACTCTTTACGTTAAAGTTTTTGTGTATCTTAGAAAATGCAGTTAAAATATACCTGAGTGCCCATGGAAGGTTTAGCTAAAATAAAAATTGAAAATTCAGTACTTATAGGGAAAAACACTTATTACCATCATTTAAATTGACACAAAAAATCAGTTTATTGAGATGTAAAGCTTGTTGTCTTTATCAAGTATTAAATGTACATGCATCTACTTAGTGATTTGTCATTCAAAAAGCTGAGGCTCAATGTATGTAAAATTTTTTAATAAAGAAAATTTTAGAGACCATAATAGATCACCCAATCCAACACATAATACATTTTAGAATCCCCAACATTAGCTCACTGATTGATATTTTCTAAAATTTAGCTCAAAAAGCAGATTCACAAAGTATCACGTAGCCTTCTGATGTTTTAGGTCAAGGAATCCTCTTAGTGTAGAAATTTTCTGGGGTGTGAAGGCTCTCTATGTGGCTCACTTACAGATTACAGGGCTTTTCTACAGGTTAAAGTATGTAGTTATGCTGGTAGCTGCAAAAGTAGAACATCACATATCACAGTAAAATACTCCAGGTGCATTGTCACTGTCTCCATTCCCTTTGCCCTGTTTTCCATTTAGTTATCACTGGGTTTCTAGAGCTCTTGAACTTGAAAAAGGTTAGACAGCACACCACTGGAGCAGTTTGTGAGCATCAGCAGATTTAGCTTGTAATTTCATTGATCTATATGGGCTCGCTGTTTGCAAACCAGCTGCTGCACTGTTTCCCTACAGCTACTGATCTCAGTAGCATTGATTTTTCCCCCTTACATTAACATAGCATTACTTCTTTAATGGGCAATAAATGACTGGATGTAAATACAATCAGGGCAGCAACAACAAAAGGAAAACGTCAGACTCATTTTTATTTAAGGGATCCTTTCTATTAATTTTTGCCATAAAAATTATAACACAAATTATTGACAAAAGTAATGCAATTTTGATTTTAGTGCATTTTGTTCGTTTATAAATATGTGGTGTCTGCCAAGTGGTCTTCTCTTCCTAATGCATTACGCAAAGCAATACAATAACAGTGCTTTTATGGATACTGTAAATTTGCACCATTACCTTAGTACAACTAAATTCTCCTTATGAAAGAAAGCAGAAAGCACTACAACGGTTTATGCTTAACTCCACATAAACTGAAAATGAAGGTATTTTAGACTGTGTCTGCTGGCTAAAGGACTCCTTTAAGATATTGGTTAATTTCAATAAAATCATAAAAAAGACTAATATTTGATATTAAAGAACTTAGTCAATATAAATATTAAGATATAACCCTTACACATCTTCCTGATGCACATTTAAAGTGTGTGTCTGTGTGCACACACACATGCATGCTCAGGGTGAGCAGTGCTTAGAAATTATTTCTCAGAGATCCTTTCTGGAGTTAAAAATCTGTAAATGATAATTGTGGGAAAGGATATAAAAAGCATGCATTTTAAAGTTCTTTATGCATAGATATGCTTTAGGTGGTAAAAGAGGTGAAAACAACTTTAAAACAGACTTTCACTTTTGCTTGTCAATTTAGTTACTTTAAAGAAGCCAACTGCCATTAGCCCCAAACAATGACTTCAGTTTGGAAAAAAACAAAGTCAACAGTGTATTTTATTTCATAAATTTTAGAATTTCCACTGATTGCCATTACTACTGAATACACACAACCAATCGCTCATATCAAATTCAGCATCTATTACCAAGGCTATTGTTTCCTTTGTCGTTTGTTTTGAGATGGGCAAAAATCTTTTGGCAGCAGCTTCCTCAAATATTTTGTCAGGACTCTGACAAATATGAATTTTGAATTGTTTTAAGAAAACAGTATTGAATCTAAAGCCTTCTTTAAAAATCACCTATTTTTAGCTACACCTTTAAAATATTTCTTTTCACCTTCTTGATACTTTTCCAGCAGTTTTTACATTTCACTGAGGTTCAGGGACCATAATATTTCAAATAAGTAGAAATAATAATTTTCAGCAATAATTTTTGTTGGTATTTGTATATCAGTTTTCTTTTTCTTTTTTTTAATTCTGTGTTGTAGATAGGTGATAAAAGCATTGATCAGAAGTATGATTCACCAGAATCGATTATAGAGATAGAAAATATCTAGAGCAACGTCTACAGCACATCCCAGTGTAACTCTTACATTTTAATGGTTTTATTATTGTTTTATTGTTGTCACTGTTACTTACAAAAACATTTACTCATTTCTTTCACTCTAATATCTTTTTTCAAAATTATGTCAGTGTCTATGACTCTCATCAGTGGTCTGAGCCAACCCCAAGCCTGAGAGCTATAAATGACTTTAGCCTGAGCAGTACTCTATCCTGGCGGTATTGTCCAAAGTCTCACTGTCAAACAATGGACTGCGGCTGAGCCTGTCATTATGTCTTGGTTGGTTCTTCTACCGGATCATCAAGCTAACATACCCACTTCCTGCAATATCACCCATTCTACTACACTCCACATGCCAATACATTTTAAAATGTTTATTTACTTTTTTTTGGTAAATGAATTAAATCCTCATTTCTCTCTTGCCTACCAGAAGAAAATTAGGACAGTGGAGCTTCTTTTCTTTCAATTCTAAAATTCCAGATTTAGGAAGGAAAGGAATGCTTAAACAAGTGAAATCTTTTTCAGATATTTTTGGAGGCATGGAAAAGATAAATTTTTCAAACAAGTACTCTTAGATTCCTTTTTTAGAATTTCATATAGTCCATATTTATTTCTATTATGTTTAAGAAAAATCTAGCCCTAGGAGTAAGGTCATAATTTATGTGGTCCAGGAAAATGTCCAAAATTTTTCTAATATTTTAAATACAGTAAATGATATTGATTCTATTGTGTGTAAACTAATGTGTAATGTGCAAAGGTATTCAAGATCACACTGAATTGTTTCTGTTACAACTTACTTTCTCTTCAATACTTAACAGACAGGCTTATTTCCAAACTATAATGCCATAAATATAAAACTATAGAGAATCTTTTAAAAAGCCAGGCTTTCTGGATTAATTCACTTAACAAAACTATTTACCTTAAACTATTTACTGAATACTAGCTGGAAGTCAGAAATAACCAAGTCATGTACCCAGTCTCAGAGAGCTTACAGTCCAGCAGAGATTACATACAGATACACAATTCACCCTATTTTTTTGTCTAAAACCTCCTAGAACTGGTGAGATACTTCTTTATTGTCTACTATAGCACAGACAATGGTCTATGGTCCCCACATTGGGATACACAGGAAGACTGTATCTCCTAGTTCTTCAGTAGGCAGCTGGAATATGGCCAGTGGAATTTCGGTAGAAAAGATGAGCTTCATTTCCAGGCATGACCCCTAAAATATCTCACGTAAACCTCCATGGGACCTTTTTTTCCTTTATGCATTGACTGGACAAATGAAGCGAATCCATCAGAGATTTCCAAGGAGAACCCACAGTGTGGAGGAGCCAAGAGAAAGGAGTCTGAGTGAAGAACTTCCTAGAAGAACCTCCTGATTTACAATGGATTATGAAAGGAGTGGGAAAAACTACAACTACAACAACAACAACAACAACAACAACAACAACAACAACAGCTTTCATTGTGTTAAGCCTCAGAGGTGTTAGGTTTGTGTGTTAACTTATCTTAGTAATTCTCTATATCACTATGCCCTGTGCTGTGATATAAAGGTGTACAAAACTGTGAGCAAGAAATGTAGGGTTTTGAGTCACTATAGTAAAAGAGACTCAATCCTTGCCTTTATGAAGTAGCTTATTTCTTCTTGTGGATTTTTCTGATCATGTTTTCCTACTAGGTGTTCTGAAAGGTTCTCATCCTTCATTGAAAACCATGTAACTGCTTCTGACTTTAATTTTGAGTGGTCTCAAAAATGAGATAATCGAGCCTAAAACTTTTAGTTACCATTTTATAAAACACCTACCAAGTACCAGGCAAAACCTTAATCACATACAAACTTCATTAAAACCCTTTAAGGGAGATATTATCATAACTGTTTTATATACGATGAGATAGAAACTTACAGAATTGAAATAAATTACCAAGTTAGTAAATTCTAGGGTAAGTATTTGACCCTAAGTCTATGAATGCTCAAACTATTAATTCTTTTAACCTAGTTAAGTAGCATCTTTTATTAGAATGTTTCAAATAATGTGTCAGTATATTATCTTATGATATTCATACTGACTCGTGAGGGACCCCCTTTTTCATGATTATGTTTCATTTCTTAACCATGTTCTCTTTTTCATACTTTCACTTTTATTTATTATTTTCTTTATGAGATAACATTGGTTTGTAGCGTTATATAAGTTTCACATGTACAACATTATAATTCAACTTCTGTATACATCACAGTGTGTTTATCACCAAAAGTCTGGTTTCCACCCATCACCATACACTTAACCCCCTTTACTCATTTTGCCCTCTCCCTACCCTGCTTCTTCTCTGGTAGCCATCAATCTGTTCTCCGTATCTGTGTTTGTTTTTGGTTTTTATGTTCATTTATTTTGTTTTGCTTTGTTTTCTATTCCACACTTGAGTGAAATCATACGATAGTTGTCTTTCTCTGACGTATTTCACTAAGCATAGTAGCCTCAAGGTCCATTTATGTTGTTGCAAATGACAAAATGTTATCTTTTTATGGCTGAGTAGTATTCCATTGTATACATATATGCACCACGTCTTCTTTATCTATTCATCTGTTAGTGGGCACTTAGGTTATTTCCATATCTTAGCAATCGTAAATAATGCTTCAATAAACATAATGGTCTATATATCTTTTTAAAAAAGTGTTTTTTATATTTTTCAGGTAAATACACAGAAGTGGAATAGACAGATCATATGGCAGTTCTATTCTTAGTTTTTTGAGGAATTCCCACACTGTTTTCCACAGTGGCTACACCAATTTACATTCCCACCAGCTATGTGTAAGTGTTCCCTTTTCTCCACATCCTCTCCAACAGTTGTTATTTCCTGTATTTTTCATACTATCCATTCTAGTGGCATGAAGTGATATCTCATTGTGGTTTTTATTTGCATTTCCCTAATAATCAGTTATGATGAACATCTTATCATGTGCCTGTTGGCCAGCTGTATGTCTTCTTTGGGAAAATGTCTATTCAGATCTTCTGCCCAATGTTATATTGAGCTATTTGGTTTTTTATTGTTGAACTGTATGAGTTCTTTATATATTTTGGATATTAACTCTTTACTAGATAAATAATTTGCTAATATCTTTTCCCATTCCATAGGTTGTCTTTTGTTTTGTTGATTGTTTCCTTTGCTATCCAGAAGCTTTTTAATTTGATGTAGTCTCACTTGTTCATTCTTATTTTCAATTCCCTTGTCTGAGGAGACCTGTACAGAAAGATACTGCTGAGACCAGTGTCAAACAGTATACTGCCTATGTTTTCTTCTAGGAGTTTTATGGTATCAGGCCTTATGTTCAAGTCTTTCATCCATGTTGAGTTAATTCTGTGTATGGTATAAAATAGTGGCCTAATTTCATTCTTTTTCATGTGGCTATCCAGTTTTTCCAAAACCATTTATTGAAGAAACTGCTCTTTTTCTATTGTATGTTCTTTGTTCCCATGTCATAAATTAATTATCTATATATGTGTGGGTTTATTGCTGGGCTCTCAATTCTGTTCCATTGATCAGTGTGTCTTTTTCTGCCAATACCATACTGTTTTGATAGCTTTACTACTATAGCTTTGTAGTATAACTTGAAATCAAAGATTGTGATACCTCCAGTTTTATTCTTTTTTCTCAGGATTGCTTTGGCTATTTGGGATCTTTTGTAGTTCCACAGAAATGGAATTTTTTATTCTATTTCTATGAAAAGTGTAATTGGGACTTTGATAGGAATTGCATTGAATCTATTGATTGCTTTAGGTAATATGGACACTTTAATATGTTCATTCTTCCAATCCATGAGCATAGAATATCTTTCCATTTCTTTGTGTTCAGAATTTCTTTCAAAATCTTATAGTTTCTGGTATATAGATCTTTCACTTTCTTGGTTAAATTTATTCCCAGGTATCTCACTCTTTTTGTTACAGTTGTAAATGAGATTGTTTTCTTAATTTCTATTTCTACTAGTTTGTTGTTAGTGTACAGAAGCTGAACATATTTTTGTATATTGATTTTATATCCTTCAACTTTACTATATTTTATTTCTAATAGTTTTTGGTAGAGTCTTTAGGGTTTTCTATACATAAAATTATGGCATCCACAAATAGTGACAATTTTACTTTTCTTTCCAATTTGAATGCCTTTTATTTCTTTTTTCTTGCCTAACTGCTCTATCTAGGACTTCCAATACTATGTTGAAATAAGAGTGGGGAGAGTAGACATCCCTGTCTTGAACCTGATCTTAGAGGGATAGCTTTCACATTTTCACCACTGAATATGATTTAGCTGTGAGTTTGTCACACGTAGCTTTATTATGTTGGTATACATTACTTATATACCCACTTTATTGAGCACTCTTAACATAAATGGATGTTGAATCTTGTCACATTTTCTTTGCATCTATTGTGATAATCATGATTTTTATCTTTCATTTTATTAACATGGTATATCACATTGATAGATTTACAAATGTTGAAGCATTTTTGCATTCATGGAATAAATTTCACTTGATCATGGTGTGTAACTCTTTTAATGTATTGTTGTATTGTTGTATTCAGTTTGCTAATATTTTGTTGAGGAGTTTTGCATCTATATTCATCAGAGATACTGGTCTGTAATTTTCTTTTTTGTGTTGTCTTTTTCTGGTTTCAGTATAAGGGTAATGCTTGTCTCATAAGATGATTTAGAAAGCATTCCTTCCTCTTCAATTTTTTGGAAGAGTTTGAGAAGGATAGGTATTAAATCTTCCTGGGTTGTTTGGTTGAACTCACCTTGGAAGCCATCTCATCTTGGACTTTTGTTTCGGGGGAGGTTTTTGATTACTGTTTTAATCTCGTTACTAGTGATCAATCTGTTTAAGTTTTCTATTTCTTCATGATTCAGTCTTGGAAGGTTGTATGATTCTAAGAATTTATCAGTTTCTTCTAGGTTATCCAATTTGTCGGTGTATAGCTGTTCACAGTATTCTCTTATAATCCTTTGTATTTTATGGTATCCATAGTAATTTCCCCTCTTTTGTTTCTATTTATCTGAAACTGCTCTTTTTTTCCTTAGTGAGTTTAGCTAAAAGTTTGTCAATTTGTTTTTCTTTCCAAAGAGCTATTGTTAGTTTCATTGATCTTTTCTATTGTCTTTTTAGTCCCTATTTCATATATTTCCACTTTGATTTTTATTATTTCCCCCCATTGCTAACTTTGGGCTTCATTTGTTCCTCTTTTTCTAATCTCCTTTGGTATAAGGTTGGATTGGTTAGCTGAGATTTTTCCTGTTTCTTGAGGTAGACCTGTATGTTATAAACTTCCCTCAGTACTAATTTTGCTGCATCCCATGGATTTTGATATGTCAAATTTTTATTTTTATTTGTCTTCAGCTATTTTTTATTTCTTCTTTGATTTCTCATTGACCCAGTAGTTTTTCAGTAGCATGTTGTTTAGTCTTGTCATATTCGTGACTTTTCCAGTGCATATATATTAATAAGTGTTGTGTCTTTCAATGGATCACTCCTGTATCAATATATAATATCCATCTTTGCCTCTTGTTACCATTTGGGCTTGAAGTCTACTTTGTCTGAGTATGGTTATCATGTTCCCTTTTGTCTGTTATTTGCTTGGAGTATCATCTTCCATCTCTTCTTTCTTCATTTTAAAAAATCTTAGTTATCTCTTCTCTTCTACTTGAATTATTTCTAGATTTCTACCTTCAGGCTTGCTGATTCTCTCCTCCATATGGTCTGTTCTATTTTCAGTGCTTTCTATTGCATTCTTCCATCTTATCTATTGAGTTCTTCAGCTCTAGAATTTCTACTTCATTCTTCTATAGAGTTCCAATCTCTTTGGTAAAGTTTCACTTCTGTTCATTAATTTTATACCTGAGCTCATTGAACTGCCTTTCTGAGTTTTCTTGTAGCTCGCTGAATTTCTTCATGATAGTTATCTTGAATTCTCGAAGTATTAGATCACAGACTTCTGTGACTTTAAGTTTGGCTTCTGGAGAATTATATTTTTTTTTCTTTTTGTGATACCATGTTACCATGGTTTTTCATGGTACTTGATGACTTATTTTTCTGTCAGCTCATTTGAAATATTAAATACCTTTCTTATTAGATTTTTTTTTAAACTTTGATTCTAACAATTCAACAGATTGGTAATTAGAGGCCTTTCTCTTGTTTTTCAGTGGGTAGCATTATAGCACAAGTTTTTGGTTTCTCATACCTGAACTGCCTCTGGCTACATTTGAAAATTGGCACTTTCCACTCCCCACCACTTCTGCCAGGGTGTCACTGGTACCCTTGTTGTTGCTTGTGTCTCTGGGGACATTGGTGCCCTGCTGCTGCCAGGGTCACTGCTGACACTGGTGTCATCACTGGGGATATTACAATGGCAGATGCCTCTGCTGCATTCAAGTTCTCTTGGGTCATGGGTACTGCCACCCATGGGGAGAGGGGGAGGCTGGGAGGAAGTCAAAGTTGAATGTGCCTCCACTGCTTCCAGAGTTGTCAGGTTTATGGGCACCACCACCTGAGGCACGGGCCAGAGTTATAGGTGCTGCTAAAGGTGGAAGGACAGGGGTCTCAGACCCTGTGACTGCTGCTGTCCAGTTTCCTGTGGCCATCGGTGCCACTGTGGCCAGGAGGCTGGAGTCATGTGTGCCACCTCCCCTGCTACTATCAGTTTCTCAGGGGCTTGCTAGGTCAGCCACTGTGGCTGGGGGGACAGGATCATAGGCACTGTCTCTGCTGTTCCCCTATTTTGCCTCCTCTGAGGTCCACCCGCCTTCAGATGGACAGATATGTGAATGTCTCTGGTGTACTGGTGTGTTGGGTAGAGGAAACTTTTTTGATTATGGATGTTTTACTAGTTGTAGATCGAAAGGGAGGAACAAAGAAAGTTTCTCACACCACCATGATGCTGACATCACTCTCCTTGACCATGTTCTTGATAGATTAGGTTCCCATAAAGTTAAATTCAAAATAAGTGAGACGTATTTTCTTATAACAGATTTAAAACAATCTCTTATCTAGTATTTGTGGAAATGACTTTTTATATTTAAAACATTTTTATCATAGAAAATTTTAAATATAAAAAATAAAGAATACACTTGATCCTGATGCACTTATCATACAGCTTCAACAGTCACTAAATCATGGCCAGCCTTGAGTCAGACCCTCCTCATCCCTCCAGATTTATGTTTAAGCAAATTACAAACTTCAAATTATTTCATATATAAATGAAATATTTAGAGACTATTTAGAAAGAGAATAGATAATCTCTTTCAGATATCCTTAAAAGATAAGAATACTAAACATACATATAATTGTGATCCTTAAAAAATATTAAAATAATCTGGGTAAGAATTCTAAAAAGACATTATTCATGTATTTGCTAAATAACATATATTGAGTACATATCATGTTCCAGGCCTAACTGAATATCTTTGAGCCCCAATCAATAAATTTTTGTGCATGCGTGAAGAAATTTCTCTGTAGTAATAATTGGCAGAAGTTGCATTTCATGATTTCAAATTTATCCAGTTACAAACACAAGCAAAGGATGTCCTTTAAAAAAGATAATCCCAGCTGGAATTCATTTTGAGTCTCTGAAACCTTTTACATTGTAAGGGCCTATCCCATAAATTTAAACAGCTTTGATTCTATACTCAAATTACATAGCTAGTTTTTTTTTCTTCCTAGCAACTTATAAGTAGGCCATGATTTAAAAGTTTTTTGTGTGTGTCTTAATTGTTATGAATTTTACATCTATGCCGTTAAACACTCACACTTCAAATTATTGTCAATAACATTCCTATTATTACAGTTATTTACAACTTGCTTGTTTACAATCTATATTACCCAGGATGCAACAGAATTAACTTACTCCAAGTTATGAAATTTTTCCTTCTTGTCAGTGTTAACTATTTAGGACTGAAAACAAAGACTTAAAAGATAGTTATTAACTGCCATGATTAAATCATCAACTGCATTAATAATTCCTACAAAGCATGGCCTGGTTTTTGCACTAGAAGTCAGGTCCTGAGCTGTTTCTGGCATCCTGTCTCTGTCTTGTGTATCATTTACTGCATATGTGCCTTACTATCCTTGTAGTCAAAAGGAGAATAACAAGGTAATAGTACACCTCCCTGAGTGCCACGCAAAAATCTTGTGAGAATTAATACTCAGAAAGGATTTCTGAACTTAGTGAGAAAAGGTACTTTAGAATATAAACATCATGCAATTATTCTTATTACTGTGAGCTAGAAAAATGCTAGGAAGAAATAGCATGATTATTGTGGCATGCATTAAGCCAAATAGGAAAGCAGACTAGTGAGGAATCCCATCGAAGATAAAAATTACTTTGACCAATCCTTCCTTCCCTCCAGCCACTGAAAGAAATTATTTTTATAGCCATGTTTAAATGGTACCCTAACTTCCTTTCATTTTGCTTAAAATCTGTGATACAGGAATTGTGCTTAAATGAAATTTCCATCAGCTTTTACATATTAAAAAAAAAGCAAGTGCATTTTAATGCACATATTGAACATTAAATCATTTTGTGCTGCAGGTTATTGCAAGTAAATAGTAATTGTAAAATAGATTCTTTTTGATGAAACAAAATGAAAATAGACTGCTAATGTTCACCTCAGATTTCTTCATCATTTCATTAACAGTTCAACTAGGAAAGGTATTTTTATAATGATGGGCAGGAAAAATCATACTCATCAATATGCATCCATATTCATATGTTTGTACACTGACTCTCAAACCTTAAAATAAGAGCACAGAAATATGTGACATGCATATGCTCCTTAAAATGATTTGCGAGAACTATTTTATTTGTTCAACAATTGTCTCTTCATTCACAATATTCAGACATCAAAGTCATTAAGAAATATTACAAAATTTAAATAAGAATCAGGTTGCTTTTCTGCAGACTTTTTTTTTTCCAGAAAATAGGAATTTGACAGACAAAAATTAGTGAAGCAGATTAGATTCCTTGCGTATTAGCTACAAACTTCTGTTCTACTTTTGTGTCAACTGTGAACTCAAAGCCTCTCCCTCCCCATTTATTCTTTGTATCTTTATAAAATATTTTTCTCTAAATTCAACTCTTTTACATTTCCACATATGGCTTACCCCAAACCTTCAAGTAATTATGCACTCTAAGACATTGTGAAACTATAAAGATTCAACCTGTTTTAAACAAGAATAATAAACCAGCCATGCCTTGAAAGGACAGTTTTCACTGGTGCAGACAGGGAGCTGAGAATGCTACTGCTGAGCTTGCATTGCCCCCTGTGGCTGCTATCTGACAGTTCCTGAGGAAAAGCAGCAACGTGCTCTGTGCTCTTGGTGTGTAGCAGCATCTGGGTACTGTGCTTTGAGCTTTAGCTCAATAGCGAATAAATGCCTTATAGCATGAGAGCATCGATTCAGATGCTAATATTTTGGAAATGTATATGCTTTATTTCAATTCTTACTAATGCAGTAAATTAACATTTCACCGACTATATCACTTTAATACATGTTGTCAACCTTACACAAATTTTCAAATTAGAGTAGTGAAAATTCTTTCACATAGCAAGCAATTTGATAGCTTTCAGGTATGTAGCTCTCTGAGGAATACACTCCTTTTTTTCTGAACTCCAATTTTACCTCTTGTCAATTTGGTACCATATAGTGCTGCATCCCAAGTTTAAGTTGTGCACACAACTAGGTTTTTACTTCCAAACTAGATGGTGAGTTCAATGAAAGCAAAGGCTCTGCCTCATGTCACTGTATCCCTCCACAGTGATAGGAGAGTGCTGGACTCAGAAAAGCTGCTGTATCAAGCCAAGATTATTGATGTGCTTGCTTGAACTTATCTTATTACTAATTGTCTTAGGTCCAGGTCCCTAGAAACAGAGCCTAAGAAAGCAAATTGGATGCACAAGATGCACTAAGGTCATAATCTTTAGGTAAAGCTTGCAAAGGAAGGAGAAAAACAGGAGAGGAAATAAATGAGCAAAGATGTGGTCTCAGATAGTCTAGTCTTGGCCTGATCCTCAACATGGGCGGGAAGGGAGTTTGAAGCAGAAACTGCACGACAAATATGCCCCTCCTTAAGACAAGAGAGCCAGCCTGCTGTACCCCCATTTGGGGTTCATTAGCTGTGGCCACCCCCAGAAGGTGGGAGGTGTGTAACCTCCTGGGTGAGTCAGAATCTCAGCTGAGGGCAAATCTCCAGAGAAGGGGGTAGCTGTGAGCTGTGAGTAGCCAACACTCCAGGCAGATGGGGGACAATAAAGGGGCCAATAAACGGAATCTGGGCTGAGTATCTGCAGCATCCGCTTGAATGCACTTGTTTCTTACATCAGATTTACTCCATCAAGGCAGATTCTCCAAGGTTCTGTGGTCACAATAATTGAGGAAACTTACTAGCTGCTGCAGTTGATCTTACGGCAAAAAAGAATATTCATCTCCCTCCTCTATCACCCTTTCTATATTCCTCTCTCTCTCTAGCACTTCACTGGCCTTAGTAGTCCACCTGGTGGAGGAACACAGAGGTTCACCCTGGAGGGTTGAACCCCTGTTACACTGTCATCATTAAGAAGATCATGGTTGCTGTATTTGCCCATTTACAGTTACAAATGAACATGAGAGGACCCAGAGACACCACCACTTCCTCACTCCTGGATCACCTAAGTCCAAACACAATCTTCCCTGCTCTCAGATTTCCTGACTCCCAAAGAAGGCAAAGGTCAATTACTCTTGTTTGTGTCCGCTGGTCTACCAGCACGAGGTGCTTAAAACCACCAGGTGGCAGTTGTACATTTACATTTACTAGGAATCTTTTTGTGTCCACAGGTGGAAAGGACCTCATCTGGAAAATCAGCTCCTCTAGACACACAGAGCTCAATGTTTCAGGGTCAGGAAGCACAAATTCCCCAAGCAAGTCAGCAGGAATGACAGTGAGTAGAGCCACGCCTACTTTCACCTCTTAGTTCCCAAAGTCATGTGTATTCGTTTGCTAGGGCTGACATAGCAAAATACCACAGCCTGGGTGGCTCAAACAACAGAAATGTATTTACTCACAGTTCTGGAGTCTGAAGGTCCAAGACAAGATGTTGGCAGGGTTCATTACTCCTGAGGCCTCTCTCCTAGGC
Source organism: Camelus ferus (assembly GCF_009834535.1). Classification (NCBI taxonomy): domain Eukaryota; kingdom Metazoa; phylum Chordata; class Mammalia; order Artiodactyla; family Camelidae; genus Camelus; species Camelus ferus. Next base: position 3,221,477 of record NC_045703.1, read on the forward strand.
TTGCAGATAGCCAGCTTCTCACTGGGTCCTCACATGGCCTTTTCTCTGTGCACATGCATCCTTGGAATCTCTTCCTCCTGTTGTAAGGATGCCAGTCCTATTGGATTAGGTTCTCACCCTCATGACCTTCTTTAGCTCTAATAACCTCTTTAAAGGCTCTATCTCCAAAAATAGTCAGTTGGGGGTTAGAGCTTGAATATATGAATTTGGGTGGGGGAAATACCATTCAGTCCATACCATCATGAATTCTACCTTTTTATGACATAGCAACACACAATGGATGTTAGTTTAAGAGTGTATCACGTTCTGAAAAATAGTTCTGAAAATCTTTCAAGCTGTCGTCCCCAAACCAGTACCTCATCTACATCTTTTAAAGGTTATTCCACTATTCTAACAGGATAACAATTACCGGATGGTACAGAAGATGATGAGATCAATGGTTCCCACGGTCATGTGCCCATTTTTCTACCTTCTTCGTGAAAAAAAAAAAAAAAAAAAAAAGAATCTCTTAGTGTGAGATGTTTTCATACAGGACCTCATGCCAGTAAATCAAACACTTCATGAGCAACTAGAGTATGATATTCGTTAAAATCCTATGGACAAGAAAGGAGGATATGTATGATCAGTCCTTGTCAGAATAAAGTTTGCCTTTTTCAAGATAGAAAGCATCCTATTTTTTAAAAATGGCACCAAGAAGCTGACTGGTCTCCTTGGAGTATGGCATCATATAAGACATTCAACACTAATCTCTGTTGCTCACAGGTAAAGCATTCAAGAGTAGCAAGTACCTAGACAGGTCTTGATGAGACAGAGAACATGTTCTTGGAAATACACATAGATTTCATTTCTGCCACCATGGCTCTCCCTTTCATGTGCCCACGATGCCATCATTGTCATGGTCAGGGAGAGAAGCTAACTGATAACCACCGGCCAAGTTATCCTGTCCATTTGGTTGTTTAGTGCTGCTTCTGTACAGGGGCCCACCCTGCTGTACAACGAAAAGAGCTTTATGTTACCTTTCCACTCCATCCATGTCTCTTCTCAAACATCTTTAACCTTGATCTCACACTATTTCTTCTTCCAGACCCCTTGAATAACCATCTGAATTATTTACCCCTGTCTATGAATTCATGAATATTATTACCTCATCTCTCTTTACACAATAACTAGGAGCTCTGCCCAAAGCCCTTCCAACTGATAGGTTTTCCTTCCTTCATCATTATCTTTCAAAGCCACACTTGAATGGAAGTATAATGTATCAACTACTCATTTTAGGATTGCACCAACATATCAACTTATCTGTGAACCAAGCTTAGATTTGTTTAACCCCTCTCTGATACTTGGTCACAGGAAACCCCTATGTCTGTCACAGCATGTGTTACCTTAGAAGTAGATTCTGTAATAGTATTTAGAATATGGGATGTTTATTAAAGATTTCTCATGGGATCAACATCTGTGGAAAGGAGAAAAAGGAAGTAGGACTCAGAAGAAGTCAAGTTCTAATGCAGCCTTGGCCAACTCCATAAATATCTCTGGTAATACCTAAATTGGCCCTTCAGAGTTAGCCTGAATTAGGCCAAAGTGGTCAGACATTTATATCTGCATTTACTGGTAAGAGAAATGACCATGGGTGAGGCATCTCTCTACAGCTTAGACAATCCCTAAAAGATCTGAGAGCTAAAGAGTATCTTTTCATAGCTCCCCTAGAAGATGGGGCATTGAGCCCACCATGGAAGGGGGAACTGATTTCATTAAGTGTCCATCATAAAGCCATTGGTATGAGCTAAGGTGAAGTTGCTGGTACAACAGTGATAAGTAACAGGGAGTTTGAGCTACCTTGTTTGTGCAGCTCCCATGAACCCTCTGAACCTGCCTGAGCTTACATATCCTGGATATGTCACTTCCATCTTATATTGGATTGATGCTGGGCCCACCCTACCCAATTTTATTTCTTGGTAGTATAACATTGCTCTGCCCATGATGAGAAATTCTAGCTGCATTGTCACTTGAGATTCCATTGTTAGATGCTTCATTTCTAGGAAGGCCTACTAGTATACCATATGTAGAATGGTTTGGCATTTATTTGTAGAAATTGTCTTTGCTGTGTATGGCATGTCCTTGCTCCAGAACTTCAGGAGTCTATATTGCAGCTCTCCTATTGGGGCTTGATAGAGTCTCCATGTAGCATGATTTTCTACCATAAATACCTCTTGGTATTTATCAAGTATGTGTGACGTATGTCTGAGGTATGCCTGACCATATGGCTAGTAGCAGCCTACTTGAACCACAGCTGGACCACCTGAAGAGTGATTTCTTGCTCTGGGCCTTTTGAAAAATCTAGCAGCTTCTACGTCTATGATGAATGGGTTAGAGTGGTATTCCCAAATGCAGAATATTCTGCCTCCAAAACCTGAAGACATCTGCCAAGAGATATGATTCTTAGTAGAAGGAGTTGTAAGGTACAATAACTTGTTCTTTATTTGAGAGACGATGTCCTGTTGTGACCTAGACAACTGAACCACTCCTCTACAAAAAGTCTGTACACTGAGGCAGCTTCTGAATACTAGTAGAGTCTATCTTCTACACTCTGTTACTTTGGAAGAGATACGCTTGCATTCCTAGGTCACCGAACTCCAACCCCTCTAAATTGTGTCATTACTAAAGGTCCCTAAATATTTGTGAGGTTTATCCCCCATCCTCTGGAGCGCACATGTTTTACCAAGGAACTGATAATCATTGCCACTTGTTGGCCAACAATATATTGAACCAATATGATACTCTGCACTACATCCAGATGATCCTTGCACCACTGAAATATATTGACAATTTCAATATATAAAATATATTCTGAGACACTTAACATAGCTCCAAGGAGAGACTGTAAGTGTACATTGTCTGTCATGTCAGTGTTAACTGCTTCTGATCCTCTTTTTTACATGTATGGAAAAGAATGTATTCCAAGTCTCAACAGCCATATATCCAAAGCTGTGTTCATCTTCTCAACTAAAGACATCACATCTAACACAACTGCCAACTGGGATTACCATTTGGTTAACTTAATGGTTAATCCACTGTCATCTTTCATGATACATCTGGTTTTTACATGGGTTAAATTGATGAATTAAATGAAGATAATGGTACCACAATCCTTACAGCCTTTAAGGCTTTGAGAATGGCACTAATCTCTTCCATTTGCCCATGGATACAATATGTTTTTTGATTTATTATATTGGTTTTAGTGGGGCAGTTTCATGGACTTTTACTTTCACTGCAGTTGTTCCTACTGAGCTAGTCAAAGAGCCATAAGAGAGCTCTGCCAACTGTTAAGTATGTCCATTATGATTATATACTCCCATACCAGAAAACTGACTAGCAAGTAAATCTGGTTCCTTGAACATCAGCATCAACTTGGATAGTGTATCCAAAGGTCCTCAAAAGATCTGGATAGTCCCCTTTCCTCAGTGTACAGTTACTCATGCATATGATTAAAGAAGCAATATATAATTTCAGTGATGCTACAAGGCCTTCCTTAGGGAAGGGAAACTGATTTCTCCTTAAGTGAATGAATCTAGGCCTAATACCTGTGCGGGTCTGGAAACTTGGCAAAGGATCATAACTTTCGATTGGGGTGGCTGATCTCAGCCTTCTGCATATCCATTCTTGGCCACATCTGATTATAGATAGATAATAGATGATAGGTAGGTAGGTAGATAAATAAATTGATAACACTATTCTACATATTGAGTACATGCTCAATTCTATGTAAGCAATATATTGAATACCATTATCTATCAATCTAGTCCAATTCTGCTATAATATTTCTCCTACAATCATCTCAACCTACAAAATACCACTATGAGCTTCTAAATTATGTTGGTGTCCCCTTCATAAATGGACTCTAGACCTTCTGAAAAACAAAATCAGCAGATGAGTTCCCCAGGTTTATTTAGTCAGTCCCTTCTAGAGTGCCCAATTTTCTGAGCTTTTGATCACTTCCAATTTGCCAAAGCAGTCTGGCATTTCTACAACATTAAATGTAAGGCATTCATTTTCAAGCTCCCAAGAAGCTTGCAAGCAGTGCATGAGAACCATTTTCAGGGTGTTAAGTTCTGTATCAAAGGAAGGTACCCCCATGTTGACATACTCTCCCTTATTCAGCCTTATGTTTCACCCTACCATCCTGACCAACAACTTCAGAACCCACTCTCAGGAATACTTTCCTAGTTACTGTCATACTTGTTAGTCATTCCTGCAATTCTATTGACATATAATCCATCCCCTCCCTTAGCAGTACTTTAACAGTTGGGTTACGCTGAGATGTAATCTTAGTTGTTGGTTACGTGGCCAAGAGAGGAGAAGGAGGTAGATTTGGGAAGGTAGCATTATTTTGCAGAGCATCTGCCTCATTTTTCTGTACAGACTTCAATTAGGAGGTATGTAGGGGATGCTCTATCTTTCAATAAAGGAGATTGGACCACACATACAAGCCTAGAAGTTTCAAGGGAATCTGGGAGTCCAAGATTTGCATGCATATAAACCCAGATAACCCTATCCCAGGTTTCAGTGTCACCTTCTTTACCTTTCAGGTCTCTGGCCTTAGCATACGAAACTTTCCTCGGCTGAGAATTAAGCTTTACTCTTGAGTTCTGTGACTTTTACAATTATGCCTATGCCTGGTCTTCAGTTCTATCTGCCCTCCAGCTGCAGGAGCTGAAGGCCCCTTTAAAAGCTGCCAAAGAGGTCCTCTGACTCTCATACTTGACTTTAAATTGGTGTTTGATTGCCCTGGGCCTGTTATTTCATCTCTTCAAAGCACCAATGGTATTCAGAAATAGCTTCTGAATTCCACAGTCTTTATAATTTATATTTCTCTTGTACCTCTGAAATGCCAGAGATTGTGCAGAAGCCAGTTCATCTCCTTTTCCCCCTGGCCTATCCCAGTTGGTCTCAGTGACAGTTTTAGCAGTTGCACTGTGGTGTATGCCAAAGCTATGCAAACTCCACCTACCTATCACCAGCAATGAGCTATTTGTAGCAAGCCAGCCCTCAAGTTTCTAACTCCAGGATCTCATTCTTGGAGTCTGCTTCCTCAGACCACCCTTAGTACCATCTTAGGTCAGTTTCCCAAAAAGCAAAGCCCATCCAGGGTTTCAGATGGAAGAGGAAGATCTCTTCAAGAATACATACAAGGTGGCAGTGAAGCAGTATAAGGAAGGAGAAAGAGCTGATCAAGAATGTGGCCTCAGCATTGGTCTTAGTAATATTTTTGGATATGTCTACTCAGACAAGGGAAATAAAAGCAAAAATAAACAAATGGGACTACATCAAACTAAAAAGATTCTGCACAGTGAAGGAAACTATTAACAAAATAAAAAGGCCGCCTACTGAATAGGGGAAGGTATTTGCAAATGATATATCCAATGAGAGGTTAATATCCAAAATATACAAAGAACTCATACAACTCAACATTTAAAAAAAAATAATTAAAAAATGGACAGAGGATCTGAATAGGCATTTTCCCAAAGAAGACATACAGATGGCCAACAGGCATATGGAAAGATGCTCAACATCACTAATCGTAAGGGGAAGGCAAATCAAAACCACAGTAAGATATCTCACACCTGTCGGAATAAACATCTCCTGACAGACAACAAATAACAAGTGTCAGCGAGGATGTGGAGAAAAGGGAACCCGTATATACTGTGAGTGAGAATGTAAAGCAGTTCAGCCACTACTTGAAAACAGTATGGAGATCCCTCAAAAATTAAAAATAGAACTACCACAGGATCCAGTACTTTCACTCCCAGGTACGTATCTGAAGAAAACATTAAACAAGTTTGAAAAGATATGTTTACCCCTATGTTCATTGCAGCATTATTTACAACATCCAAGATGTAGAAATAATCTACGTGCCCATCAATAGATGAATGGACAAAGAAGATGTGGTACATGGTACATGTATATGTAGCGTAGTATTATTCAGTCATAAAAGAGAAGGAAATCTTGCCATTTGTAACAACATGGGTAGAACTAGAAGATATTATGCTAAGTGAAGTAAGTCAGACAGAGAAAGACAAATATTGCATAATCTCACTTATATGTGTAATTTAACAAAACAAAACAAATGAACAAACATAACAAACTAGAAACAGAGCTATAGAGAACAATCAAGTGGTTGCCAGAGGGTAGGGGAATAAGGGAGGAAAGAAACAGGTGAGGAAGATTAAAAGGCACAAACTTCTAGCTGCAAAACAAATGAGTCAAGAGTATACAGTGTACAGTGTGGGGAATACAGTCAATAACTATGTAATATCTTTCTGTGGTGACAGATTGTATCTAGACTTACTGTGATGATCATTTTGAAATGTATAGAAATACTGAATCACTGTGGTATGTAACAGGGACTAACATAGTGTTATGGGTCAATTATACTTCAAAAACAAACTCATAGAAAAAGAAATCAGACTTGTTACCAGAGGGAAGATGCGGGAATTGGAGGAAGGCAGTCAAAAGGTACAAGCTTTCAGTTATAAGGTAAATAATACTAGGATGTAATGTACAACATGGTATGTACAATTGGCACTGCTGCACATTATTTATGAAAATTGTCAAGAGTAAATCCTAAGAGTTCACAGCACAAAGAAAAAATTTCTTCTATTTCTTTAGATTTATATCTATATGAGATGATAGATGTTCACTAAACTTATTATGATAATCATGTAATCATGTCATGATATATGTAAATCAAATCATTATACTGTACACCTTAAACAGTGCTGTATGTTGATCATATCTCAATAAAAATGGAAGGAAAAAAAAAAAGAATGCAGTCTCAGGTAAAGTCTAGCCATGGGCTGATCCATGCAGATTGCCAGCAGTCTGGAATACAAATCGCACCACAGTGTTGCCCCTTTTTGAGGCAATGAAGCTAGACTTCTGTACTCTTGTATCAGTCAGACTTGGTCTAAATGCCATCCCTGATGTGGGGTAAGGAGTGTCACAGCCCCCCTGGCTAGACTTCTCTCATCAGCCAAGGGTATTTCTCAGGGTATGGGAGATAGGAGATGGGGGCTAGGAGATGGGAGTGGGGTGAGAGCTGTGATATACTTGTGGCCAACACTGCCAGCAGCTAGGGTATGGGTGCAACAACCCAGGAAAGGAGATAAGACAGAGTACCACAGATTCTACTAAGCTAGAAAAATTACTGACTCTGGCATTAGAAATAACTTAATTAATGACCCCAGATAGTTATTTTTTTTAGTGTAATAAGTTCATCCAAGATCTGTTTGGGCATAGAAAAAATATATAATACATACAAATGTTCACATAATCAAAGATTCATGAAGAAGTTTCATAAGATCACATGGAGGAATCAGAATACTTGTTTGGAGAAATTTATAAGATGACATCAAACTGAGGACTAGAAGTTGGCACCACATAGCACTCAGCCAGAGAGGACAAGCAGGACAAATTCATTTGGCTGCCAGCACAACTCCCTTCGTCTCCTTCAGGAGTGGCTGCCAGCCAGCAGCAACTCAAACTCTATCCAAGCCTATGTGAGGAACTTACAAGTTAACCAATTCAGAAAGTCAGCTCTTAAAAAATTAATTGGCTTCATCCCGATGACAGATAAAGAACTTCTCTTGAATTCATCAATAAGTTGTTAGTATCTAAAAGAACAAAATTCTATCTAAAATAAAAATCCATCTAAAATAAACAAAATTCACAATTCTATCCACAGGGTAAAGAGCAATAATCACAATTCTACCCACAGGGTAATTCAACTACTGAATCTGTTCTTCACAAAACTGAAGTCAAGAAAGTAAATCATATATATACACACACACATCACACACACACACACACACACACACACACACACACACATATATCATATACACACATGCATATATATCATACACAGACATATATATCACACACACATATATATATCATGCACACACACACAGGTATTTGATATATATACCTTTATACCCATTTACTTCCCTGCCTAACACTCCACTCCTTATACCAAAGCAGCCATTTGGCATTCCTTTGGCATGACCAAAATAAAAATCAAGGCCCCCCATTGGCAACATTCCACCAAATCAGTCCATTCCTAACAAGGATGTTAGTTATTTTCTTATTCTTTCCCATTAAATGTTAAAGGACCAATATCCCATTTTAATAATGATTTGAGTCTATACAGTCCCTATAAAATTCCACTGACATGATGAAAAATAGAAGAGCAAAGCAAATTTTAAAAAGAACTTAGCATTGCTAAAGTGCAGAAGCTATCAATAATCAAGAAACATAACTTTTTTTTTCAGGAAGTTTGAAGTACAACGACCTAGACTAAGGAAAGTTTGATTGATGTTGATTGGCTTGTTATTCAACATTAACAAAGGAGAAGAGCTTAGCTTATAAACCGAGTAGTTAGGTTTCCCCAAAAGGACTCAGGAAATACCCAAGTTCTGCACAGCTGGACATAAAGCAAAGACAGCTCTTACATTCAGTCTGTCTCCAAGAATGGCTGACCACTGCTTGTTTTTTTACAATACCTGGTGGACAATATGTACTAAGTGAAGTTTGTATTTTACCATGATTTTCCTCAACAAAGGCAGCTGGGTGAGTGAAAAAGGGGAGAGGGATTTGCAACATTTCAGTTAACTTGAGACCATCTCAACAAATCCAAAATAAATAAAAGACTAGGGGAACTGTGAATTTATATAACACATTCATCATTATTGACCTCTTTCCTCCCTTTCTACTAGCAACAACAGCTTTGAAAATTTTTGGAGAGCCCTAAGTTCCCATCAACAGGAACTGGAGAAGAGAGAGTGCTGGTTAGAAACACATCAAAGGACCTTGGGAACCCAGCTGGAAGCCACAGGACAGTGATCCCCAACTTTCCATCCCAGGCTTCCCAGCTGTCAGAGAGTCTTAAAAGATTTTAGAGTAAAAGTTGCATCACTGGATGAGTGGCCTATTGATGGATCTCATCTACTGAGCTGTCCTCTATGGTGAAACCCCCACCCAAAGTCCACTCACCATACCAGCACAGTCCACCCCCAGTATCAGAGTAACGTTTATAAAATAGCAAAATAGACACTACTTGAAGACCATCAATAAATAATTGTTCAAATAAGGAATACTCAGCAATTGTTAGAAGAGATGAGTTAGATACAAATTAACTAAGATGAAAAAATTGCCAAACCATTAAGTAAAAAAAAAAAGTATGAAAGAGCCTTTACAGCATGGTTACATTTTTATTTGAAAACTTTAAGCATATTTAAGTAGATATAATGTATACTATGGAAGTGAAATATAATGCAACCAAAAAATAATAGCTGAAATACTATGTAACAAAATGTGCATTATGATTACAAATGAGTGTTAAGATTACAGGCGATATTTTTACTCTTTATATTTTTATTGTCTAAATGTTTTTTTAACCAGAAAAAAAAAATCAGTTCCGACTTTTTCATTTATGTTGGTAGCTTTATCATATGGAACTGATCAAAAATTTTTATATTCCATGGCTGTGCATGTGTATCCTCTCTTGAATATGTGTTCTTTCACTTTTATCTTAAAATATTGTATATAGAAGTTGAGAATTCAGTAGAAAGAAATCCTAATGATTTGGCAAGACAGAAAATCTTGCTTCACCTTTGAAAGAAATGGTTCCCCATTTCGGGCTATCTATTACTATAGTTCTGGCAAAAGTACAACGTCCAAGGATAAGTTTAGAGTGATGGTCCTATTTCTTTTATGTGACTGCGTTATATAGTAATCTACATCTTTGAAGTTTGGTTATTTGGTTATTTACGTAGCATAAACTTCAGACACCTATTTCTGGTAACAGTGGATTAAATAATGCCTTCTAACACTCCTGCTAAATACGCTAGAAAACATGAATGAATATCAGAAAAAGTAGGCAAATACTATTTGAATGTATTAGAAAGCTAACAAGGCTGAGACTGGGGAGAAACTGAAGCCTAAACAGATAAGCTTGGCAACTAGGGCCATTTTTCTCCTGGGGACCTTTCTCTGCAGTTCTTGAAAATTTGGCTCAGAGTTTAAGGAGTAAGCAGCTCTTGTCTTGGGAGTCAGGGTGAACTGCAAGCAGCTCTCTCAGGGACTGATGCCCAATTGTAAATCATTTGGATCCTTGAGCTTGGGTTAAGGTGATCCAAAATTGCTAGTTTCCCTAACAGCCTGACAGAAGCAAAGGTAAATTCTCTCTATAGAAAGACAGTCTTATTCTGAGCTTCAGATATTGTTTATAAATTTTCATCTGGGATCATTTTCATTTTGCCAGATGGGCATCCTTTGGTATTTCTTGTAATATGAACAAAAGAATCTGCTGATTGAAGGCCTTCATTTTTTAGCTTGATTAAAAATAAGTTCATTTCATATTTATTTCTGAAGGATATTTTTTCCTGGAGTAGAATTCTAGGCTGTTAGTAACTTTCTTTCAGTGTCTTAAAGAAATAATCTCATTGTCTTCTTGTTTCCATTGTTTACACAGTAGTAATCACCAATGCTCACATTTCCCGGTAACTTGAACTCCAAAAGCCATCTTATTGTTCTCAGTAAGTCAATAATAAATGGATTAGGTAGACTTCTACAATAGGTCTCCATTCAGCATCTCCACTTCCTCAACATCCACTCACTCCTCAGCCCACTGCAGTGTGGCATCTGTCCCCAATATTATTCTGGAATTATTCTCATTAAGAACAATAGTATCTGCCTCCCATGTCAAAGAACCTGCAGTAATATTATTGTTCCTCAGAAGCATTGCCCACAGTCAATAACATTTTCCTTTATGCTAGATTCTCCTACAAACACACTCTCTTGGTTTTCTTCATTTCTGTCTGGGCATTCGTTCTTCCTCAACTTTTCAAACTCTTCTTCCCTTTGCAGCCTATATTTTGGCCATATTGACAAGTCTTTTCGTTCCTCAGTGCTACACAATCTTCTGGCTCCTTGTGCTAGTATCTCTGAAAAATATTTGTCCTTGGTTCTCATTTTAAATTTCCTCTGGAAAATTTTTTTTCTATATACCTAAAACTAGGTTAAGAGCTCCCATTTTTCTGCTGTCAACCATTGGTTGTAGTAGTCATATTTTACCATTGATTATTTGTTAATTATATTATTTCTTGCTAAGATATCAGTTCTAAGAAGATAGGACCATCTTCTTGTTCACTACTGAGTGTCCAAGATTCAGCCTCTGGAAAGTGCTCAGTAAATATTTACGGAGTGAAAAAAATCTGCTGTAGTCTCTTCATCTCTCCATGTACCATGCCAGTCCCCTATTAAGCTTTCATTACTGAATTTTTGCAAAAGCCTCCAAACATATGCCCATATCGCTCTCCTTTCTCACTTACATCTTAACCTACACATTGCTTTCAGATTAATGTACTCTATTTAGCCTTTAAATATTATTAAATATTATTATTCCCCTCCCTTTCCACCACACACATATTCTTGGGCACTCTCATACACACACACCCCTTCAAATACAATATGTTATAGTTACATATTTATTAAATATTGAGACTCACAGGCTTGAAGATAACATGTAGTTACTTAGAAAAATGGATGCTAATGAGTTAAATTGTGTAAACATCCTATAGTAATTAACCTATTTGTAACATAAATGTGCATTTGTTATACTTTCAACATTTGTTACAGAAACAAATCTGTAATTATAATATAATACCCACAACATAACTCATTATCCCCTATATCTCTCAGTGCTTACCTGTTATCTTCAAAGCTATGAGTCTCTGTGATCCAGCAATCCCACTCATGGGCATATATCTGGAGGAAACTTTTATTTGAAAAGATACAGGCACCCCAATATTCACAGCAGCACTATTTACAAGATCCAAGACATGGAAGCAACCTAAATGCCCATAGACAGATAATTGGATAAGTAAGTTGTGGTATATATACAATGAAATACCACTCAGACATCTAAAAGAATGAACTGCCATTTGCAGCAACATGGATTGATCTAGAAATTATCATACTAAATGAAGTAAGTCAGACAGAGAAAAACAAAGATTATATGATATAACTTCTATGTGGAATCAAAATAAAATGATACAAATTAACTTACTTACAAAACAGAAACAGAGTCAGAAACATAGAAAACAAATTTATGGTTACCAAAGGGAAAGGTGGGGTCAGGGATAAATTAGGAGTTTGGGATTAGCAAATACAAAGTGGATCAATTCACTCTGGTAGGTGAAAAGGAACTTCTTTAGGCTATAGTACCAGGAGTGAATTTTGGAATATGAGAATGTTGAGGGGGCAAAGTAAAGATCATTTGGGAGAAGAATCATGGCCATTTGCATTTTATCTGGATAGTTACAAGCTCATAATTGATGACTCAAGTAAGGTAAGAACTGAAAAGTCTTTATTACATTGAGAACTTAAGTGGAGTGCATGAAGGTGAGAGAAAGGGCAAGAGGGAGAGCATCACAAAACCAATTGCCACAGGATGTTGGTTATGGAGTAGATGGGCACACAAGTAAAGAACAGACTCCCAGTTCAGGACACTTGGTTATGGAGAAAGCTCACCTGAGCCATTCAATCTTTCATTGAAATAAATTTGGTCTTCTTAATCCAGTGGATGAATTTTGTAACACAGCTTAGGTCTGCTATTATGAGTAATAATCAGAACTCCAATTGGAAACTGCAATTCTGTCTTTGAGATTTTGTTTTATAGCTTGCCTTGGCATTACAAAGAATCTCTTCCATACTGGCAGACATGTCTCTAGAATGGTGCTACCAGAATGTAATAATAATCCAGAAGGCTACTGACATTAATATAACCTGGCTTGACTTTTCATTGTCGAGTTATGCTACTGTAGTGTGTACATCCAGCACAGCGCTTGAGTGCTAAAGAGATAGCTAAGCTGAATGGCTACTTCCTCTTTGACTTCTCTTTTCCCTTATTCTCTATAGCTGTCAGGAAACTATGGCCTGCAAGTGAAATCCAACCTACAGCCTGTTTTTGTATGACTGTAAGCTGGGAAAGATTTTTAAGTTTTTAAAGGACTGGAACAACAACAACAAAAAATATGCCACAGAGATTTATGTGGCCCACAAAGCCTGAAATGTTTGCTATCTGGTCATTGGCAGAAAAAGTCTTGTCAACTTGTGCCCCAGAAAATAGTATAGAGTTATCCTACTACTTCTGCCTTTTGTCCTTTCCTTTCACAATCTCGTCTGATTTTAAGAGGGCTTATTGCTTAATAGTCTCTACGACTTGTCTCCATTTCTAATCCCTGTCACCTTATTGACTGCTACTTAACTCTTCTTGTCTTTCCTAAATCATTTACCTTCCATATCCTTTCCCTACTGTGTCTCCCGAAATTCTTGCCTCAGTTTAGAGGAGACTGGCATTTAATAACCAATACAAAAAAGTATTTCTTGCTAGGTGACTGATTACAAAGTGTCACAGATGTAATCCTGAAGTATTCATCTTAATTTTTGCTGCTTCTTCAGGTCAAAAAAAAAAAACAAAACCCACAAACAAAAGGAAGTTGAAAAATCTTCTCTCTTATTTCATGCTGTCCATCTTTATCTGGATACCTTCCCTCACTCCTTTGTCTTAACTTCACTCTTTTTATCTTTGATTTTTATAATCCTAATTAGCTCTAGTCCACTCACTTGTTAACAATTATCTCATCTCTAGCTAATTGAAGCAATCCTTAATTTTTTTACTTCAGTTTGTGTGTGTGTGTTTGAAATGTCAAATGCAGTCATATACATCTCTTAAAATTTTCTAAACTATGCTTCACTTTTTAGAGATGAATCAAAGCTAAAGAAAAGTGACCTGGACATTTTCCAACATGAGTTTTCTGCTCTTTTCAGATAGTAGGCTTGGTAATTGCCAATAATCAACATAAAAAAGAGCTACTGCTACAGTTTCCCACTTTTCACCTCATTATTTCCATGAAAATGATGAAATACTTAACCTTTTCCTCATTTTATAACATTCGACCATCTACAACACAATATAACTTACAGACCTATGAGGAACTAAGTATGGACACAGCAAGGTTTTCAATTTCTTTTTTATATTACCACCAAGTCATCCTCACATTCTAAATATTTCCTTTTAAGGTATTAAGTGGTATCTACTTCAACTTTTTTTAAAACTTACTAGCACTCAAAAAATATTTGTGCTTTTCTCAGACCTTTCCATTCTCACAGGCCCGTGTAAATGACAGGGCAATATGATCCTAAAAAGTTCAACACTATATGCATTATGAAAAAAAGTTTGTTGTGCAATGTTATAACATCCACTTACTCCATAAAGACAAAGAATAGTTCTGTCATTATTGAAGTAATATAGAACACACTCTGGTTACGCAAAAACAAGAACTTCAAGCCTGAATGGCAACAACACTTGAATGTAATGAGCCTGTTTATACACACCTAATTTAAATCTCTTAGGTTTTCACTGGTATCTTTTATAGGCTAAACCAAACCCTAAGGATGTAATCAAATTAAAAGGATTAGTGCTTATTAATAAGCTAGCAGTAATATTTCATCAAAAGTTTGCTAAGTCTCTCTCTGCAAAACCAATAGATAAAAGCAGGCAGGGCATGAAAGTGTCTGTCTACTGCATTAGAACATGACGAAAATAATATTTCTTAACATTGCCAAAGAACCATCTATTTCTGAAGATCATACCAGTTCCTATTGCATAGGCCAGTAAGGGTCATTAAACACCAATGGGTCTCTGAGTCCTTCTTCAGAGTCAATGACATTGTAGACTTCACTCAGGATCTCATTTTCCTCCACACAAGGTCTGCAGGGCAAAGAAGGCAAATGAACTATGAAAAACATAATCACTGCTTTTACTGTTGCTTTTTTTGTCATAAAAATTCCATTTATTTAAATTCCATTAAAAAGCACATTTGGCTGCCGAGAGCATAAATATACACTTTTATTATACTTAGCATTTTTCATTTTCAAAAAAATTCTGACATTTGTTTAGATAAAAATGCTAAAATATTTTCAAACTACCTGTTTTAGATAACCACTTTCTATGTGTTTGTTGCATATAATAAATGCTGGAAAAACAAGTGATTTGGAATGCAATTCAAAAACTGTATATATTTCCCATTAGAAGTTATCAGATTACACTGATCATTATCCTTACTCTGTCATGTGCCTGCCACTACGACTTTTCCCAAAATACAGCTCTTAGGAGAGTGATTTAAATTACTTGAGCTGTAGTGGAAAACATTTTTTAAAAATCTCATTTATCTAATTGCTGTGATGCATTTAATAAATCATTAACTGAGCAAGTGCCAGTGTTAGAAATTCAGAAAGGCTCTTTAACACAATGTTCTCCTAAAGACAAAACTATAACTCAGTCATTCATACTTGCCTGTGCAACTTGGCAGATCACCAAAACCAAATATTGGGGGAAATTATCAAGCAACAACATTGACAATACTTCCATCCTAGAAATAAATTTAAATTTAGTAAAACTAAAGGTAAAATTAAACTACCTAATACCAGAGTCATTCTTCTTTAGAAATATATATAAGATTAAACCAAGATTACAAATTTATTAAGAATTGAAATGATCTCTAATTTTATTATAGTCCCAGACCTGTGCACATAGGTTGTTTGGGAATTTTTCACTAATTTATTTTTAGAGTATTGAAATGGAATAGCCAAGTAGCAGCATTTACATAAGAAGATACACCTAGGAACACTCTCTACAGTATCATTTGCAAAAATAAGAAACTGGAAACAACTTTAATGTCCATCAATATGAAATTGTTCAAAAATCATGTTCTAGTCACACAATGAAATACTTTTTAGCAGTGAAAACAAATATTTGATCTACAGATGTCAATTGGATCCATTTGGATAGATATCAAAAAATTGTAAGCAGAGAGCAGATTATGATATCATTTATATAACTTTTTAAATCATCCCAAAACAAGTTTATAAATCATTTTAGATGACATATATGTAGTATATGAATCTAAACATACTTAGGAGACCAGTATGAAGAGGGCAAGGAGGGGAATAGTTTTAAGGGGGGGGGGGGCACACAGAGGAATTCAGCTCTTAGTGATTTATTCCTTTTAAAATACCTGGAATAACTATGACAACATGATGAGGTTAACAAATATAGATGATGTTTATCTGTTACACACTATATTGGTGTATCTATTTTCATGTGTATCTGGAGTACATTATAATGACAAAACACTTACAGGAACAAAATTAGTGAGACCTCATTGTTATATTAATAATCAAAAAATGGCTTCTATACATTGGCCTGTGTTGTCTACTTCTTCACATCAGGTTGGGACCTTAGCTCCTATGCTCACCAAAAGACCTCCAAAGTTTTACTCATCCAGTTGTTTTCAATGTAGCTGAAATAGGGAGATTTTAGCTATTTAGAGTCTTCCTGCTTTGCATACCACACAAAACTGCACCCAAGATGTGCTAGCCATAGATCAGATAAGCTCTGTGGTCATAAAAGAAAGACTCCATGCTGCTGCTGCCCGTCAGAGCCCTCTGACCCCAAGACTCTCCACCCTGCTGCCCGGCAACATCATCTAGGCACTAACCCCCTCTCTGCCCCTCCTTCTTCTGAGGACTTTTCCTTGCCCTCTTGTTCTTCTAGGTATGGTCCCTCACCTCTTGCCTCTGGAAGGTCTCCTGCTGTGAGGGACACTTCCCCAGGTGGAAACCTGCCAAAGTGCCACCCAAACAAAACTCATTGTCTACTACTGCCACCTTATGGTCAAATCTGTTTCTTTGATCAGCCCCCAAATCCTTCGAACTCAATACACTAGGGAGAAGAACTGGGAAACATCAGAATAGAGGTCAGGAGACCTGAATTCTAGCTTCTGTTCTCCACTTTGGCCTTTTCAATAGTCAGGACGGTTGAAATAACATTAATCTGGCTAAACATGTCCAGTCTTTGTCAAGAAGAGGATCATTATTTCTTCAAGAATACTTGTTAGCTGTGAGTTTTCAGAAAAATACCAGAATCTTTTGGTTGGCCATTTAGAAAACTGTAGCAAGGAGCGTGGTGTTCAGAGAGGTGCACGGGGCCCTCCTGGACTGCCCTGCTGCTCACACTGTCAAGTCCTCCTCTCTCTACCACTGCGATGAGCACAGTGCCTGCCAGGCATCAGAGGGACAGCATTTGAAACTCATGTAATAAAACATTTAAATAGAAGAGGAGAAAAGGAAGTTTTATCAAAGGTAAGAATTTAATACTAAAGCAATAACAATACAAGTGGAATAAAAGGAAGCATAAAGGAGTAAACTAAAAAATAATAATAAATGGAAGTTAATAGCTAAAATAAAAATTAAAAGGACAGGCATAGAAATACGTCTATCATGATTGGATTGTCTCTTTCACTCATACGTTCATATAAGAATAAATATTTACAGAAGAATATTTAAGAAAATGTAAAACTGGAATGGGGGCAAGAAAATCTCTTTATGACCCTCTGTACTCATTTGAATTTTTTTTTGACCAAAGGCATGTACAACATTGACATGAACCAAAAACTTAAGACAAAACAAATATCAAAATCTCCTAAATTTTCAATGAAATTTCATAGTCTAGATTTATAATAAAACTTCTAGGTTTTAAAAGATATTTATATCCAATAGAAAGTCAGTGGGATATATTTGTCCCAGTGACAAAAATTTTGATCCCTGCTCTATATCCTCAAAATTCTACTACATGTAATTGGAATTCAGAAGGGTAAGAATCCTATTATCTTGAGACAACAAACAGTAAGAATAAAATAGGTTACTTTTTCACAAGATCTGCTGTAAATTAACATTATAATGCACTGAATCTGAAAATCCCCTTGTTTTGTTTAGCTCAAAATAGGGTACTTTTTTCAGAAACTTATATTTTAAATATAAATAATTATATCTTGATTTTCATATCCCATTCAGTTACTTTCTCAGGATTAACACTGAGAGAAAATCTAAATATTTTGAATCTAAACTGCCTAAGCTTTTCAAAATATTTTTTCTCTCTACTTATATTTTAGCATATCTGCTAAATTGCAACATTTTCATTTGCCTCTCTCTGATTCCCGAGCACACTGACCTGCACTAAGTCCATACGGGTGACACTGAGATGCAGTGAACAACAGGTACCTTCCTCATCTTGCATGTCCCTGAAGAGCACCTGCTGTCTTCAGAAATGATTTAAGTGACCCAGGTTTGAGGCATCCCATTGCAACGATTACAGTTCTTATAACTGAAGAAAATTGTGTGAAAGCTACATCTCTGTTGGATTTAAATTCACAGAACTACATAGCTGAGATTCAGAGCCCTAAATAGGATGTCATATAGGAAAATGCCAAACTGGCTCCAAGTGATGATTCCTTTTCAATTTTTGAAAATAGTAATGTTAACCATTGCATCATTATCTATTATCCTGCTAGATGTTTTATAGGAAAGCTCCATTTTGGAAAGTAGTGCATTACTTCACAATTCTACCAGTTTCCGTTAATTATGCATGTGTATACTTAAGCATACATACATACATACATACACAGTTATTTAACAACTAAATGAAGACACACACAAAAAAATTTAAAAATAACTTAGCACATATATCCTTTTTATTCCTAACAAGTTTCTTTTACCTTTTTTAGGAAAGTAAATGTGACAGATTTTCAAAAATTGGCCCAGGGACTATCTTTGAGACAGCCATGGGAATAATCTGCCATAGAGAATAAAGCCACAGCCATGATACAGTTAGAGGTTTGGGAGTCTTGCCAGAAACAAGCTGGTAGGGCCTGCAGACTAACCTCAATTCATGCAGTTCTCAGGCAGATAATAGCTGCATGGTTAGAAGCCACTTCACTGACTCACCTAAACACTACTTCAAGTTTCCCTTCTATGCCCATCTCACAGCATGGTTTGGAAAATATTTTATCTTTGAAAAGATACTAACTTACTAACTATCTACCTGACAGTGTACACAGATTTGCATCTAAGCAAGAGCTCTTTCTATGGGAAATTAAGATTTTAAATTTTTTAAGCAATAATGCAAATACTCTTCATTGTGAAAAAAACTGAAATTATCTGAAATAATAATTTTTAATTCTTTCTCATTATTACATACTACAAAAGCAAACAACAAAAATCTTGTGTATTCTTCTACAAATACGCAAATCTATGTGCTAGTACAAGGGTCAATAAACTTTTCCTATAAAGAACCAGATAGTAATTTAGATATTATGAGCCTTTATAGTCTCTGTACCAACTATTCAACTTCACTGCAGTAGCAAGAAAGCAGCTATAGACAATACATAAACAAACAGTCTGGATTCCAGTAAACCCTATTTACAAAATCACTTGCTGGAAATATTTGACCTTTGGCCCTTGTGTCATAGTTTGTCGAACTCCGTGCTGGTCTGTAACACACTTTTACCAATGACACAGCTGATAACTATAAAAATGAACATCTATAATTAAGTATAAAGAAAAAAATAATCCACTTCCTATTGAGGTATAAGTGCAATCTGCTCTTAAACTGTAGCATTAAATCCCAGAAAAAAGGTGAAAAACAACAAGAACTAAATGCATTTCTTTTCAGCTTTTGGTCTTTCTATTTACTCTTCAACGTTTTTTGTTGTGTTTTAAAAATAGTAACTGATCATGCAACTAGAGAGAGAGAAAACTAACATTTCAAAGGGCAGCACTGCTGACAATTGAGTTCTCTGCTAGGTGAAATGGGCATTGACTTATCACAAAAAAACAGAAGTGGATGTTTTCAGTGAACATCCTAGAAGGTGTGCTTGTAATGAAAGATTAGTCAATAAATGCAAAATGTACTTTTTCTAAAACTTAAGGTTCAAAGTAGAAGCTTTCTAGAAGAGGTTTCTAGAATATATCAGGTATTGGCTTAGCTCCACAAACCCACAGCACTGCCTTTATTTAATTACCATCCATGAAGCATTCTGACAGCACAAATGCAGTGCTTAGTAAGCATCTTACTCCAGACAGATTGAAGAGGTATAGTAGCACTGAATTTACAATACACACCATGACTTGTTCTGTTATCCAACTTTGGGGATGGAACATACTTGTCTCTATAATGTGATGTCCCATCCAGTTTACCTGTGGCAAACAGGAGTAAATATAATGAACCAAAACGCTGGCATATTAGTGAGATGAGAACAAAAATATTTTTCTTTTTTCAAGAGGCTTTAAGTAACAAGAAGTCACCATACATAATTTATTCACACTGGCACTCTTACGCAAAGTAGTATGCATTTAACATTTTTCAGCATAAATGAAAACTTACTGCAGGGTACTATTTTCTCAAATTTTTCTTGTGATCTTGAGATCTGACTAATATATCAATTAAGAGAAAGAAATGCACCATCATATTTGTCTACCGTAGGCACATAAACTGATTTAGTACTTTGAACTTTGTTCCAGGACACATATGTCCTTCACATGACCTTCACAGGCAAAGTTTGCTTTGTCAGATGTTAAGATATTGAGTTGTATGGTTGAAAGTCTAACAGTAGGTACAAACTAGTAAAACAAAAAGTGTTTACTAATTAAATAGTTGTAATATATTGCTGCATCTGTTTATACACATGGCAACTAGAATAAAATAAGATCACGTAATTAAATTTAACATTTTGCTAAAATCTGCAAAAAGCCTTTTTACTGATAAGATGTTATGCATTTCTTTTAAAATTTTTTACTTCTAGGAAACTAAGAATGTTAGGCTGTTTATCGAGTTCAATTTTGATAGACATAAATGGAGAAAATGTAAGTTGACAGAATAAAAGGACTTATATCAAAACTTTGTATGGGAAAAAAAGGAGAGAAAGGTAACAGGGAACATATTTTTCAATGAAATAATTTCTTTTTGAATGTTTTTACTTATCAATAAGAATCACTTCTTTTTAACCATTAACTTTTAGCAAAAATAAATTTTGCAATGTCTTTAAAAAGGACATTCAGCTTAAAAAAATGACTGAATTGGTTTCTGTTTCACAATACTCTTCACTAAAGACCCACCACATATCATGGACTATGCAATATATATCATTGTTATTTAGCATTTGTTTCACATAAGAAGTCTAGTGAATAGCATATTACAGCCAGGATTTCTAGCAATTAGACGGAGCCTTGTTAACAAAATCAATCCTTGCAATGCTCAAACAATGAAAATATGGCACATGGAAGAAAACAGAGATTATACCTAGCCTTTCAGAATATAAGGGTTTTATGTTTATCTTTGCCCTATAAATCCACTGATTCTCCTAACTGTACTACCATTGTGAACGAAAAGAACAAGTCTCTCTCTCTCTCTATATATATATATATATTCTTTTTGTATATACACATCTATATGCATATATATGTATACACAATATATATTTAACAAAATATATATGTATATTTAATATATGCATATATAGTAAATATATATATACATATATATAATTTAATAAAATATATAAATATATAACAAGTAAAAGTGTCTTAGAACACCAGAGAAATTAGCAACCCAGTGAGACTCTTCAAATGCTCAGTATTTTGTATTTATATACTATATATATTAATATACATAATTGTTTATATTATATGTATATTTATACTTAGGTCTCCTGAGCCATAGTTTAAAATTGCTTCCTAGTTTTATACCTGGTTTATAATACTTTACTGATGTTCCTTCATATTCCTTGAATTTTCTTTTAAAGTTAATGGAGAAGTACACAGCATGTGGAATATTTTTTCTAATGCCTTTGACACATATTTGGCGGCAGCAGTACCACAGGGAAGTGGGGGAGGGAAGAAGGGTTCTATGCTGTCTTCAATAAACTACTCATCGCAAATAAACATGAGTAATCTTTTACTCTGATACTGTACTAATCACTTAGGGACCAGAGGCATTGTCATCACAACAAACATTCACACACAGCCTAGATACCGAAGCTCTGCTGCGAGACAGGGGCCTCCCAGTCTCTAAAATATATATTTGGCTTTGCTCTCCTCAGAATAGCCACATCAATAACACTATATTCTGATTTTTCACGTATTCTGTCTTAATCACCTCTCCCTGCTCCTGACTCATAGCAAGCTGATTTAACCCTGGAGTGAAGCTTGTGAACGTACAACAAAGAGATCAAAGGATTTAGAACATTAAAAAATCCATATATATATACGTATATATATATATATATATATATATATATATATATATATATATAAATAAAAAGTGTCAGAACATCAGAGAAATTGGTAACCCAATGGTTACGTTTCAGGCCTAATTAGTTTTTCTGAGACATTATAAGACAGTCAAAATTATTAGACCAGTTATTTGCTTGCTTGTTTATCTCAATGCAGAATTTAAGTTTCGCTTTTGTTTTGTTTTACTGGGTAAATGTGGGTTTGAGAGGCAGTAAGAAACTGGGCTTAGTGATGTTTAAGTACAACTTCCTCATTTTGAAGATGAGTAAACTGAGACTAGATTTGTTTCACTTCTGCTTCTCTAATCACCAAAAATCTCTCTTTCGTTGACTTCTTTTCTTCTAATTCTAATGATTCTAAATCAACCAAATAAATATTGGAGTTCGGATCTTTCATATATAAAATCAGAGGTATTTACACAAGTCCAAGACTGAATGCTAGCATTTTTTAAATGCAACCATGTGAAATTACTATTAAAAGCACTTAAAATGTCTTACTATTGAATGTCTCCATGCAACTAGAAATAACATGATTTTAAAGTCTCTTCATGTACAACACGGAAAAATACTATTAAAATCAGACGAAAGACAAACTTTTAGATAATTTCTTTATTAAAGTACCCTTTTCCTGTGTTCCAGTTGTATATTATTTCTATCTTTGTTTTGCCCCTAGTACTGGTGTATCTGATAGGAAATAAAAGGGAGGCAGGCACACTGACATTCCTCTTCACCTTTCAGGGTCTTCTGGCTCTATTATGAGTTTGGTTGTAATATTCATTTTTAGAAATGTCTACTCAAAGTTATCCCTAAAACTTTCTTGGAAGTCTGATAAAATATGATTCCTTTATTTTCTAAACTAATATAAAAAGAGGCCTAACAAGTAACAGTGCCAATTTTTCAGGCCTTCAGATTATTTGGGGAAAAAAAACTTTTGCTAATTAGAAATCATTTTCTTTCTCACGACTAGTTTAAAACAAAATTCCTTTCTCTAGTTCTCTAAAAAATAATAAAAAGCATAATGTTGAAAAAAAAAAAAAACCTCTTGGACAAAGGCAAAAATCATAGACTACATCCAAAATCTACTTTACATGATGCACACAATGTCCACAGATGCTGAGGCTTTTTTGAAAAGCATGTTTTTCTTTCATATAAAGATAAAAAGAAAAGCTTTTAGGTCATGGGCTATGGGGGGGCAAGAGATAATGTCTCCTGTGCTTTGATGTTACAAGTAGCTCTTCATTACAGAAGACTTCTGGTGGTGTAATAAAGGTCCTGATAAACTGAGCTGGAATATTCAATAACCAGCTTCTATATGGAATTTGTGACTTTCTGGTCCTTGGCACAGCAGAGCAAACACGTATGTGTTATGAACAAATAACAAAGCTTTATTATCTTAGAGTAGAGACTTTACTTTCGTATTTAAAGATATGTCACTAAAAGGAAAAGCATCACTTCCATATTTCTTAGGAAGCTTTCTGTTTGAAAATGTTCCCAAAACACCAACAGACAAGAAATTAGGATAAAATAACCCATTCGTAGTTAAATGCAACATACAAAATTAGTTTCAAACTTCTATGCATTGTCTGTAAACCAAAATTATAGCCTATTGAATGATATTCAAAACTGTGATGACCCACCCTTTGTTAGTTTTGAGGCTAAAGGCTCAATCTACATGAAGTTTGACAACTTACCTGTAAACAAGTTGCCTGAGTTTCAAACTTTGGGATTCTAGACATAATAATTATTTAAAGAAAAATTTGGTCAAGTCTCTTTTAGGAAAATAATACTTTTTGATAAAATTCTAAATGCATGTGTGAAAAATTAAAAAAAATAGAAGTATTAATGAGAGATTATATGAGAGATTATAACATTCACATAAGATGTACAACCACAAATCATCACTGTTTAGCAAACTCCCTTCAAGACCTCTCTGTGCATAGATGGATGTAGGCATACATAGATCTAGTATATATAGATATGAGTACAGATGAATTGGGCATACATAGATGGGGAGAATATAGGTCAGGCATATGTAGATATGGGTGTATACAGATCAACATAAACAACTTTGAAATAAAATCATGTCAGCATGCATAGTACTATGTGACCTGCTATTTTTCTCATTCAGAAAAATTCAACATGCATAGTACTATGTGACCTGCTATTTTTCTCATTCAGAAAAATGTCACAAGCATCTTTCCAAGTCAATAAAAATACACTTTTAACACTTGATACAGCATCCACTTGTAGCAAGATTTGCTTTTCCAATTTCTTGATGATGGACACCAAGTAATCATCTTTTTGTACACAATAATAAAATATTATCTATTGGTTGATTTACAGCTCATCTCTTTCCAAAAAATTTATGGTACCTTACAGTAAAAATATACATAAATAAAGAAAATGTGATTTAACACCAAACGAACCAAAAATAAACAATATAAAAGGAACCAACAAATGAAAACAAGAGAAAACCATAATTCTCCTGGCAAGTGGAATTTTGAATAAAAGTCTTTACTTCAGGATCTCAAAATTTATCACTAAAATATCTATACCTATGGAAAAAAATACTAAATGAAACTAAACATTAAAATCAAGTATCAACAGCTTATTGATCAAATCTAGGGAGGTTATTAACTTCAAAAATAACTGAATTAGATAAAGAAAAACAGCAGCTCACAAATATCACCACAAATGATACAAGAAACAGCAGCTATTCTGACTACAAAAAAGAGAAAATAACACATTAATTTTCGTAATAGAAAATCTCTGCAAAGACACACAGTAAACTGGTGCAGTGACTGTCTCTACCTGGGGCAGGTGGAAAACTCGAATCAGGAAGAGGGGAGATCACATTCATGTTCTTTCAAGACCTCTGTATTTCTACCACAAAAAAATGTATTTTCTCATGAAAAAAAATTGGTTATCATGTCTAAAAATCATTAAGCCCAACACAGAAAAATTCAGGTTACAGAACTATAGATAAATTATTATCCCATATTTAAAGAAAAAAAAACTATATATATATTTGAATGAATGGGTAATAAGTGGGATTATCATTTATTTTCTTGTTTCTCCTTACTAGATTTTCTTCCATTCTTCTACCACAAACATATTATTACTGTATAAGCAGAAAAGCTCCTACTTAAAAATAATTAGAACTAAAATTAGTTAAAAATAACAAAAAAGAACACTAAATGTAAAAACTTAGCAATTCAATCAAAATTATATTCAAAGAAAGATTCATAAACTATAATTCGTTTTTCATTTTTCATTAAAAAAAAGGATACAAAAGGAAATGAAGTCAGCCAAAGGATTTAAAATATCAATAGAAAACAAAGCAAAGGAAATAATATAAAATAAATTTTTTAAAAGACAACTATTTTTAAGAATATAAGGCAATGTTTAAAACATTACAAAAATCCTTAACAATTATAATTAAGAAAAAAGTGAAAACTCAAAGAAAGGAGAAATATACAAAGAAACTTAAATCTCTGCTAATGGATCTTTGAATTATCTCTGTCTTCCCTTGTCTGGTTCACCCACACTGGTCTCTTCACTCTTTCTCACATATGCCGGGCACATGTTTACATTCACACTTGATGTTCCCCTACCTAGAATTTTTTCCCCAGACATAAGCACAATTCACTTCCTCAAGAACTTTAGGTCTTTATTCAATGTCACCTTTCAGTGAGGTCTTCCCTATTAAATATATGCATATATAGAGACACACACACACACACTTTTGTATGGGTGAATAGAAAAGATAATGAATTTGCTATGTAGTTCTTTTAATCTGTGAGATTTTTAAAGGTGAATTTATCATGTAAATACATTTTTAAATATATTCATTTCCTTAATAATGTACAATAAAAACCTTTAGAAGGCACTAAATACTTTCGGAAAATACTCATTTTAACAACTGTGGTATCCAGTAGATGAATATAACATAATACATTGACAATTTAACAGGTTTTAAACGTTTTTTAGTTTTCTATTTTTTATTGAAATGAAATCTGAAAGAAACATTTTATTAATTTATTAAAAAATTAGTGATTACCTGTAATGAGCTAGAAACATTGCTTCTGCACAAGAAGAAGCAAAAACAAAGATGTAGTCTTTGCTCCAAGTTTATGGTATATGTGGAGGAGAAGACAGCAATTATGCAGATAAAATTTTAAAAACCCACATAAGTATGACTGTGATACAGTATATCATGAGACAGACTAGGCAAGCGTATAAACCACTACTGGATATTGAAAGAAAATCATGCTGAGGAAATGACGTTTCAACGGAGACCTGCAGGGAGTCCAACAAAAGACAGTGTTTTAGACAAAAGATTTGTGTGCTGAGCATCTTTGTGCATTGCATAAAATCTTCCTGCAAATCTGTATTTCCCTAGGATAAAAAGCTAGACATTAAATCACCAGATCAATGGGCATGACTACTTTTACAGTTTTTGATGCATACAATCTAATTTCCCAGCACTGAGTTTGTTTCAAGACATAACCCCACCAGCAAAGTATGAATGTGTCTATTTTACTGTTCTCTCACCAGCACTGGGTATTGTGTTTTGACCTTGATTTTTAAATTACACTATGAGAGCATAATTATTTTTGAAAAATCATAAAATATGCATAAGTATAAAAATTACTAATAAGTTTACAGTTCCCAAGTTGCCACCATCTAGTAATTACTACTTTGAACATTTTACCATATATTCAAGACATTCCTCTGTGTACATGTACACACTTAAATGTTATTACTGTCCTTGTACTATGATTGTTTTCCACTTAATATATTAGAAGCTTTTTCCAGAATTATACCTGTGCATCTACATTTTCAAATTCATATGCTGAACAGGATCCCATTTTTAGACTACAGTAAGTTTAGCCAATTGTTAATTTTTCTGCAGTTTCACTACTATGTGTCTAAGCGTAGTTTTTCTTTGTTTGTTTGTTTGTTTTTACCTTATTTATCTTCCTTGTGGCTTATTGAGGTTCTTAAACCAGTGGATCAATGTCTTTTAGTGGTTCTTAGAAATTTTCAGTCATTGTCACTTCAAAATTTTCTCTGCATATTTTCTTTCTCTTCTTCTGGGACTCAGATTAAACATGCTAAATCTTCTCATCAGGTTCTCTAGCTAGCTCTCTTACCATTTTCTGAATTGTCTTTGTTTTTGTCTCTCTATATTTCATTCTGCATAGTTTCCAATGACCTAGCCTGCAGTTCAGAATATATCAAACGTACATAATCTGCTTGTAAACCCATCTTTTGAGTTCTTAATGTCAACTCAGAATTAAGTTTTATAATTTCAGGTGGGCCCTTTGCATAATTGTATCATTTTTTATAGTTTTCAGATTATACTGAGATTTTTAAGCTTGGCCTTTTCCTCCACTAACATGGAAAACATCATTGTTTTATATTTCTAATATCTGGAGTGCAGGACGTCTCTTTGTGTTGTAAGCTGCTTCCGCTGATTAAGGCTGATGGTGTCTAAAGGCATTTTATACCTTGTTTATTATCTTTGGTTGTTTGCTAAACTTTGATGTGAAAAACTACTTTTAGAAGAAATTTGAGACCCAGGAAATGACACAGTCCTTCAGAGTGAAACTTCTTTTCCTTCTGCCAGTCATGTGAGGGTAGTGGCCACCTGAGACCCAGGCTTGAGGTTTTCAGGCTGTGTAGATAACCACTCAAGAGTACATTTCATGTTCCCTTACCCAGACAGATCCAGGGACAGATTTCAGAGATCCACGCCAGAGCAGGGTTAGTTCCCTTAGGAACCGAACATCAATATCTGCTTCACACTCTACCAAAATTCCAGCTTTACAGTTTAGGGGTTTCCCATAGCCAAAGACTGACTGGGACATATCTCTTTAATTTTGGGGGAGGGGGGTGATGTCTTGTCATTTATTTACAGACTATTTCCATGGGACAAAAGAGAATGTATTTATTAAGGGCTTGCTGGCATACAAATACAAACATATGAATGTCAGGCACTGAGGACACCTAGCTAAATTATTTGCCTCTAACCGCTTTTGTTTGTTGGTTGGTTTTAGATTGCTGGCCCTGCTCAGCTCCATGGACATCCAGCATGGGAAAGATTACTCCCAGAGGTCAGCACAGCCTCCCTGCCTGCACAGCACTGCTGTGGGCAGCAGTGGTGATATGGTACACATGTGCTGGATTTTTCTGCCCTGCCTCTGCAAGTAAGCACAGCATTGCTCCTTGGACCAGAGGTGGCTCCCCTCAAAAACCAAAAGGCATGCTCAGGGGGGAGAGGGGATAGCTTAAATGGTAGACTGCATGCTTGGCATACACAAGGTCCTGGGTTCAATCCCCAGTACCTCCTCCAAAAACAAATAAGTAAATCTAGTTACCTACCCACCAAAAAAAAGTAAATAAATAAATACATGCAACGTATCTCTTTAAAATTTAATGTTCTCTCTGGTTCTTGGTCTGGTAGTTTCTTACTATCTTATCAACTACATGATCTATTTAAGATGTGTTGTGTGACTGCCAATTGTTGTTGCTGTTTTACACTTTTTTTTTTTAGGATTATTGGTCTGCATTACCAATTCATCATTATAAGAGAAAGAAGTCCCCCATATTTAACTACAATTTGTTTGAAATTAATTTTATTCCCACTTGTAGTTGTTCTACTATTTCAAATGGTGCTATCATGAACATTGCTTTAAATGTACTTAGTGTTCTTTTGGTTACTTCTTTAAATTTCTACAAATAAATTGTTGTGTTCAAATGGTATGCATTTTAAGGCTTGACATGTATCACCAACTTACCATCCAGAAAGAATCTGTTTTTTCTCCCTTTAGTTCTTTATCAGAAAGTCAATTCGCCCCAGCTCCCCTCCCCATCCCACATTCACAGACATTTACACATATAACTGAGTAATGACTTTTCATTTTTAGCAGCTTAAAAGGCATACAAATATAAATTTAAACATAAATATATATCTTTTGAAGTGTTTATTTCACTTCTAGTGAGACCAAGCATATGTTCATGTTAATTGAACATTTGTAGTTCTTCATCTGTGTATTACTCACTCTAACTTTCTTAATCATACAGTAGGTAGTCGATAGACAATTTTATTCCTACTTGTACTACTAAAGATTAGTAGATACAATTACAATGTAACTATATAAAAAGGGAAAATTAAAGTAAATTTAGTCAGTAAAAGAAAAATAACATGAAAATATGAGGCTTTAAATAAACAGAAGTAAGACCAAAATTAATTATTTAAAGCAAGAATCAGCAAACTATGGCCTGGAGGCCAAATCTGACTTGCAGCTTGCTTTTATAAATAAACTTTTATTGGAACACAATCATGCACATTCATTTATGCCAGAGCTGAAGAACTGCCACAGATATCGTCCAGCCAGCAATGCCTGAAATGCATGTATCAAGAGTGATTGTTCTTAATATCTCCTAAATGTGAAACACTGGCAACATTTGTACTAAACTCTACCATAACCCTCAGTATTAATATTATCATTGACCTGGGTATTATTTAACATCACTCTATAATTTTACATGAAAGGTAAATGAGCAATATAACTGTTGAAAAGGAGGAGAACTACACCTTTGTTTACATCAAATATGAAAACACAAGATAAAATAAGAAAAAATTGCAGAATTAGTAAGATAATTGAGTCACTGAGTAGATACTAATATAAACAAAACCCCATAACTTTCCTCTACTTTATCCTTAACCAGTTAGAAGATAAAATGAAGAAAAGCTCTATTCAATAGCCATAAGCACATAAACTATTTTTTAAAATTCTAAGGAAATCTGTGGTTTCTTTACAAATAAAATTTCAAAACGAATAAAGAGACACACCACGTTTTGGATTGTGGAAAACATAATATCAATACAGCAGTTCTTTACAAGAACACTTAGAGGTTACAAACAATTTCAGACTTTTTAAAATTATTTTTTTAAATCATTTTATTACTTGACAGATTAACTTAAATTGTATCTGAACAGATGCACAGGTTTGAAAACTAACAAAATTGGTGGGGGGAAGTAGTGGAAACAAATGATCACGAATAGTTGCCCTGTCAGACATTAAATAATAAAACTGTAATGATTAAACATTATCTGACATACATCTCAGAAATGTTCTCCTAGAACAGTCTACTCAAGCAATAGAAATAAAAGCAAGAATAAACAAATGGGGCCTAATGAAACTTACAAGCTTCTGCACAGCAAAGGAAACCAGAAGTAAAACAAAAAGACAACCTATGGAATGGGAGAAAATTTTTGCAAATGAAACCGACAAAGGCTTGATCTCCAGAATATATAAGCAGCTCATATGACTTAATAAGAAACAACCAAACAACCCAATCCAAAAATGGGCAAAAGACCTAAACAAGCAATTCTCCAAGGAAGACATACAAATGATCAATAGGCACATGGAAAAATGCTCAATATCACTAATTATCAGAGAAATGCAAATCAAAACTACAATGAGGTATCACCTCACACCAGTCAGAATGGCCATCATTCAAATATCCACAAATGACAAATGCTGGAGAGGCTGTGGAGAAAGGGGAACCCTCCTACACTGCTAGTGGGAATGCAGTTTGGTGCAACCATTTTGGAAAACAGGATGGAGAGTCCTCAAAAGACTAGGATTAGACTTACCATATGACCCAGGAATCCCGCTCCTGGGCATATATCCAGAAGGAACCCTACTTCAGGATGACACCTGCACCCCAATGTTCATAGCAGCACTATTTACAACAGCCAAGACATGGAGACAGCCTAAATGTCCATCAATGGATGACTGGATAAAGAAGCAGTGGTATATTTATACAATGGAATACTACTCAGCCATAAAACCCGACAACATAACGCCATTTGCAGCAACATGGATGCTCCTAGAGAATGTCATTCTAAGTGAAGTAAGCCAGAAAGAGAAAGAAAAACACCACAGGAGATTGCTCATATGTAGAATCTAAAAACAAAAACAAACAAACAAAGCATAAATACAAAACAGAAACAGACTCATAGACATAGAATACAAACTTGTGGTTGCCAAGGGGGCAGAGGGTGGGAAGGGATAGACGGGATTTCAGAATTGTAGAATAGGTAAACAAGATTATATTGTATAGCACAGGGAAATATACACAAGATCTTATGGTAGCTCACAGAGAAAAAAATGTGACAATGAATATATATATGTTCATGTATAACTGAAAAATTGTGCACTACACTGGAATTTGACACAACATTGTAAAATGATTATAAATCAATTAAAAAATGTAAAAAAAGAACTATAATGATTAAAGTTGGTGATAGGATCAACAAACCAATCAATGGACAAATAAACAATCCTAGAAAAGGACCCTAGGATATATAACAACCTAGCAAATGATAAGAGATGCAACAGAAACCAGAGATTAATCAATGACTATTGTTAGTTAGACAAAAATTAGGTTTACAGCATCATCTTCTCACAACATAAATCAAAACAAAGTCCAAATGGACTGAATAATTAAAAGTAAAAATGAAATAGTGATTGCTAAAGATTTGGTCTCCTATCAAAGACTGAGCATGTGACAATTAGAGAATCTAACTCTCTCTATGCTGAGCCTGGCATATAATAGGAGCTCAACAAATGTATGCAATGAACTAATAAATATACTTATTTATATACAATCAATAAATCATAATAATCATTTGATTATAATAATTATTTAATCAATTATAATAAAGGATAACCTGCATCTACAAAATCTTGATTAATCAAACCTTATTGGGCTCTGAATAAGGAATTCCAACAACATGGAGTAGGCTTCTGATCAAAAATCTAGCTTGTAACTAATGCTATAAAGAGATTTTTAAGATTTTAAGATACCATTTTACCCTGTCTTTTATAGGAATTGGTAATATACCATGACTTTGAAACTCCCAATTTTGACAATTGAAATGCAGAATTCAATAGCACATT
Organism: Camelus ferus; assembly: GCF_009834535.1. Taxonomy (NCBI): domain Eukaryota; kingdom Metazoa; phylum Chordata; class Mammalia; order Artiodactyla; family Camelidae; genus Camelus; species Camelus ferus. The sequence continues at coordinate 3,253,704 of NC_045703.1, forward strand.
ACTCTAATATCAATTCAGATAGCATTAGAATCAGATATATTTCCATTTCCTTCAATAATTCCTGTATTAATATTTACATTAACAAAGCAAAAGCTGTTGCTCGCAATTTTTTGGAGCTCTGCTTCCATACTTTGAGTCCTCCATAAAATGGTTGAATGTTGAAAATTGTAAATTTTTAGCTTTCATCTTGCTATTACTTCCTTGAGACTATAGACATATAGCATTTTTGCCAATGGGATTTTGGTACTTATTTGCTTAAAAAAAACTAGTAATAAGAGTCTAATATGTGCTAGACATTGCATAAAGTAATTTCACAAACTTTGTGTAATTTTGGCTTTTTTCATTAACTGCTGATCTCAGTTAATCAACACTAAATTTAAACATTTGTTCATTAAGAGAATAAGCTGTATCATTGTATCACAGTTAATGTCTAGAAACTATACTAGTTCCATAAAATTTGGGGGAATTTTAAATAATGATTATTGTTTATCATCAGTTATTAATGGTGATTAATAATTCCTAACTTATCAATAAGCAAAATGTAAATAAGTTAAATATTATCTTACCTGGACTTATTTAAAGACTTTATTGAAATAACTAGTTGGTTGTTTTTGTTTTTGTTTTTGTTTTTGTTTTTTTAGCTAACATATTCCCATTGCAGAATTTTGGGTATTGTATATGTCTAGGATGATACACAGTATATATTTTATTATCTCCTCATAAATCATCCCCTTCCTCCAGTTGCTTATCAGTGGTTACTCTTTGCTGAACTGACTCCAGCTTTCTTATATCTTTCCAATATTGAATTTCCCAGAAATTTATGTGGTGTTCATGCTAAGTGTAGCTGCTCAGTGACAGAGTTTATACTAAGGCAGTCAGATCCACAAAACATTAAATGGGTGCAACAGTTTGGGCTAAGGTTCTGCGGTATGCCATATTGGCCTATTCCGGCAGGTCTCACTTCCCCTAAAGAAACCAACTACATGAAGTAGGTTGAGGAGAAGGAGTAGTGGAGAAAGGAAGCAGTTAGAGTGACTAGGACATGGAAAAACAGAATAAAGAAAGCAAATTTCACTAACAACTAATACTTTAGCTATTTGAAGAATATTTTAACAATACATGTTTTCTAGATTTTTTTCTTTCTAATCATGATTAGTCTGCATATAAAATTACTTACATAGGATTTTTATAACTTTCAAAGACTATTATCTGGCCATTTATTTATAGCTATTAAAAGTTGCTTTTCTTTTGGTTGTTTACCTCCCTGTATTTTGGACCACCAATCATCTCCTACCCAGTTTTCAGCCTTTTTCATCTTTTCCTTTTTTCATCTTTACAACAGTAGAATTTTTGTAACAAGCAACTGAATTTCTCTTTCTAGCCTGTCAGTCCCTATACTAACACCACACAAGCATACACACACACACACACACACACACAACCATGTGCTTCCCTTGTTTGTCCAATCTCCTCCATTTATACTCCTATTGCCTGCAGTCTCAGCTGCTCATGCCCATATTTGCAAAGAAAATGCACATCCAAATCTATACAGCCTCTTTTATCAATAAAAAAGAAACATATATATATGAGTTTGCCTATTATAATGCAACAACTTTTCAAACATCAATTTTTCATCTTGTGATATAATTGGACCTCCATAAGACATTCAATTGAGGAAGTGAAAAACAAATTCTACAGAATATTCAGTTTCAGTAGAAGTAAGCTAATAAAGTTCCTGAAGGGCAAGAACCCTATCTGATTTTACCCTCCAGTGCCTGACCAGTGCTGAGTGTTTGATAAATGTTTGTTGAATAAATGAATTGAAGAGCTCTAAGGAAGACAAGAAAAAACAATTATTGAGAAACAAGTTGCCACAGTTGTTAAAATCAGAATCTGGGCCCTAAAGGTTTAGAAGAATCCCAAGTACACACTTACCACTGCAAGCAAGTTTCTGAATCTCACTGTTCCTCAGCTTACTCATCTGTAAAACGGGAGGGGTAGTAGTAATTACTTCACAGAGTTCCTTTGAGGATTACGTAAGCTAATATATGTGGAGTATTTAGAACTTAGGAAGCATCATATATATGTTGCCTTATATTTTTAATTGAGTTCTCAATCTTCTCTTAATTAAAAAAAATTGACAATCTTCCATACAACTCATTTGCCTATTGTATCTGGAGGAAGATGGTTGGGTCTTTAAAGGTCATTCTTCCCTCACTTTCCTAACATTTTTATGGAAACCACGTTTTTTGAAAGGAATTGTTTGCTCTGGGCTAAAGTGGAGATAAAAAGAAGGCAAACCGTAGTGGTAAGTGAACTAATGGAGGAGCACATTTACTGAAGCAAGTGAGCAAATGGACCAGAAAATTATGTAAAGTGAGTTACAAGATACTCTGTGTAGCCTAGTGCATAAAACACGGGGTGAGGAGTTAGAAGATTTAGGTTTAAGATCCAATCCTGATACTTAGTAACTCCTTTATTTTGCACAGGTTAACCTTTCTTAGTATCATTTTTTTTCATATGTAACTATGTCATAAATCGCACAGGGCCCCTGCGGGAGTAAATAAGATAATTAAATTAAAACATATATAAGCCAAAATTTTAGTTCTATATACTAAATTCTGAATACTTTATATAAGGTATACTGGTCTTTTTTTTCTTTCTTTCTTTCCTATTTAATTGATTCCCCAACTAATCTTGAAACAATACTAAACCTATTTAAATATTGTTCCTAACTCTTTTTAGACATATTATTTGCCACACTACATTACAAATACTAGAGTTAATAGACTATGGACTGTAGTTCTGTGAATCCAATTGTTATGTTTCTTTACATAAGTCATTCATTTTTAATTAAACCTCTGGTCTGCAAACATATTACTGCACTTCAAAACAGAATGATTTTCGTGGTGTTTGATTTTCTTTGTCATGCATTAAATTGTATCAACTCTTGATGAATAACACAATCCAAGAGAAACAGGAAGGGCAATCTGTGAACACACTATAATGGCTCTGTTCATGCATCCCAAAATTGTGCACCTACGAAGTTCTAGGCACTGTGCTAGGAGCTGGGAATCTAACATAGACAAAATCATCCTGGCCCTACCCTACACAGAGTGCAATCTATTGAAGATTTATAATTAAACAAGATATTATGAAAGTCTGTAAGAATAAATGCTATGATAAAGCAGCACAAATTATCCTTGGAAGCCAAAAGAAGGATAATTTGGGATTAAAAAATAAAATCAGGGAAGGTATCCGAAGGAAGTAACTTCATGCCAACACCTGAAGACAATTAGCCAGGGGAAATGGAGATTATGTGGAAGAGTACGACACATTTAAAGAAGTAAAACATACATACGGACTGTTGGGTAGCATAAAATGTGATGAGGAAATGTCATAAACAGGACAGCAGGAAACACTGTAGAGCTTCTGCAGACCAGGTTCAGGAATAGTGGAAATCCATTGAAATATATTAAAGAGGAGCATGTTCTCATCAGATTTGTGTTCTAGGAGGCTAGCTTTGGCTGATTTATAAAAGATGGACTGGTTTACAAAAGCTTTCTAAAAGCAGGGCACTTTTTAGAGAGATCAATTGGGATTCTACTGCTGTATCTCAGGTGGGGAATGAGGGTCATTTTGGCAAGGGTAATTGTAGTAGAAAACATTTATGATGGAAAAGTGTCTGAGCTTGATGATTCCCTCACTGATTCATTCAACCATCCATTTAACCAGTACTGATTAAAAGCCTACTTGGTCAGGCAATGAGCTGTTGCTGTGAATGTGGCCTCAGACACACATGCCTTCATTTGTCTACAGTCTAACATAATGACTAGGTAAGAACGACTAGCTTACTGCCATCTGAGGAAAAAAATAGGTTCCTTCCCTTGAACACTTCACCAAAGCATATTTCCATCCAAGTAGAGATGTCCAACTAGTCTCTAGACAGGGTGGTCTGGGACTGATACATAGAGTAGGGAGCCCACAGCACACAAATAACAATAAGAGATGATTCTAGGAAGAGAGGACACAGTGACATGAGGAGAGAAGACACGACAAAGGAGCAAGGAATGCCAACATTTAAGGGAGGGGAATAAAAGCAGCCTGTAAAGAAAGAGGAAAAGTCATGGTCAGAAATGGAAAGTTAAGAGATTGTGGTGTCCTGGAAGCCAAAAAAAAAGAGTTTCAAAAAGGAGAGTATGTTAACAATGTCAAATGCAACTGATAAGTCAACAGTGAGTATTTTCCACAGTATTGAATCTGTTGCAACATAAGCCACTATGACTATGTGGCAAACAGTTTCCATGAAACGGCAGATTGAACATGAGATTTTAGTAGACAGAAGTTAAGATATTTTCCCCACATTTTGTAAATTAGTAGTACATATTACAAATTTATAATATCAGAGAAATACATTTGGCACAAACATCTAAACAACAAGGTTGTTTCTCCACAACTGCCTTCCACCCTGGATTTGCTCTAGTGTGTCCATGTCCAATATAAAGAATGGCACCTAAACTGAACAGGATTCCAGTTAAGACCTGACCTGCACATAAGACAATGGAGCCATCGCTTCCTTAATCTGCAAAACGCACTTTATTAGCCACTTACATGCCCAGACTTCTGATTAGCTTCTGTGGTAAGAACAGACTGGTTCATGGGGAGTCAGATTTCACTGATGACTCATGAGAAGTTTGTTACCTTGTCCGACTAAATCTTTTATACATTTATGCGCTTTTTCTATGACCCTTAACTTTTATGTTACCTTTTTGTTCATAGTTATTTTTATTAGAGATTCAACCCATTGCTCGACCTAAGACCTCTTTGGACACATAATATATTTAACAAACATTTCATGTTTTTTACTATGCTAAGCAATGATAAATTTTAGGGGGAGCTTCTTTCTATCCTACCTTCACATTACCTCTGAAAGTCATTAGCATGCCATGCATTGTCTTCATCCAAATCATTAATGAAGATATTGACCAAGGGATGACCAAAGATGGAGCCCATAGCACACCATAACAGATTATCTTTCTTATAGACTTTAATCCATTAAGAAGCATATTTAGGATATAATCACTCAATCAATGTTACTAACTTGCCTGCCTATGCTATCACATATGCTATACGTCCCTAGACTGTTTAATATTTTAGCATCAGACACTCAAATGTCTTGTTGGACATTCATTTAGTTACACCAGTTCTATCATGTTTCTTTGATTGACCTGTCTAGTGAACTTAACAAAATACAGTAACAATCATATCTTACTAGGACTTGACCCAATCTAGTTCACAGTGGTTATCACTTTACTTCCTGTGTATTTATGAATTATTTTAGATAATATAGAAAGCATTAAGGTAAAAAACATGGGTCTATAGTCTCTAGAGTTGCTTTTCTTTCTTGTTTTGAAAAAAAAGTGGAATTCCGATCTTCTATAGCTTCAGTTTTCTACCATAATATTGCCTGTAAATCTTATCAGAGTTCTGGGATGTAACTCATCCAGATCAGGAAACATAAATGTGTTTAGATTATTTATTTGGTCACAAAAATATGTTTAATTTTCCTAGGCTTAAATTTTCTCTAACTACACTATCTTCCATTTATTTCCAAAAAAGAGGATGCTCTCTCAGTCTTCTCTCTGGTACTTTATATCAGAGTCCCCTGGAAGTTCATACCACCTTTATTGTGATATCGAGGACTTTTTTATACAGTCTCATTAGAAAAATAGCAAAATCATTTTACATTAATATGTACTTGCATTCAACTTTCAGGTATTTTTTCCTAGTTGCTTCTATTTCAGAACAGTTTTTATTATAATCGGAATATCCCTGATGGACTTATTGGGAAGACTACATTATCTATTATTCAGTAGGCTTGCTGAGCTTCTTAAAACCATTGCTCTGGATAATTAATAAATAAACCTGCCAATAAAATAATTCATGTGGAACCGACAACAAAGTAAATACATTTATTTGCCAAAATTTTCTAGCAGGAGCATTATTAAAGGAGACTGTATTATTTTCTTTTTACTTGGCTTAGCATCCAACTTACCTAGTCTATCAAATAAAATACTTCTTCTCTGTTAGAATTATCATAAGAGGACAGAGTGTAGCATTATTAAAAAGTAGTTCATCACTTGTTATGGCAATACACCTTTGAAGGGCACAGAAATTATTTTAATTGGATAAATTAGATGTTCTTTGTGTCCATATGGAGTGTGGAATTTAATGATTTGGTTGAATGGATGTCAGTGTTTCTGTTCAATCTTTCAATTAAACTAATATTAATCTTACATTTTCTAAAGAAAGCTTAATAGCGCAAGATAACTGTGATATCTCCGGGACGTACAGTAAGGTCACTGGATATAAATTAGCCCACATTGTTTTCCTGAATAACTCTGTAGCAAAGAGAGAAGCTGTGGAAATTGTAGCTATATTAGCTTTTCTCCTTTTCAATCTCTTCAGACCAACACTAAAAGATCTATGTCTCTCTCTTGTCACATTGTTATACCTGGCACAGTTATACTACTTCATAAGGGTTTTTTGTAAAACTATCAGTTAATTTCTTGTTTTGTCTGTTTTAACTCACAAAAATCAATATAGCCTTTCAATCAGTGCTTTTTCATTTCTGGAAGGTCTACTAAAATTATAATGTCTTTCTTTGTTTTTCAAAACTAATTTGATGTGATTTGTACAGTGTTTCAATCACATATCATCATGCTAGGAAAAAGACTGGGCATGGATTTTCTTTAAGAATTATATGAAAATATAAAGTTATAAAATACTGAAATCATTTTACATTGCTCATAAAATTGCCAAATTTTAAGAGTGCTTCAATTTGAAAATGATTGGGGTTCTAGGAAGACGACTCAGAGAGCCTGTAAAATTACAAGAACACTTCAGCACTTCTGTGAGCATTTCCATCCAGAGATGATTGACAGCACAACTTGCTGAGCAATTTGCCTGGTATTTGGAGGAAAGGCTTGTTCTTTCAAAGTGAAGAACTCTTAAAAATACGAAGAAACTCCAATAATTTTAAATTGCAGCATGTAACACAGATGCCCCCATATCCAATTCATTCTCTAAATAAAAACGTTGTAACTTTTAAAACATAAAATACCTACCCACAACTGAACAACAATCTATCCCCTCCAATTCAAATGTCAAATCACTATAGCTGTTATGTCCCCTAGTCTGGGATTTTCTGACATGAGGAATTGTTCTTCAAACAAGATTATTTATTTCTTTTAAACTCCTCCTGGGTTATTATTCTGAAATTATTTCTGAATTTCTTTCCAAGCATCCTGTGAACTTTGGAAAGCCATTCTGAATTTAGATAAATTGTGTGTGTGCACTTGTGTATAAAATACAAAATATGTCTTCTCAAAAGTTATATTTGGAAATAAAGCTACATGCTCAAAAAATATATATAATTCCTCTGAGTCTATTTATATGTCTATAAAATAGGGATAATAATGTCTACTATAAAAGCTCATTGTGATGTTTTGATGAGTAAACAACCTACTACACTGCCTGATATGTGGTATATCTATAAACATAGTTGCTATTTTGATATCAACATCATTATCATTATAATAATCATTGTAAATCTGAAGTTTCATGTCATAAGAACTATTTGATTACAATTGTAGCTCCAATGCAATCTTTAGCATCTTGAGCAGATTATTCACATTTGAGGTCCTTGTCATAAAATGTTAATAGTAGTTATGTCTGGAATGTGGATTGTTTTTTCTATTTCAGTTTTTTTTTTCTTTTTCTCAACTATGTTACCTGGTTTTTACATTAAATACACATACTTATACAAAACTAGAACAAATACCATGTACTATTTTTCCAAGCATACTTGACACTTGTGTATTAATAAAACTGCACTGATAGGCAACAGATAATGACTATATGGGGTTTCTGGGGGAAATAAAAACAGAAGACAGCATCTAAAGAGATTCAGAGTTACATGAGATGTGGATGATTAATGCAGATTATGAAACATCTCATGAATCACAAATCCCTTTTATACCCTCAGACCAACGTGAATTGGAAGGAAGGCATCTTGTCCCTGTGTTTCCTACTATTATAGCTGCAGTGTCTAGACTAGACGATCCTGAGGCATAGACAGTGCTCAAACACTTTTGTTAAATGAATGGCCTGGATGAGGACTGGCATTCCAAGTCAGTTGGTGAGGCTCAACTATAGAGTAAAACTGGACTGGAGAATGAGACTTGGGTCAAGATGACTAAGCCAGGTCTTTTGATCCTAAGTCCTTTTTCTTTAAATCTTAAAGCCCAATTATCCCTAACAGCTGTATGGATAAGAAGCTGAAATGGAAAGAGAAAAAGGTGGTCCTGTTAGGCTCACACATTCAATAGAGGTGGAAGAGATTACACAGAGAGTTAGAATCAAGGAACCTGGTTTAAACCTCTTGACCTAAATTATGTTCTCCAATCCAATTTCCCCTGTAGTGGGGATTATCAGGCACATGTACAGTAATTAATAAATTGTTCTTTTATTCCTCATTAGACTATTCTTTAACAGATTTAGTTTCTTTGAAAAGAAGCCTAGAGGGAAGATGGAGTTACTGACAGGCCTTGAACTCCAACATATATTGTAAAAGCATTAAGGACAGGAATCCATTTTAGAGGTGAAATAATTATCTGGAAAGAATCTCTGGAATGAGTCAAAACAGAGTGTTAAAAGGTGAGTAGGAGTAATTAGGTAAAAAGAAAGAAAAAGACTTTCCTGCTAAAAGACACCTTGACCAAGTGACAGAGACAAAGGGTCCTATAAATAGAGAAACAACATGCAGGTTTAGAATGCTGCAAAATAATTTACAAGATGGAGAGAGATAAGAAAACCAGTGAGACTGGCACAGGTCAAATCATGAAGAGCTTTGAATGCCAAGCAAATGAGCTTAACCTCTACTTTATGAACAATGAAAACCCATTAAAGAAATCTAAAAAAAGAGACAATCCCAGCAGTTAGGTGGGAGAGAGAGAAAGCTGAAAATAGGAAATCAGTTTGGAGACTGCAATAGTTAAAGATCAAAAAACTGACTAAATTTGACTATCAAAATTTTTTAAAATTGATGACTTAATTAAATTTTGACAATTTTGGAGTGCCATTCTTGGACTCTGAATTCAATCTAAAGAAGAACCAAAAATACATGACTCTAAACAACATGCAGGATCACAGAATGTGGCTTCTATGAGTTTACTGGACTGCATTGTCATGGGCAGCATAGAGGCTCAGTTGGAGAAACTTCAGACTTAGGACTTTCTGCTCTACCAAACTAGGAATTCCACTGAGGCATCAAGGCAAAAGGCTGAAGACCGAGATGGGGTATCCAGTACAACCATGAAGGGATCTAACAACCGCTGCTGCAGGTTTTCATCAAGTGACAAACTATGATTGTTCAACTGGTGGCATAATAATGACATCATCTGACTTTTCTATTCATTCTTTCATTCCTTTGTATAATATTTGAAAAGTCCATGAACAATCATTGGTATGCTAGGGACCAATTTAAGAGCATGAATGTTTATATGAGGAACACAAAGCTGAAAAAAATCTTTAATTCTCTGGATTTGGTTTAGCAGATCTGAGTGCAAAACCCAGTTTAATTATTTATTTGGTCAGAGCCAATGTTATACAAAACTGCTGGTGTGCTTCTGAAGATCACAATCAATCTCCCGTTTTTTCATTTCTCATTTATAGGTCTGGATGTGCTTGTAAATTTGTTTTATTTTATTTTATCATGCCTTGTTCCAAACAAGAGTTGAGTTTATTGTCCTAAGCACAGCCTTACCTTTCTTCATAATATTTTATAATTTAAAATTTCGCTTAAATTAAACATTCATAAATAGTTCGATTCATGAGAGTAAATTTGAGGTTTTCAAATAAAACTATTAGAGTAAATTAACAGAATTTTTAGACTGAAATTTTGCAACAATATATAACTTTTGACTTTCAGAACTTAACACAAGAAGGCAAAGACTTGAGAAAATAATATAATTTCCTAAAGATAATGTATGTAACAATTCATAAGTTTTGATAGAACAGAAAGTTTCAAGTCCAGAATTTTGCCAAATTTTTATTAATTATTAAATTTAGAGTCTGTATTTCTAAAACAAGTCAAGTATTTCATACAATTATTAAATATGTTATACTAGAGATAGGATTACTATTTCATGCAAGATTCACAATCTTTAAAATTTCTAGTATCTCCTAACTGCTTAAAAAGCGTACAAACTGTTTTAAATACATATAAATTGGTTGAAACTACTAATTAAAACTCTTAAAATAATTAAAATTAAAACAACTGACTAATAAATAAGTTTAAAAGTAGAACAACTGAAACTTTTAAAATAATAAATATTTTATTTTTAGAAAATCCATTCCTGTTAAAAATGCATGCATATATATACAATATTTTCTGCATTTCAGTCTTCCTCTAATTCATCATTATAAATCTTCATAGAATTTTTGATAGTCTGGTGTTCATTTACTACATTTCACATTTTCTTAAAATCATAATCTCCACCCATATTTTAGATGCTTACTGGAGAAGGCATACAAACCTACCCCTAGGTATTTTTTTAATAAAAAATAAAAATGTTTCAAACACTGAGAACTAAGCCGTGTGAAGGACTCTGATTTTTTTTTTTTTTTAGTGTGGTAGTTGTGTCATGGAATATAGTTTCCCTCTTAAATATCAGTCTAAAAAATCAAATGATTAATTTTAATTTTTTAAGATTACGTGGTGCTTTTCTTCTATGTACAGATGTGAAATCACAAATATCACAGCTAAATATATATCTAAAATAGTTACATCATTCAAGCACATATTGTAGATAGATGTTGCTCCAGTAAATCTAAGAATGTCACTCCCTACTCTGTAGATGCATTTGTGATTATTTTTTGGAAGGAAGGACGGAAGGAAGGAAGGAAGGGAGGAAAGAAGGAAAGAAAGAAGGAAGGAAGGAAGCAAGGAAGGAAGGAAGGAAAGAGAAGGAAAGGAAAGGAAAGGAAACAAAGCTTTTCTGCACAAGGCTAATAAGCAAGGAATCTGTGTAGCTTGTAAAGCATGAGTTTACACACAGCAACTGTGTATGACTTAACTCATCAAACAATCAATCATTCATGTTTATTGAACACCTATTATGTATAAATCATTGTTTCATAACTGAGACTTGGGAGAGCCTCAACGAAATTAGTAATTGAACTGTGAAGAATAAACCCAGAGGTGCACCAATTCTTTCTAGTATTCTATACCCTAGATTTACATTCATGCTATTAAATTGGTCCCTGGCATTATGAGATTTAATTAATCCATTAACTCTAAAATCACAATGAGATGTGTGTGTTAAAAAGATATTAGCTAGGGTGGCTAGGGGTGCATCCACAGTGTTTCATTTGTTACATAATCTTAAAGTCATGCCACAGTTAAGGGAACAGGTGCCCTGATCTTTCAGACACAAGACACACTAGCAGTTGCAAGGCTCCCCTCCATTGCTTTAGCCATTGGAGGTTTAAGAGTATAATGGTTCCCATCTCTCTATAAACCATGATTCTTACTAAACTTACTTCTTTGATTCCTCTCAGGTTAATCACATTTTATCTACTGAAGAATAGCTTTTAGCCTAGTTGATTAATTCACACATGGCCTAGACTAGTTCTCCTAAGATCACTCATGATTTGACTCAATTAACCAAACTGTTCACCAAGCACTATAAAAGAAAAATAAGTCTTTTTATTTGCATGCTGTAAACCAAAAACTCAAAATATGGAAATAGCACCCAATTGATCATTCCCATATGTCTTATACTTGACCCTATAGCAGAATATTCCTATAATGTGCATTTATCCCCTTGAGCTGAATATAATTTATAATTAATGCAGTATAAATAGCAACTCCTGGACCATGATCCAGCTTCATAGGCCCATTATCTTCCTGTCCAGCAAAAGCCCAGAAGAGAGTAAGGATACAAGGCATTAATCTAAAAAGGATACCTGTAAGGTCCACTGTAGCAGCTGTGATCTGAACAAGGTATCTTCGTTCTATCCCAGTCCCTGACTCGCACTGCTTACAGTGGTCCATCACAGGGAGACTAGAGCAATGTGTTATGGGTACTGAAATGGGGAGAGAGAGTTGCTTATTTTCTCCTTAGCTTGAGCCTAAATATTATTAGTTCAATTGATCTGTTTTACCTAAAGGGACAAGTTTTTACATAGGATTTTTCTTTGTCTCAGTCATACTGTCTACCCCCCAATACCTCCCCTATCATTACTCGCAAAGGATAGCCTACTTCTCTGAGATAATAAAAACAATATGCAGAAACCTTCCATAAGCTCCCACTAACAAATCAACCCACTCATTTGCATCCAGGTAAAAATACTCTGCCATCCCTCCTTGTACTATGGCTGTTGTTTTGATGCTACTTCATTCTAACATCTATGCATTAGCTGCTATCCCTCTCACCTTCTCAAAGATATAATTCTAGAAATTCTCCTCTTTCTTCTGCACTATCATCCCGCCCCACCCCGGTATACTCCATCAGCACAGAAATATGCTGTTTTTAATCCTCTTTCTTTACAAACAAACAAAACTTATGGTCAACTAATATTTGATGGGGAGCCAAGAATACTCAATGAAGAAAAGATAGTCTCTTCAATAAACGGTGCTGGGAAAATTAGATATTCACATGTAAAAGAATGAAACTAGATCTCTGTCTTACACAACTCACAAGACTTAACTCTAAATGGCTTAAAAACTTAAATGTAAGACTGGAAGCCATAAAACTCCTAGAAGGAAACATAGGGAAAAAAGCTCCTTGATGTGAGTCTTGGCAAAGATTATTTGGATATCACACCTAAAGTACAATCAACAAGATAAAAAAATAAGCAAATGAGACTACATCAAACTAAAAAGCTTGCATAGCAAAAAAATTTTTCAACAAAATAAAAAGACCTAAGGAATGATAGAAAATATTTGCAAACCATATATCTGATAAGGGATTAACATCCAAAATATATTAAAACTCACACAACTGAATAGGAAAAAAACTAAATAATCCAATTTAATATCGGCAAAGGAACTGAATAGACAATTTTCCAAAGGAGATAATATGAATTGCCGACAGGTACATGAAAAACTACTCAACATCGTTAATCATCAAAACCACATAAAAACCATATGCCTGTTAGAATACTACTCAGCTATTAAAAAAAAGAATAAAATAATATCATTTGCAGCAACATGGATGGACCTGGAGATTGTCATACTAAGTGAAGTCAGTCAGATAGCATTTATGTGTGTAATCTAAAAAATAGAGAGAGACAAATGAACTTACTTACAAAACAGAAAGACTCACAGACATAGGAAACAAACTTGTGGTTACCAAGGGAGAAAAAGGAAGGATGGAGGGATAAATTGGGTGTTCTGGATTTGCAGATATTAACTACTATATAGAAAATAGATAAACAGCAAGGTCCTACTGTATATCACAGGGAACTGTATTCAATACCTTGTAATAGCCTATAATGAAAAAGTATTAACAGGAATATATATAAATATATATAACTGAATCATTATGTTGTACACCAGAAATTAACACAGCATTGTAAACCCACTATACTTCAATTGAAAAAAAAGACAAGAGATAACAAATGCTGGCAATGATGTGAAGAAAAGGGAACTCTAGTGTACCGTGGGTGCAATTTTAAACTGTTACAACCACTATGGAAAACCACATGGAATTTCTTCAGAAAATTAAGAATAGAACTATCATATAATCCAACTCTTCCACTTCTAGGAATATATCTGATGGAAATAAAAACATTATGTTAAGAGCAGACCAGGATGTTCTCTCTTGGTTATAAGAAGGGCAAATCAAAGATTTATACTAAAGGAGGTGGGTACAGGAGAGCTTCATTCCTCCCTCCTTGTATATGTAAATGAACATAAGTGATAACGAACATGCCAGCTAATATAAAGATTATTAACCTGTCTGCACCTTCACGTTCACATCAGCATTACGTATAACAACCAAGACACAGAAACAACTTAAGTGTCCATCAACAGATTAATGGATAGAAAAGCTGTGGTGTATATATCCGTACAATGCAATATTATTCAGCAACAAAAAAGAGGGAAATCTTGCCATTTGTGACAAACATGAATGGAACTTGAGGGCATTATGCTAAAGTGAAGTAAGTCAGAGAAAGACAAATACTGTATGATCTCATTTATTATATGTGGAATTAATTAAAAAAAAAAAAACTCAGAAAAAGAGACCAGATTTCTGGTTACCAGAGGGAGAAGGAAGAAGAAGAACTGCATGGAGATGGTCAAAAGGTACAAACTTCCAGTTTATAAGATAAATAAGTAGTGGAGATGTAATGTACAACATGACGACATAGTTGACACTGCTCTATGTTAAAAGAGTAGATCCTAAGAATTCTCATCACAAGGAAATTTCTTTTTCTTTTTGGTATCTATATGAGATAATGGATGTTAACTGAACTTATTGTGGTAATCATTTCACAACATGTGAAAGTCAAGGCCTTATGCTGTGCTTCTTAAACTTATACATGCTGTATGTCTGTTACATCTCAATAAAAATGGAAAACAAAACAAAACAAAAACACCAACTGACACTACTCTCTCTTTCCACCCACTAAATCTTTTCTATAATCCTACCTCAGCAAAACCCCTAGAAGGTGTTATCTATTTGCATTATTTTCATTGTTTCTAACTATTTTCACGTTCTCTCTGGAATCTACTCCTGAGTTTTGTCTCCATGATTCCACCAAAACTGCTCTGAACGTGGTCAACAGTAACCTTCATATTGCTAAATCCAGTGGTCAATTCTAGTGCTTATCTTATTTCTCCTAGCACAGTATTTGCCATACCTGAAACATAAGTTTTATTCAGCTCCCAGTAAGCCAGAATTTCCTGGATCTCCTCTTAAGTCACTAGTTTCCCTTCTTCAATCACCTTTGCTGGTTTCTCCTCATCTCCCTGACCTTTTAACATTGGAAGCCCCAGTGCTCGAACCTTAGATACTTTCTTTCATCCGTCTACTCTTACTCCCTTAGTAATCTCATGCATCCTAATAGCTTTAAATACCGTCTCTGTGCTGATGATTCTTTAACTTCCATCTCCAGACCCAACCTCTCACCTGAACTTCACATTTTTATAGCCAACTGTTAAATCCACATCTTTACTTGGATGTCTAATATAAATCACACCTATAATATATAATAAACTTAAATCATCCTTTTTTCAACAAAATTTGCCCCTACTTCATACTTTCCTCATCTCGGTAAATGATAACCCGATATTTTCAGTTGTTCAAAGCAAAAGCTTTGTCTCTTCCATTTCTCACATCCCATAATCAATCCTTCTCCAAACTTGTCAGTTCTGTCCTCAAAATATATGTCAGACTAATCTTTATCACTATTTCTACTGCTAGCATTCTGAACCAAAACATCAGTATTTCCCATTTGGATTACTGGAATATTCACTTAACTAGTTTCCCTGCTTCCACCATGACCCACTAAAGTCTATTCTCAATACATTGGCCAGAGTGATCCTTTTAAAATGGAAATCAGATGACCTGGCTTCTGAGACAATGATCCATGTTGGTTTTCTCCTACTTCAGTGGTTCTTCCCTCTCAATATTCTTTACTCATTCAGCTCTTTCTCCCAAACTCTTACTATTGGGATGCCACAGAACTCAGTCCTTCATCCTCTTCTATTCTCTCTACACTTGATTAGTGATCTCCTCCAATATTGATGCTATAAATGTCATCTATATTCCAACAACTCCCATGCTTCTATCTTCAGCTTGGCTATATACATCGAACTGCCTGCCTCGTTTTCCCAGTTGGATACAAAATAGGTATCTTAAATTCATTATTTCTGAAACTAAATCTGTTCCACTTATCTCTTTCCCATCATAGTCAATGTCAACTTCATTCTTTAATTGCTCAGTCCAAAAACTTGGAGATACACTTAATGTCTCTATTTTTTTTTTTTTTGCAACCTATGTCCCCAAATTAGCAGTATCAGCATAACCTGAAAATTTGTCAAAAATGCAAATTCTCAAGCCTACTCCAGACCTACTGAATCAGGAAGTCTGGATTGGGCCCAGAAATCTAAAGTTTCTCGATGATTCTTCTAGTTGATTCCAGATGTTTGCTCAAGTTTAAGAGCCCCTGTACAAAAGAACATTGAGAGTCTTATTGAAAACTGAAAAAACTTAGGAGTAAGGACTGGTTCTTCAGTTAAAAGTTAGAGTTGTTTGTAGACCACTGTAGGCCATCACAGTTGCCATTGTTAAACTTCACAGGGGTCTCATGGAGTTTTGGTGAGTATGAATGTGTCATGGCTAGAGCACCACATGTGAGGGACAACAGCCGGGTTGAAGGACTATTCTGTCTTATTACCTGCATATTCTTCACTACAGTATTTCACACCTTTCTATCCTACAAAATAAGGAAAATAAGACTTAGCTCACAGAGTTTTTGGAAGATTGAAAGAGGTTATGAATTTAATAACATATACTGCAGTATTAGCATATAATATTCATCAGTAAATGTTAGTTTCTGATGACTTTACAGTGAAAGTTCGACTCAGGCCTCTCTGCCAAAGCATCGTCTCTATTTCAAAAAACTAAGTATAAAGAACAAAGGCCAAGGATTGAAAAAAGATCCTTTAGAAATGCTCACATTTACTGAGAATAGGAAGAACTGATTCATAATTCCTGATTTGTCCCTTATCTGAGGCAACTCCTGAAATCTTACCCTATCCATAAAGCATTCCCACTTCCTGTCTCTCTCTCAACATGCCACTTTCATGGTGACCTTAAGTATTCCTTCGCCTCTCTTCACTGATTCAATGGCAAAAAGTGTAGTTTTCATGCATTTGTTTATTTAATTTATACACTTGGCCAATGCCTGTCTTCCAGCCTTTGCACCTTGTATATAAAACATCATTAATCCTATACATCTTAGGGAAAGGTTGTTGGTAGATAGAGCTGGCTTTTCTTGCTTCTATTTGCATAATGTTTGTAGAGCATTGTGCAAATACAGACTTAATTAATGCTTTATAATAGATAATCTCAAATAAAATGGAAATAAGCCAAAATTATAAATATATATAGTACTTCTAACTGTAAGTTTAATCCATTTTTTTCCCTGAATTCACAAAATTCCAATTTGCCTCTAGCTATTCTCCTTAGTGCTTAGTAACTTGAGCAAAACATATATGTAAAAGATTTACCTAAAAGGAAAAAGACATAAAAATTAAGCTGAGAAGCTAAATCAGGCCATTAAAAATAATCACATTCTCCTACGGGATATTTTTTTCTCACCCTTGCTTCCATCCTCCCTATTCCTCTGTGTGTGTATGTGTGAGAGAGAGAGAGAGAGAGAGAGAGAGAGAGAGAGAGAGAGACAAAACTTTTGTAACGCAACATCCTTGAGAGATGAAATATGTTAATAACCTTTATATCAGCTGGCATGTTCATTATCACTTATGTTCATTTCCTACAAAGAGGGAGAAATAAAGTGCTTTTGTATCCACCTCCTTTAATATAAATCTTTGATTTGCCCTTTTTATAGCCGAGAGGGACGATCCTGGCTGATAACTTTCTTAGAAGGAAGAGGAGAGTTAATTTGCAATGAACTGAGTTAAAAATCTCAGGTGATTCTGCTTTCTAGGATATGGAAAACCTCCAAACTTCAAGCTGCTATAGCCCTTTAGAGATGCTAAACTTCTGGAGATGTCAGGTAGAGATTCCACAGGACTGAGGTGTCTTAATGGATTTTATCACTTTGTTACATAATTGAGACTATAGTTACCATCAGCCATTGTTATTGTATGTTTTGTATGTGTGAGTGATTTTTGCAGGTTTATATAAAAATGGTTTCCCTTCAGAAATAGAAATGTGGAATCTATTGATGAACAATGATATCACCATGACTCCTTGACATCAAGAGAATAATTATTCAAGAAGAGCTACCATTAAGCTCTCTCCAGGGAACTCCCAAAGTCAAGATCAAAAGCCAGTTGCTTAGGACATTTTCAGCATATCCTATGCCTGGGCAGAAAAATTAGTCACTGCCTCAGTTATTATTTTCTAGCCTTTTTTAAATGTAGGGAAATACAGAAATGATCTACAGCTATAAGACTGAAATATTCGGGCATCACTCAGCGTTCTCATATGACAAGATTTATCAATCTTTAAAACGCTCAAAAGGCTGTGAGAACAAAAACTGTCAAACACAATCACAGCACCGGGGCTCCACAGCACCAGAAGAAATTAAGTGAGGATGTCACTGAGTAAGCAGCTCCTGCTCACACACTCACACCAGCCGAGAAGAAACAGTAAGTGCTACGGAGTTTGAAAAAAAAAAACTCGCTTCACATGTGGAATAGCACGACACCTACACAGAAAAATAGCGAGCTGGGGCAGTTATCGGCCCTGACATTTCAGCTCCACTCCCTCCCACCCCCCAACCCTCCTCAGTCCCACGGGCAGCTGCGGCTTTGACAGAAGGCCTGTGTCAGTTTCCATCTGACTGTCACTCACTTCTGCCTCTATTATCAGCAGTGCACTGGGGCAGTCCCCGCTTGGAAGGGCTGCTGATCTCTATCTCTCCACTCAGCGCTGGTCCTGCCATGAACCTGACTAAGAGAGAGCAGCGGGGAAAGTCTGTGCTCTGGGAAAGGGGACGGGGGAGGGAGGAGGCGGGCGGTTGGGAGGGAAGAGAAGGAGAAAAGAAAAGAGAAAGAAACCAACCAAAAAAGGTTAGGGAGGATAGGGGTGGGCCAGAGGGTGGGGGCAGTAACGAAGAGGAACAGACCGAGATGGAGTGGGGGGCACTGATACAGTTTGGGTCCTTTTCTTATTTTTCCTATCCATTCTCCAGCGTTCAGTCTTTTGTGTCAGCTTTCAGAAATGCTCTGTTTGACTGGCAGCCTGTCACAGATCAGTTACCACCTAAAGCCGCTTGGCAGCGAGAGGTGACGGCCCAGGAAGGGATCTAAGTGGGTTTATCAGTGCTTCTTTACGCCTCGTGAGCTCCTTGACACAAAAGGAAAGGGTATTAAAGATCTAAAGCGAGCCCAAAAGCGTGAAAGCTCCTTATAGGCTGCAGGATGTGGATGTGACTAAATTTTTAAATATTTTGAGTTGATGCTATTCATTTTGCCAATAGAGTAGAAAGAATTTTTGTTACAGAAATGAGTGTATGTTCCACTTGAGTGAGATTTGGAAAAGGGAGGAAGTCCCTAAAATATGTGCTTAGAATATTACAACCATCCTGTATTTACAATCATGCATCTGTTTTGAATATAAATAAAATGAAACATTTTTTTTAAAAAATTCACGATTACATGATTCAAGTTCATCTTAATATTACAGATTTTGTTTTAAACATAATTTAATATTTGAGATTTAATTTTTTTTGTAGAAATGGTAACTATGGAGAAGATCCAGAATTCATTAGATCTCTGCCATATCTTCTCTCATGGTCCTTTCTGCATGGATTATTATTAAAGTAGTGTATTTTTAGCATGCCAATAGCTTCTCTCAGCATATTCCTACAATGATAATGGTCCTACTACAGATATCCAAGGTACAAAGCTGTCCCCTTTGTTATCTAAAGATATTTTCTACTATTTTGCTATTTATTTTAAAATTAAAAAACACTGGGTCTTCCCTGGAATATCACGCGAATGCCATGATAGTGGATTATCAATGATAACCTACTTTCTGGTATCCAGGACAGACAGATTTAATTTAGGAAGTGACTAAACTAAACATTCTGATTCCACAAACCACACATGATTATGGCAGCCAGTCTCAGCACAAGCTATTAACTCTGTGTCAGGAAGCACATTAAAGACTCTGGATTTTTTTTTTTTTATTGCAAAGAAAATAATGAGAAGATAAGTATATTCCATTAAACTTTTACCGAGGTCTTACAGTAGAAAGTTTTCTAATTCCTTGATTTTACAAAGAACTGCCACCTATTTTCAGTCCTCCTATTGTTTGCCTACTAACCTGTTTTCCTTCCCCCTGTTATCTGAGTCCCTTTCCAGACTCTACAAATGCTACCAAGCCTTTGTGAGAGAAACTCTTGCTTGCCTAGAATTCTCTATTTATAGACAGTTATCATTTTATAGACCAGCAGAAACGTGACAACAATCAAATTTAGCTCTTTCATTTTATATATAGATAAATAGATGAACAAAATTTCCTACCTATACAGTGCTCTTTTATAATCTTACGAAGTCCATAATATTATCACAATAATAAAAAAAAATTTAAATCTTAAGAAACAAAGTTAGGCAACAACACAGAACAGATGAGCAAAGGGGTTTTTGAATCAGAAAGCCTGAACCTTCTACTCAATAGCTACATGATCTTAGGTAAGTTAACCTTAACATTAACCACTCTTTATTTGGTACTCATCTGTAAAATGGGAAAAAATATCTACTTCATAGTGTCATTATAGGAATAATAAAATAATGCATCTAAAGTTTTAGGACAATGTATATCACATGGTAAGCACTCAATAAATATTTGCTAGATTGTTTTTAATTATTAGTCCAAAGACTCACAGATAAGTAATCAAATAATTAAAAAGGAGGTAGGGTAGGGCAGATCTTCTGACACTGACAACATAGACCATTTGCAAACCAATCAACAAAAGAAGATAAGCGTCCTGTTGTACAATGAGTTTAGGTACCAGTTTGCTTCCTATCTATGTGAGGTAACTTCAGCTAATTTGATCACCTTAAATATTAACCAAGTGCAAAGGAGGTCTCAATTTGGCTTCTGCAAACCCTGGAATCAAGGTAGTGAATGTTAATCCAGGCCAACCATTAGATTGTACACAGGTGTCACTTAAAAAAAAAAAAAAAAAACCTGCTTTGTTCAAACTTGGAGCTAACTGGTCCAACTTAGAAATTCCTATTAACATTGAACAAAAAACTGGAAAAAATTAAAATTGTTTTTACACTATTATTTATTGTTCTAAATGATCAAGACTATTAGCGTTAAGTAGAAGTGCTTGATTCATAATTGAAACTGAGACAAAAAGAAAGAGCAGATTTAGTATCTGGAAACAGGCTTTTCAGAGATATTTACCGTGAATTATTTGAAATTCCAGTATGCCTTTCTTCTCAGTATCAGGAGCTGTAGAATTGAGTTAATTGTCTTATTTTCTATTGTAAACAAATTATGGTCCCACATAAATTATTCTCATATTAGGCTACATCAGTCAGATCATTGAAGGTACCATATATAATCAGGAAAAAGTTGGGGATGGTGTGGGGTATAAGTAGAAAAAAATAAAATTTCAAAAAATTAGCAAGGATCTCACAATCTAATCTCACTTTAAACCAAATTTAACTCATGCTTGATGTCTTCTAAAAATGGCAGTGCATTATATAAAAAAGAGGAGCACTAAAGAAAATATTATTGACTCTAGTCTTAATGGCAATCTTTCAAATCCATGGCCAGGGAAGAGGGAGGAGCCCAAAAGAATGTTAACACTTGTTTAATCCCCATATGTGCCCATTAGCTTCACTGAAAGAAAACTGCTCCCAGTCATAGCTGCAGCCCACGCTGGTCATCTCACAAATGTGCCACTACACTAGTCAAGTGAAAAAGAATGTGGATGGCTCTTGTCACAACTTCTAAAAATCATTGTGGGAATAAAGTGACTATGTCCACTTGTTGAACAATGCTAAAGCAACCAGTCAAATGCTTTAAAGATTCTCTTTCTTTGTTTCCTCCTGTTTCTTTTCTGTTTGTTTTATCACAAACTAATTTGCATTCACAGAAGAACTGTATTTTTTGAAGGAGAAAATGTGTTACTTTTGCTTCATTACTGAGAGAGCAAGTAAAAAGTGGGGATGACTAGAAAAGTGAGGTGCCACACTAGATCAGCAAGTTGGAAACATAATTTAATCCCATTGAATGTGCCTACTAAAAATATGGAAACATCTTTTTAAGTTCAAGGTCCTCTGGTCCTCAGAAATTGTTTTTAATTTGACATAGAATTCTTTGCAGGTTTTAAAGACAGCATAGAGAATAAACAAATTTTTATTCAATACACAAATACAAAGATTTTAGGTAGTTCTATTTCTCAATCTCCTCAGTCAGGTCATTTAACTAGAAATGTGCTAGTAAAAAAGGGAAAAAACAAGTTACGGGTGATGATAACCAAAAAAATATTAAGACGTGAGAGAATTGTTTTAGTAAAGGCTCCATGGATGCCAATCCTCTTCCTAATCCACTAGAATTATACTAAGAGGTTAGCATGCACAAAGCATCATCTTTTCTGTCCAGAACACTGCCATTAATTTATGATTCTATAGCTAGCAGAAACAACCTGGTTGCAAATTTACATGCTCTGGGCATCAAATAAACTAATTAAACCGATCTATACAGTAATTGTCTTCTACTGTTTACTGATTAAAAAGCCCTTGAAATAATGAGAATTCCTTGCAATAGGAAGGTTTGGACCCATGGACTATGATGACTATCAATGGTCTCAGAACTCCTCCTGGAGGACATGAGGTTAAGAGGCAGTGAGGAGGAAGAAAATGCCTGGCCCGCCTCTCAGCAATCACTGTTCTTCTGAGTCTCTGACTCTGAGGCAGTGTGACCTGTTTCATAGTTTAAAGCTCAGATTTTCCAAGGTTACCAATAATACTCCTTAGCTAAAATTTCAAGGGAGCTCAGAAGATTCTTTAGATAAATGTCTTACACAACGGCTAAAGCTCTAAGGGAAGTTTAGCTATAAATATAACCCTATAAGACTAATATGACAGTCTTACTCAATCCGTCCATAAATTATACTTTTTTTTCTAAAAATAGTTTGCTTCTGGTTCATGGAATTTATGATTCTAGCAATAGCATAATGAGGAATATGAGTGTTCATAGGTAGACAAAAAACAACTTCCAAAGATTTTCAGAATTGTATGGTTGTCACCCTATATGCTAGGAATCCTCAATTACCAACATTTATTGAGGAAATCTTTTCATACATTTTATAATGAAATATGAAAGCTGAAAGAAATTTGAACACTTTCATAACATTTTAGAGTCCTTGAATACTGAAAAACCTAAGCAATGTTTTATGTTCACTTTCTGTACATAGACACTTTACACTTGAAAATACAATATGGTTTGCAATTACCATGTTAGAAAAGTTTAAGGTTTCACAATAATCCAGATCAAACATATATTTTCTGAATATGTTCAGGAGCACTCATTAGCTACTTTACTACTGCTTTCACTTTAAAAAAAAAAAAACAAGAAAGAAAAACAAGAAAGAAACAAATTTATAACAAATGACTTTATAAAGTTAGAGGTTACTGCATTACAGGAATGTCAAGCTAGCTAGCTTCTATTTTTTGTGAATAACTAAAATTTAAGCCCCTTTGAACTATTCCAGTGTAATGTTATTTTAAAATTTGTATAAATACCTACCAGGTTGAGGATGCCTGCCAACTTTCAGTATGGATTGAATCGTCACTAAGAAATTTTCCCCAAAAGAATGTACAATGAAAACTCTTATGTAGCCATTAGCTGCAACTACCTCCTGTAGTAGAGTTATGTCTAATCCCTTGTAAGGTCCTAATGCTCATTCAAAACCAAAAGGACAGACCCCATTTTTTTTTAGAAAAATAGAGACTGTCAAACCATTAATAACTACTGCTAACAAAATGACAGAGCATCCTTTTAAAGTTTGAGTGTTATTCTGCGTTCATATCCCTCATTAGCTCTGATTCATAACTAGACAAGACAGGGCCAATATTACTGCTTTGAAGTGAAATACTATCATATCTTGATTATTTTTGCTTTAAATTTATCTCTTCCTTTGGGGTTTCCAAATGTAAATTGCTCTTTTCTTTTGGACATATATTCAGATTTTAAGAAAGTAATTTATAAATTATTTTAAATTGTATTAGAACTAATTTCCTCCTCCTTATATATTCAATGTTTGGACAAGGCTAACTCTCATATTTTCTATTTAATGGACCAATGTAGATATTTTACAAGCATCCATGCTTTATACAATAATGCTGCCTGATTTGCCTCTCCCAACAGGATTATTTTGAATGTTAAGGATGATAAAGTATATAAAACTACTTTATACACTGTAAATACGTAGATTTTAAAGGTACTATTTACTGTTATTTTCTAAATCTGACATCCTTAACATATAGAATATATTGGTATTAATTCTATTTCCTATTACTTTCAGGTGTTTACTCATCAGTACAGGTGTTTGAGTCAAGTTCATCTTCCTTTACTCAGCATGAGAGGTTCAAGGAAGGCTCGCCAGGGAAATATGGATGCTACAGGTGGGACTCCCAGCTTTAAACTTTATCCTGGGTGATAGCAACAATACAAGCCACTGAAAAGCTTTTCTGCCTAAAATGCCTAGCAGTGCATTTACTCACTTTCTCAGGTTTATGTAAAATTATCTTGAGACTTCTTTTCAATATCTGACTATGCCACTCTGCAGAGTAGAATGGGCCAAGGCTGTCACCTTAGAAAGCACTGGACAGAGCTCTGAAGACACGAGCCATAGAAAGGTATTAGAGGAACCTGAGAAAATACTCAATGCGTGGGGAGCTCCTTATGGAGTTGATCTTGGGCAGACAAGGAGAAGTTTAGGTCACGTGAGGCCCAGGAAACAAACAATTTCACAGTGTGAAACAAGGCTGATGCACTTGATAAAAATTCTGCGCCCTGAGCAACAGCATCCTGTTAATAGGGGACAGTAGGAATGAAATCATGCTCACTCTTCTCACAGTCTTGCTCCCTGTAACTTCCTTGCATTCCTCCTGAAAACATTTTTTTATTGATATGCTCCTCAATTTGTATGCCTAGGAGGCTGCTCATTATTCAGAATGGCAACTTTTTTCTAATTCTTCCAGCCAGAGAGAGACTATTTTATTATAATTTGCAGAAACGTGCAGGATAGATTGGTGGTGGCCCTGGGCTGAAGACAAACCTGGTAGAGAAACGATTGCTTCCAAAGAAAAGATCAAGTGAAAGGTATTTCCCTAAAGTAGGTCTTCATCTGGCAGAGACTCTCTGAAGTGGCTGAGGCAATTCGTGAAAACTAAGGATATTGAAGAAACCTGGAGTTAAAAGAGTTGTATCAAAATATTTCCCAGTGAAACTATGAAAATCTACTTCAGTACTTGAAAAGGCCCCTGGTGTCATGGACTGGGGGGTAGGATGAGGGTAAGAAACATGCTGGAGTCTCCCATACAAGGAGGCAGTTAGTCTTTTTTTTTCTTAAATGCATCTCTCCCATACTAGCTGAAAGTTTCATGACAGATGCTGTGTTTTTGACCACTGAATACACTTGACCTAGCAAAGCTCAATAATTAAATAGTTGCACCAGAGCTCACTGTGAGTCAGGTACTATCCTAAGCACTTTGCATTTAATAATTGACATAATACAACATTTCTATAAATTACATACTATCATTATTATTTCTTATTTGTGGATAAGGAACTGAGGCATAATGGAGCTTAAGCAACCAGGTAATAAATCACACAATCACACAGGTAGGGCTGGGATTTGAACACAATCAATGTAGCCTAGCCCCAGAGTCTGCCTTCTTAACCACTTTTACACTATCCTAAATAAACATTTTTATGAATAAACGAATGAATGAATGACATAGGAGAGTAAATGTCAGAGAACTATTATGTAATTTTAACCACACTGAATTTT
Organism: Camelus ferus; assembly: GCF_009834535.1. Lineage (NCBI taxonomy): Eukaryota > Metazoa > Chordata > Mammalia > Artiodactyla > Camelidae > Camelus > Camelus ferus. The sequence continues at coordinate 3,279,507 of NC_045703.1, forward strand.
AAATTACTTTTGGTCTCTGGGAAGATTTCAATTGGGTACCCAGTGCTTCAGAAGTCGTGCCCCCTTACTTATATTACATTGCAAATACAGGCTAGTGAGAAAATTTTAATAGCAGGGTGTCTCCAAGTACTGGAATGAGAAAATATAATCATTGTGCTATGGGAGCACAAATGTAGGATATCCAATCCAGTCTTGGGGTGGATGTCAGAAAAAGCTTTTAAGAGGAAGGAATATCTCAACTGAAGTGAGATATAAAGGATGATCAAGATAAAAAGGAAGGAGGGATGTTCCAGGCAAGTATGACAACCAAGTAGGTAAAAGAAATAGCAGAGTGTATCTGAGGAACTAAAAAATTAATGCTTAGTATAAGTGTAGCAAAGGGTGTGAGGGATATAAGGCAAAAGATAAAGCCTACAAAGAATGAATGACAAATCTTAAAGGGTCTGAAAAACATAAAGAGTTTAGACTTGACTTAGACCTTAGGATTCAGAAGTCAGCAGTCAATTTCATGTGCAGCAGATCAAATAAATGATGTGACCAGACTGACATTTCATTACTGTGGCTAATGTGTGGAGAGTAGATTGGAGGATGCCAAGGCTATGGACTAGGAGTTAGTTTAAAAGGCCATTTAAGTAATTAAGCATCACACGTGGTGAGTTTGAGATGTCTGAAAAATAATCAAGATGTTTAAAAGAACATTCAGTTTCTAGGGATGGAGCTCAGCAGACAGGTCTGAGGCAGAGAAACTGATATAAGTTTTCAGTCTAAAGACGGTCTTCAATACTGACGAGTAGGAGACGATTCCCAGAAAGAATTTACATGAGAAGAGTCTCCAAGTCAGAATCCTGAGAAATGTCAACGTTTAAAGGCTGGAAAAAATAACAATAATCTGAGAAAGGGAATAGAGTGTATGTTTTCAAAGCCAAAGAGAGCATGATAAACCAAGTCTAAATCCACCAACAGGTCAACTAATATAAATTGAAAATACCCACTGAGATTAGCCCCAAAGAAGTTCTCTGTGATCTGAGTGAACAGTCTCACACTGGAGTTTTGAAGACAGAAGGAAACTGAGGAGTAAGTACGAAGTGAAAAATATACAATTTTTTCAAAAATTATGGCCTTTAATAGGAAGAGACAGAACAACAGTTGGAAGGAGGAGTCTGAGTCTAGGCACAAACAGTTCTAAGATAGCAGAGATGTGAGTATATTCAAGTACTCATTGTGAGTATTTGATGGAGAAAGGTTGAAGGCACAGGAAACAGAAGGGATAATCACTCTAGCAAGAGCCCTGAGAAGTCAGGAAAAGGAGAAATCCAAGATCCTGATCAGGGAATTGGCTCAGAGAGGAGAGATCACATTTGTTCAACTGTAAAGGAAGAGGGGAGAAAATAAGGAGAATGCACTTGAGTGTGAACTGTCAGGAAGAAAAGGTATTTTTCATCTTATGGGTATAATTTTCTCAGTGAAGGCAGTCAATTTTGATGTACTTATGGTCACTGGTATCTTCTTTGTACTTATTGGATGGATGGATAGATAGAGATAGAAATATCCATATATAAATATATCCATATACACACAGGTATGTACATGTATTTATATATACACATAGCCTAACACATATTAATATCCTGTATAGTATCTGCTATAGCATCTTACAATAAGACAATAGGAAATCAATAAATATATGGTGATTAATTTTTTAAAACATCTCATTTTATACTTGTGCTAACACCTGAATAAAGGTATGCCAATTAATCTTAAGTGAGAATGCGTTCAAATTTCTTTTAAAGTTATTCTTTTATCTACCATATGCAACAATAAAAGAAAGATAAAATTTGGAGACCAAGAATATTATTCCAGTATTTCTATTTCTTGGAGGACTATAAATTAGATTGCCTGTTATATACAAAGTAACAAATTTTACTATTTGTTTGCTCCATGTAGTTTTATGTTTTAAAATAAGAAAGAATTATCCAATGGAATATCTATTAAAATATGCTCAATACATCAGTTCCTTGTTTATGTTTATGCCCTAAAATAAAATACTTCTCATTCCAGTTACTAGCATACTCTCAATTGCACATTATAGCTTAAACGTTTGTACAACAACCATGAGACTGTTAGGCAAAAAACCTATATTTGCTACTGGAAACTTTTGAGAAAAGAATTTGAGACTAAATTTCACTTTCTCTTTTTCATTTAAAAAATGGTGCATGTATGAGAGCCCAACAGTTAAACCACTATATCATCAAACAATGTTTTAAAGTGATGCTTTTAAAAAAAATAATTAAGGCAAAGCTAGATACCCAGACTCTGACAACGTCTCTGACATCAGTGGTAAAAGCTGAAGTCACAAGTTTCTTACCTAATTTGAGTTTTGCATACAAAATTTGAAATAGGCAGTTTTCATTCAATTCCCTATCCCCGCTTTGCCCCTAACCTTATTGAACTTCAAACCTTCCTTTCAACTTTTGCTGTCTGTAGGGAAGTTCAATTTTCTGTCAAGAGCAAACTTACTTCCTTCCCCTTGCAATTCATTATAAATGATGGAATCATTTCATACTCTTGTAGATGGCAGGTCCATGCTTCTCACAGCTCAAATAGGTTGAATTCACCAGTCTCAAAAGACTTTTAATTGGTCTTTAGGGTATCACTATATTACCTTTTATTTATATGACATGCTGTCAAAAATTGTAGATATTTAAGGTAAATTTGTTTAAGTTAAAATTATCTTCACAACATTTCAGTAAGTAGTTAGAGGCTTACTATCACTGTGAAGATGAAAAAACTTGGGTTCACTGTCAAGTGAAATGCCAGGACAGAATCTTCTTAACATTTTGTCTTTACCAAGGGTTGCCTAATTTTGCAAACATAAAAATAAAAGACAGTTAAATTTGAATTTCAGATAAACAAATTAAATTTTAGTGTAAGTATATCCCCATACAATATTTGATATATACTTATGCTAAAAACTGTTTTATTACTTATTTGAAATATAAATTTAACTGAGCTTCGTATCTTATCTGACAACCCTAAATGCTTCTCATCTGAGAAAAGAAATATTCATAACACTGTTTTTTTTAATGATTCTTCCAGCCTAAACAGTATTGCAAACTCACATTTTCAAATCTCCATTGAGATTTAAAATTAAAAATGTGCTCCAAATTCCTTTTAAAAAAAAGTTCTTGAATCTTCCAAGCTGAGATTCTTATAACTAAATGCCTATCTTGGCAGGTGTGACTATTTTTTTAAACATGAAAAAAAAAATCCAAGAAATCTGGACTCACGATAACTTAACATCAATACCCAAAAGGGACCTAGGAGAAAAATTCAGAGAACAATTTGCAAACTCTTAGAAAACTGAGAATTGCTAGAGAAACTAACTGACTTGTAGAAAAGATAATGACATACCAATCCAAAATTAGATATTGAAGGTGAAGAGAAGCAAGAAGTAGGACACAACGTTAGCATTTGCTTTGCCCACGATTATACCTAACACAGTCCAGGGCAACATGCTATTCTTAATGATCAAATGTTTGGAGAACCAGACTGAAAGACCATCATCAGTGGCCCACAAACGATAGAAGTGCAATGAGTAGTCCTCCCTGGGAATCTGTCTAGGCTCAAAGTCATTTAAAATTATTGTAATGACTAAATGATAGGTGACAAGAGAGCACTAAGAATTGTCAACAAAAGTTGCTAAAGGAAAAATAGAGGAAAGAGATGAGGCTAAATCTCTAAGACTGTCTATATCCTGAGAGTCAATTCTTCCAACAAAATGATTTCAAAAGGTTCAAAACTCAGAGTAGAATTTGCAAAAGAAAAATTATATAAAAACACTCCATTTGTAGAAACTGTATCACTTGCTAGCAGACCCAAGCATACTCATAAGTCCAGGGAATCTGCTAACAAATTTGAAAATAGGGTTATTAATAAAAAATAATTGAGTTACGCTCTCTTTCTGACTAAGCTAATTTTAATATGAGTAGTAAATGGAGATAGTTTGAAACTGCTGTTTTCGTAATAATGGAAGAAGATAGTATTAGTGTCCACTTAGGTTTGGATTTATCTATTCAGCCTACTTTGAGTCAAAGCTGCTAGTCAAAATAACCTTAAATGGTTTTCATAATTTGGGGATAGTCCATTTGCCCATTTTCATATAGAAATGCATCTATCTAAAGGGGTCAATTTTTTATATGAGCAATAATTTGTATTCCTTGTCTTCTGTATTTGAACAATAAGATAAGGGAAAGTCTGATTGTCTTGAGAAGTACAGAAAAGTTATATAATTCTAGAATTGGCCAAGCACATATAAATCAGTCAGCAGCTTGCCCATTGCAGGTACAACAGAAAAAATTTTTCAGAAGAGCGAAGCAATGCATTTTCCCAGAAATCACTTGTAAAAGCAGTCTCTTCTAAGACATTTGTTATATGTACTCAGTTGGCCCCTGTTTTAGTCTTGATGTGATTTCTAATTATTCTGTGACTGAAGTCCTTTTTATTAAAAAAAAATTCAAAAGCATTAACCTGCAAAAAATACTAAGTAGGTACTTTTGTTGTTATATGGGCCACATTTATTCAAGTTGTTACTGACCATTACTTTTTATATATTAAAACATCATTATCTGCTCCTTGAAGGTTTTAGTGGTTTCAGGGCTTAGCTTTTCATTCTTAATACCTTAAAGACAACAGGCCTGAAAGAACAGAGCATAAAAGAAAGTACACTACTAAAAGAAAGGACTTCTTAATTCGCATTTTGATTGTGCTCAAAATACATAACACTTACTAGCCTTAAAAAATTTTAAGTCCTAGACCTAGCACAAGAATGTTGCAGTCTGAACATCTTTTTTTACTAAGACCTAAGTGAGTGCATATCTCATACTGGAAAAAGAAGGGAACACACAAATGCTGAATGATGACTGAGGAAGGTTTCACGTCTTTGGGTTTGTTTTTTGGTTTTGGTTTTGGTTTGTTTGTTTTTTTTTTTTTTTTTTTTTTTTTTTTTTTTCTGCTTCAGCATTCCAGTGCAATGGCTCTGCTGCTCTGACCACTTGTAAAACCCTCAGTCCCTGTCAACTATGACCAGCAATTAGGAATTTTGTGTGGAGAACTTTCCTATCCACTGCATACTTAGTCCTTATTTTCTGTGTTAGCCGAGCAAAACGTATGTCTTTATGCAATAGGCAACCACTTAGGAATCAACTTGGTGATGTTTTATTTCTTTTATACTACTTTCAAGGAATTCAATTAGCTTTAAAGGAAAAGAAAAGCTACTCTGGTTAAAAGTCTAGATTTCACCAAAATTCTTTAAAACGGGGTAAAATTCCTGTATTAATACCTAAAAAATAATATTTGATTCTCAAACAAAAGCATTGCTTTTCTGTCCAATTTGATGTCTTTTTCATGCTGCCTCAGTGATGGCCAAATAATTGGTTGTTCACTTGTGTCCTTGTCTCCCCCGACAGTTCCACAGATGCCCCGAACAATGCTCCAAAGACTGCTTTCAGTAGGGGCAAATCCTCATTAATCATTCCTGGCTGACAGCACAAGGGGACACCTGCATCTGGTGCAAGAGCCCAGCCATGGCTTGTGGGAGCATGGATTAAAATCTAACCCGTGCGAGGTGTGGCAGGCTACTTTTAACAGGAATATGATAAACAACAATACATATGCGTGCACATACATACCAAAGAACAAAAACAAATTCTCCTTGGGTTTGTTTTTTTCCTTCCAGCATCCCCATTTACTTAATGTCTCAAACTGAAGCTATGGCTCATGTTGCCATTAAAACACCATTCTACTCCAGGAAAGTGTATCAGAGAACTAACCACATACAGGGTTATGATAAATAGCTGCTAAATTCTTCATGCCTGCATCAACCCAATGTTAGCATTAAATACTGATGAACTGTCACATAATTTTCATTTAGAAATGATTGCAGTTTCAGCTTCCTATCTTATGGTGCTCGTAAATATTTCCCCTACTATATTTCACAAGTAGAATGTATTCACAAATTTTTTGAGCAAGAGTTCTTGCCCCTATGTGATTGCTTTCTTTTATTGAAATAATAAATATGACTATTTTGAAGAAAGGGTTAAAAAGAATCCTGGAAATACCTCCAGGAAATTATATATATTTTTATGTACCATTAAAGTTATTTTAACTTGCTTTTTCAAGAAAATGAAGTACTTTTTAATTTCACAGAATACATGCATTTTCTTTCACTTGTCACTATTTTCCTAACTGTGCCAACCAGGAAGACCAAAAATAATGAACCCCATTTCATATCTTGTAGCTTTCCTCTTAAGCAAATTATGTTTGTAAAGCATCAGAGCATAAAAAGATTTGTAGTTAAAATACTTAGGAGATTTAGGGTGAACAATAATTGAGGAATTTTTTTAAAGGAATTTATAAGCAAGCTTAAAAACCTGTAAAAAAAAAAAACTGCCAAAAGAATACAATGATTAATAGAGTTGATGTTTATAATTCTCACTTTATAAAAATAAATAATAAATTTATGCATCAATTAGAGATTAATTAGAACATTATAAATATAAAACTGAAAGGTTAAACATACTGAATGCAATACAATTTATAATTTCTTGTTGGAGATATTCGATTTGGAAATGTAATCAAGTTCTGAAGTTCTAGTTTCAAAAATTTATATATATATGCAAAGCTGTATATTGCATACAAGCTAAAGGGTCCCCAGTGTGAAAATTTAGTTTGCATTTAGTTTGGATATTTAGAATGATTCGGATGGATGAATCTTCAGAGGTTTTTAACAGATAAGTTATGTTGTCAAAATTGTTCTTTCAAGGCATCATAATATCCTTTAAACTAATTATTTACAAAATAATTGTAAAAGAATGTATATAAATCTGAAGATGGAAGAGTAGGTTAAATGCTGTGAGACAATAGATTAATAGTCAGCAGAGCATACAACGGTAGTAAATACTATTTGCTACTATTTAAATGCTATTCAAGAGACACTTTCAATATCTCCCAGAGGAATCTGAAATGCCATTCTCTTCAATTTTGCTAGGGCCTGTCCCGTGGCAAGGACATAGCAGCCAGGCAGCAGAGCTCTTTGCCCAAGGTCATGCCCCTGTCCTTTTTGGATGCTGCTGGTAACCCCTCACAACCAAGGGTTGCAAACCTAATTGAAATGTAACTGTACTTGATAATCGAATATAGTAGATCCATAACCTGCTTAGAGACCCTCCTGTATTTGTATTTGCCATTTAAATCTGAACTAAGAAATATGGCATGTCCACTCTTCACTGAGAGATGTTGAAATACAACATGAAATTGTCCTTCAGTGCATTCCAGTGAAAGTTTAGGACTAAGAAACTGCTTCTCATACAGAAAATATAATTAAGGCAGTAAGGAAGGGTAAAAGCAGGGAGAGAAGGGGAGAGGGAAACAATGGAGGCTAGATGTAAACTTCCTTGTATTAAGTACTCTGCAATCCATGTCTTTTTTTTTTCCCCCCACACCATTTCAATTTTCCCTACTCTCAGGAAAGGAAGAATAAGTAACTAACTTTTATTGAACATGAACTCCATGGCAGGCATTTTCTGTGAGTAGCTACTTCATTTAATCCTTAAAACATTTCTTTAAAGTAGACATGGTTTTCTGTGATTTGCAAATGAGGAAACTGAGAATCAAGGAGGTTAAATAATATGCTCAAGTCACATAATCAAAGTAAAAACTGGTTTCAAATTAGACCTGCCTTCCTCCAAAGCACATATTCTTTCCACCAAACCACATGGTGGCAACATTTCCAAACCTCTGGACTTGAATCTAAAAACATCCATCTGTCCACTGAGACAAACCCTCAAATTTGTGTCATATTTGCCCATTTTATTTGGTTTTCATGTGCCCATAATTCCATGCCACTTATGCTCCACTAGCTCCTTCCCATTCATTCTTTATATCTCAGCCTAGTGTCGCCTCATCAGAATTATTTTCCCTTCACAGTTGCTTTTGAAGTATCTTTAACCAACCTCTGCATAATAGTCTTCTGTATAACAGATTGCAATTGCCTATTGACTTATCTTTATTCTTATCTAACCTCTATTCCCAGAGATTGTTGGCAGCGTCTTAACATTATTCTTACCAGTGTGACTAAGAACTATGTCTTGAATGAATGAATGAATGAATGAATGAACAAAGAATGAAAGTTTATATAGATGACTATTGCAAATAGACAATTACAAATTTAAGTAAGCATGTGAAAAATATTTGGAACAAAATAATTGTACTACTTCAAGAGAAAAATCAAGCTTTGCCTTCAAATTTCAAAGTAAAGATATTTATTTTCTTCTGTTCTAAAATGCTCTAGAAAAATGGTAAGTGCATACAATACCTTTGATTATTGATGTATAAAGAACTAAAATTCAAATTTAAATAATCTTGCAAAAATAAGCTGTATTTATGAACCAAATAAGACATTTGTAAATTACCACTGTAACTGAGACTACTGCTTCCTTTGAAACTTATATATATTTTTTATATTTAGTGATAAATATTTTACAGGCTCCAGTAGCATCTTCTTTTAAACTTTATTTCAGTTAATTAAAGAAACCTGAAGCAATGTGTTCCTAATTCATTTTTCAAGGAATAGAAGATCCATTAAACATGTTTCATTATTTATTGCATAGTTTTGTATGTAGCAGTACTATATTATTTCTGAAAAAAACAACAAATGTAGTGGTAAAGCTTATTTTAAATAGATATGCTGAAACCAAACATTAGTCCTAAGCCTCTCTCTTTCAAAAATAACATCAACTACAATGCATCAGATATCATTTTACTTTGAACTTTAAGGTTTTCACATTGAAGGGCTTCTATTAATTTTCAGAATAGAATTTTAGAGCTATATAAACTTAAATAATTTATTCCATTCCCTTTATGTTATGTATTGGGAAAAAAACGAAGCCTAAAAAGGTTATTTATTCCGGATCATATGCGTAAGGAATATTTAAACCTATGCCCCTAACTCCAAGCCCAGTGGTAATTCCACAGAATATACTATGTATCACCTGATGTGTATCCTAAGGGTCAGCAAATAACAGTCTGCTAGTCAGATTGGGCCCATTGCATGTTCTTGGTAAATAAAGTTTTATTAGAACAGAGACATATCCATCTGTTTGTGCGTTGTCTATGTTTATGTGCTGTAAAAGCAAAGATGAATAGTTACCACAGAGTCCATGTGGTCCACAAAGTGGAAACTATTTACTGCTTTTTACTTACAGACAAATTTTACTGACTCAAATATTCAATAAGAATATGATACACAAAAGGTTCAAGTTCATAGTGGATTTATAACAGCTCCATCAATAAACTATAACTTGGAGAATAAGGTAGTGTAACTATATCATTGACAAATTAAAAGACATTTTTAAAAATATATCATTGATTGTGTGCTGATTCTACCCTAACTGATCACATCATCTTTGTTATGCCCTTCATTTTTAATAAAAGAAATTGAGGTTTGGTTATGTAACCTGTCCTTGGTTGGTCAGCCAGTCAGTAGCAAAGATGGAATATGATCTAAAATCTGATTCCAGAAAGAAATCTAAATAGCATGAATGTAAAAGATCAAGAAAAATATGTAGTATCACTCATAAAAAATAATTCAAAACATAAGCAATTTAAGTGTAATTCCTATTATTAAAGTGATTTAAGGGGATATTTCCATTCTTTACATAAAAACAGACTATTAAGGCAAATAACCAATTACAGAAAAAGAAGGAGTTTCAGGAAATTAAAAAGTATAATTATCAAAAAATAATTCAGTGAGTGGACCAAATAATGTCATCAACTCCACCAGGATACAAGCAGGAACTATGAAAGACAAAAGAGGGAAAACTTCCATAACAGAGGACAAAAATCAAAGAAGTGGTGTCTATTAGAAGGAAAAAAAAAAAAAAGGAATCTCTGAATAGAGGGCAGAGACAATGGAGGGTAAAAAATTTCAAAGAAATAAAAAATAAAGAAAAGTTTACTAAGCTAAACAAGAAACAAGTCTTCAGAACTAAAGTGCTCAATATGTGTCAAGTAGAGTGACAGAGGAAGGGAGTACACTTTGGTAGAATGGTTAAATTTCAATATTCCAAAAATAAAAAGTACCTAGAATCTTTGAGAGAGGAAAAAAATTACGTAATAAGCAGTGAGATTCAAAATGGTATCAAAAATTTTACAACCACAATTTACATTAGAAATCAGTAGATTAATGCCTTCAAAATCCTAAGAGAAAATTATTTTGACTCTGTAAATCTACGCCCTTGCCAATATATCAATCAACTGTCAGAACAAAATAAAATATTTCTGGATCCGCATAAACAAGAAAATATATTTCCTATAATGAAATACTATCAAGGGTGTTTTCCAGCAAAACTAAAAGGAAAAGGCTAGAAAGGCTGGCAGCAAAAGGTATTTTAAAAAGTTGCAGTTAACTATAGCTAAGAAGTAGTAAAGGAAATTTTAAATAACTTAAAAGTCTAATAAATGCCCTTAACCCTTTTAGACGTTTTTTTCTCTGTGGGTCCAGGCCCAATATTTGATTTAACATTAAATATCAGTTATATGAGCATAAAACTATAAATGTCATTTATATTGAGGATCATATTTAGATTCAAGCTATAGTCAAATTTGGAAGATTTAATTATATATAGTCAGAGATCAAACTTTGGCAATGTGAAAATGATAATATAACTACATCATAACTATAGCTATAAAAATTTAGTTATTAAAAGCAGAAAGGGAAGAGAAAAATAGTGTGCTAAATTCTTTACTTCTAGTAAGAATTCAAAAATACTAACAAAACAGAATAAATCAAGAAATTTATGAATAATATTTTAAAATATAATGGCAACCACCAAAATATTTTTAAAATAGAAACTAAGAATGATTGTCTCTGAAAGTGGGAAGTCTAGGGAGGTTGACTTTTACTATTTAGATTCTTCTGAATCATTTGAATTATTTTCACTATGTGCAAATATTGATTTATAAAAAAATTTATTTTACTGATGGTGCAAAGCAGAAAACCAAGAGAGCATAAAACATTTTTCAGGTACTTCCTGCCAGCATGATACGTTGGGGTTGCTGTGCTTATCTTGCCACTGATAACTTACTAGAACTGGCTAGACTGGCAGTCCTCAGAGTTCAGACCTTTGGAAAAAAGAGTCATGATTGGAACTAAGCCCAGAATTAAATTTGTGATTTAAATCAAGGCAGATATAGTTACAATATAACAATGAGTGCAAGGGTAAAAACGCACCTCTAATGGATGTGTGAGAATTACTATGAAACAGGTACTTGCCGTAACAGATTAAAAACGTGCCTGCCTCTTGAGGATTGGTGGAAATGATAGCTATCTTGATGGTGGTGGTTTCATTGGTGGTATACATCTATAAAAATTTATGAAATTGTACATCTGAAATTTGTCTAGTTTACTATTCAGGAATCATACCATAATAAAGGTATTTAAAAAAAAAAAAAGGTGCCCAAAATACGGGTCCCACTTTTATAGGAAATATGATAAACTGTATGATACATATCCATCCAACAAATGTTTATTAAGCACCTAGTATGTTCCATGAACATACTTATTTGTAAAGAAGCAAAACTAATGCATCACTCTTAAATACCTACTGAGAGTTGATACTAAACATAAACATTGAATTCTCCACCTCAACTAATCAATTTAATGGAGGATTTCTTTGCTATGAGGCCATAATTCTAATTTTGCTTTATAATTAAAAGACAAACTGGAAGTTACTATTACACAGTAGGTTTGCTCATTCCCCTTCTATCCTTATCTACTATACCACATATTTACTTTCAGTTACCTGGTAAAATGATTCTAGTCTGCCACTGCTGACTTCCTTCAGTATGTTCCTCTCATTCATTCATTCATTCAGCCAGAAAATACTTCTCCATATTAATTATGCACCAGGCACAGTCCCATGCTCTGGCAAAATAGCAGTAAACAACAACAAGAAAACCCAAGCCCTTATGGAGTTTACATTCTGAATTTATCTCCTATTTCAAAAACAAGACTCCATTCCTTTAGTACCCTTGTTCAACACACTCATTTAAGGAATGCTAATTGGCCACAGTAATATATAACAGTTACTCTGTTTACAAAGAAGGAAAATGAGATTAGGGGAGAATGAACAATTTGTCTAAAATCAAATAGAAGCAGACTTCTTGACCTATAGCATAAGAGAGACTTACTTTGATCTCCGTGAGGTGAGTAGGAAATTCAGTCTTTAAATTATCAAATATGTTTTCTGTGCATCGGCAAAGGAAAGTTAAAATTACATATGCAGTAGATGAAAACCTAGAGCATGCCATAGTGCTCTGAAATGTGTAGTGTATGGAAAGACTTAGAAATTTTATTTTAAATATAGAAATGAAGAAGGTAATTAAGACTTCAGTCACATTAATGTGTCTTTTTTTTTTTTTTTTTTTGCCTAGGTTAAATAACATTAGAGCAATTAGCATGTCAGAGTTTTTCAGGTACTTTTTTTTTTTTTAATTTCTTACTTATTCCCTAAAGTAAAGGGAATAATTAACTGAAATCCAATTAGTGTAGACTTAGAACACCTGTTTCTGAAATCCTTTGAATAACTTTATCATATTATTATTTTTTCTTGGTCTTTGTTTTAAGATGAAACACATATCCCTATCCAGTTGCTCTTAGGAGCTGAGAAATTTGCATATCACATAGAAGAAAAGTACCTGTTTGTAAAAGAAACAAAAGATTAAAAAGACCAAAAGAGTTGTGGATATATTAGAGCAGCTACTGTTTCTTAACCCTCATTTGACCAAACACAAATTTATAAAACCTCACTTAGTGCTAGAAAAAAAGAACTTAATTTGGGAGAGGATAATATAGACCCCATTTTAATAACCATAATAAAATTATTATTTGAAATGCACACCAAAGAAGGAAATAATGCATATTTGTGGAGGGGGAAATATTTGATATCTTATTTTTCAAATAGTAGTGGAGGGAAATACTGTTTTATTGTGATAGCAGAAATAGTAAATTATGGTAATTCTTGGGAATCAATAAGGGATCAAAGCAGAGTAAGTATGAAAAAGGCATTACAAACAGGGAAAAGTATAAGGAGAAGGAAGAGGCAAAATGAATAAATATAAAGTATATCAATCATTTCACTAAATGCCAGGCTACATTTTCTCATTAAACAACAAAAACATTTGATCAAATTTTAAAGTAAAATCCAGTTATGTGCTGAAAACCAAAAAATCTTACAGACTTAGAAATTGAAAGTTCATTTCTCACTATTCCTGGGATCAAAAAAGAAATCAAAGGGAAAGTACAGACTGTTTAGAAAGCAATGCAAAGGATGATAGTTCATAATGAAAATATGAATACCAAAGGTATGTTTTCAATAAGAAAGGTGGGTGGATGAATAATTGTGAGAAGACAGGCAATAGACCTTCCATCTCTCTTCTGTGACTTTGAGAAGTTACCTCTATTTCCAATGACTATTTTAAGAAGTTTATTTACATTACCCAAGCACCCTGGCCTCATGATCCACAGTTGCAAATCCAGTATATATATATAACCCTCTAGATGTTCACCTCCTGTCTTCCCTTTAAGTAAGTCCTTTTGAATACTGCATTTATCATTCACCCTCGGAAGGTAAGGGGAAAAAAGAGAAGTGAATTATAAGAAAGTTCATTTCTCTAACTGTTCACAATTCCAGAAACAACTGATGTCGGAATGGCTTAAAAAGAACGACTGAAATGAACTTTTAGAATACCAATACTTTGGTACCAGTAATGTTAAGTAACTTTCTTTTAGAACTCTGTGTTCTTTCTTAAAATCTAAGAAATTATTTCCTTAGAAAGAAAATGTATAGACACATGAATGAGAGCATGTGCCAAAATACAGCTGAAGATGATACAATAAATCTTAAACTAATGTTTGTTCAATGTGAGATAGCCAGATTACATTGAACTTAAATATTTTTTTTAAAAATGTGGCACCATTTGGAACCATACTTTCCAACAGACATATAAAACAAGCCAGAAATGTAATTTTCAATACTCTAGTAGCCACATGAAAACAAGTTTTCAAAAAGGTTTAAAAAAATTATATATTTTATTTTATCCACTATATCTCAAATATTATTTCAAGGTGTAATTAATATAAAAAGTGATTCATAAAAAAGTGATTCACCAGATACTCTTCATCCTTTTTATACTATGTCTTCAAAATTCAGTGTATATTTTACTTTACAGCACATCTCACTTTGGACAAACCACATTTCAGGGCTTCATAGTCACATGAGACTATCATATTGGATAGCAGTAATTGGACACATTGGAGAACACTCAGAGATTCAGAGACATAGCATCAACTTCCAAGTCCACTCCTTTTAATTTAATGGTAAATCACTAAAATTCTATTTCTGTGCATAATAAAATTTCACTCAGAGAACACAGGCTATTGAACTCTACTTAGATCCTTTTGTGGCCAAAGGTTTCCCTGCCCTTGCAGAGTTTCCGATCAAAATGTGTATATAAAATAGGAGAGAAAAGTGTTCTAAATATTAAGTGAAGGTCTTCATAAATATATTTGAAGAACAAGTTCAGAAAGTAATATTTAGAGTCTAATTTTTAAATATCTTATCTTAGGGAATTTATATTGATAAAATTATAGGAAAGTTATGTATAATTTATTTATGCAGTGGTGACTGATCTTCAGTTTTTAGTCAGACTGGAGCTTTAATGCATCTTTAGCAGAGAAGCAGTATTTGTAACAGTGACATTACACAGAATTTGGCCTACTTCTTTATATTTATTTTCTTTAAATCTACTAGTAAATTATAGTTTCATTTAGGCTATTCAAATGTAAGGTATAGTGTTTTATTTTAAAAAATTCCTTAGTGAAATTTCTTTCTATAAATCAGTGCTAATTTGACTTCTCCAGGTTAGCTTGATGCAGTCACCCTAAAAACCTAATTCACAGAACAGAACACATGAAATGCACTTGGTGGGGTCTTGTTTTATCTTCTTGTATGTTGATTTATCCACAGACTCCCTGGGCTGCTGTATGATAATTAGTCTTCATCCTGACACTTTCTCCTTCACCTTTGATCATACACTCTGTGCTTTTATTCTCCTTGGCCAGAATTTTACTATTATGTGGCTACAGTTCATAATCCTTGAAAATCCTTATTAGTCTTGAATCCTTATCATGATTCTTCCTAGTGAACTGCTTGGTGACACGTTTTTGACCAAGTCAAATATCTGAAAATTGCTGACAGTAAAATCAGTCATTCTGAATTGTAAGTTTATAATAGAAATCCAGGACTATCAAACTGCAGGTGACAAAATAACAAGATCACAGTGAAGAAAAAGAAAATATAGTTTAAAAGATTCTACAAATAATAATACAGATTTCAAACTTTTTGATTCATTTGAGATTTCACTTGTGGTTGAATTTAATAGCTTGTGTATATACGAACATACTCTGCTATAATCTCTCCTATTCTCAGATACATTCCCATTACATAGATATATTAAGAAAATATTACAAACAAACAACTCAACTAATTCACTACTCATTACATCTATGTAAACTTTATAAGAAATATTGTCTTGGCTCATTATCATACACTTTGATTTTACCACATGTTCAAACTCACTAAAAAGTAAAGTATGAATTTTAATGCCCTACAACAATATTTTGACTACATTCATATTTAAAGAGAAAAGCATTCATTGAAAGAATAATAAGCATATATTTTCCTCTCCAAAGAGAAAATATAAATGGAAATGAATAGGATGAAATAAATGTTTGTTAATTACATACATTTTCCCAGCTGTTGAAACCAACACATATACTTAATCAAAAGATACTGACTTCACAAAATAAACATCTTAAAAAAAAAAAACTTATTTGAAAATAGAAAAATGTGTGACCTACTCTAGAAAAATATCATATTGAATGTCATATTCATAGAAACTTTTGGGAGAGTGGAGGGAAAAGTATTAATAAAGTCCTCTGGGTGAAGAAAGGGGACACAAGGTAAGAAGATCTGACAGGACCACGAGCCTGGTGGGCAGGTTGCACAGTAGAAAGAAGGGTCAGACGCACAAAGAAGAGGCAAAGCAAGCTGAGGTAAAAAGCCAATTAGCGGATTAAAGGGTAGGAATCTGAGTTCTGAAACACAGGGGTGATAATATAGGCAGCTTGGGAGAGGATTAAAATAAAGAAGTGATAACAGTATTCAGTTGAAAGGGAAGCCTGTCAAAAATGTAAATAGGAAAAAAAGGTAAAACAATGAAAACAAAACCCTGACATTTACTCAAGGGTTATAGTAGCAGAAATAGCAGAAACTCAAAGGGGTAAATGTGATGGTTTTAGCTCTAAGTGTTCTGAAATCATTAACAGAGGACCAAGGCAGATGGAAAATTTGGTCCCAATTACAGGAAACCAAATGGACTGAAAGAAGTAGAGGGAAATAACCCATTTCATTTCCCTGTTGCTTTTTTTGAATACACCATATTAGGCAATCAAAGCCTGACATCCACAATTAGATCGTTCCTAGAGATGGTACTGTATTATTTAGAACAATACATTGAAGATAAATCTGATGTTTGGCAACTCTAAAAATATGGTATTTCAGAGCACATCACTAAAGCTAGATAGTGTTGAGTTTTCAGTTGACAATTTTTATTTAAATGTTTACATAATCTAGCTTATATTCATATTACTTCATTCATTAAAATATTTTGTTGGTAGTCCATAAAATGAAAGTTTATTGTTTAAAGGGTAATTTTGGCCTTTGATTAATTTATTAATACATAATTAAGTTGATGCTTTATTAATACCTACTTTTAAGAGCAAATAAAATTTAAAAAGTCTTTTCTAGTTATCATATTAAATTTCACTGTATGGCACTGTTCAACCACATATTACAAAGAGACATGTCTCTACCAATTATTCCATCAAAAATGGGAACATAACGCATAAAAAAAGCAAAAAAAAATTTACAATTAGAATTTTAATCCTCATTCTGACTATATTTCAGGTAATTTTTATAATATAAAAATGCTTTTATTTAATAAGTATTTTGATTATTGGTGGAATGTCATATTTTTCAATTAAAATGACAAAACAAATAATTTAGACTAGGTCAATGATGAAGATAGCAGGGGCAAACTGTGACAAGGACACATGAATTTAAAATATTTAAATCTATTATGTAGTGTATATGCAGATAGATGTCTTACACAAGTGAAAATTTAAACTTCATCTTAATAACAAATTGCTTTTAATTAAAACGAAAATGGACTACAACTTAAAATTTTTCTGACCAGCAGTCCTAAAGCAGTCTCATAAAGTATGATGAAAACACACATACGGATATAGAAAATATAAAAACTAAAAACAAAGTAAAATTAAAGCTGACACTAAGACCACATCAAAGAATGCCAAAGCTACATCTCATGAACTAGTACTAAGTGGAAAAAAAAAAATGTGAAATTCCTTTTTTTCCCTCCTACCTCTGCTGACTCAGGGACCTAGGCACTATGCAACGAGAAAACTGGGAAATCAGTTGTTACGTTCCTAAAGTATACACTTTTTGAGCTGAAAGAAGAACTTCCCAATGAATTAAATAAGAGATCCTTTTTATTTCTGATACCCTAATAAGACGTTTCCAAAAAATATTTTTCCTAGAACAGTGTTTAGGGTCATGATAACCAATGCACATTATCATAATTTGGATTATAAGAATAATAATGTTAAAAACCTTGTAAGACATCAGATGAAAACAACAAAGAACTAATTACAATGGAACAAACAGTCAGGCTGGCCTCAGACTTCTTTATAACATTAGGTGCCAGAAGGAACTGGGAACAATAGCAGATTTTTGAGATGAAAATGTGGTGATCCAACAATTCAGGCTTTCACCAAATTATATTTTATGTGTTAAAGCAACTGACAACTACTCTCAGAATAGGAAAAAATCTATGTAATACTAAAAAAATAATTTTTCAGGACATACTCCAAAAGACCAAGAGGTGAAAAATTAGAATTAAAAATCTGAAAGTCATAGTATTACTTTAATAATATTCTTGAAAGCTCCATTACTATAAAGCATCCACATGCTGGACATACTACAATAAATCCATTGTACAGTACATTAATAAGCTCACAAATAGACAAAATCCTTGGATACTAAGGAAAAATGAAGAATAAACTGAAATCACAAAAGAGTCAACTCAAATTCAACAGTACTGACTTTGGGGCAAAACTGATTCAAGGAACCAGCATTTTAGGGTAAAAAAATAATAATAATCTCCCCTGTGAATATGTATTCTTAGCTTGTTCACATAAGGGTCAAATTCATACCATCCCATAGTTAGGAAATGGCCAGGCTGAAATAATCAATTAAAGTAACTCCAGACTGGTAGCCCCCTCTGAGCTTAGAAGAAGCAAATGCAAACAGACCTGGTAAAAGGGTTTGCAGCAGATCTAGGAGGGCATCAACAGTATCCAGTTATCAGCTGTGATTTAAAGGACTCAGATTCCCTTTATTCAGATTCAGATTTTGAACGTTCCATTTCAAAGAAATAGCATGTTCACACGATCATTATATCAATAAGCTACTGAATTTAGAATAATCTATTACTCGAAGTTATTTAAAAAAATCACAGGGAAAAACACCCAACCAAACTCTCCCAACACAAAAAACAGTTATGAAGGCTTGTCTAGTTATTTACACTGATGGTGGTACGAAAAGAAAAATATACCCAATTAAAAGTGAAAGTACTTATATGTTGAATAATTTTAGTATTACTAATAAGATAATGATAAAATTATATATGCATGTTACACTCAACTACAAAAGCTAAATATTTAATAAAATGTGTGATTGAAAAAATCAGAATTGTGAAAGAACTCACATATTCTGTATTAATAAATCCAGAATGGTAACTCTTGTTGCTAACTTACCTGTATATAGCTGAGATCATTTGCTCTTCAAAAACTATTTTAAAAAATCAGTAATTTTTTATTTGATCACATTTTCCCAAGATTTTCAAGGAAACATTTTGTTAGTAAAGGATAATCCTAAATATATTGTTTGGGAATGAATTCTTATGTCTTTTGACCTATTAAAAAATTTGTTTCAGAATAATCACAATTAAGATATGTTATAACTTTCTATGCAACAAACAACACATTGGCCAACTCGAGAAATCAGAACTATATATGATGCTAGCAGAAATACAGGGACACATTATTTAAAGAAAATTTTAAACCCCATTCTCTATCATGTAACAGGAGAAAAATAAGAAAATGAAAAAGCTAACCAGCATAAAAAAGATGGTAAATACATACAGGTATATCCAATTTACATCTCAAAAATAAGTATTTCATTACTCTAAAGCACACATGGAACACTCATGAAAATTTAACATATATTATTTCAGTAAGTTCTATAAGTAGGAAATGATGCAAACTTGATCCCAATGCCATAAAATTTTTAAATTATAACAATATTTTTAAGGTCCATTATAAACTGAATTTTAACTCTTAAGTGAAAATGGAATTTTATAGTATGATAATTAAAACACTACATAACAGAATTTATACAATTATATGAAATTACAAATCAGATAAAATACGTGAGTTAAATTCCCAATTCATATAGGCAGAAAAACACAAAGAGCAATGAGATTTTTCCTTTTGTAATGTTCACATTTCTAGTTATGGTCTTTTCTTTTTCATTTAGAGAAGTTCCTTTAACATTTCTTGTAAAGCTGGTGTGGTGGTGTTGACCCCTTTCAGCTTTTGCTTGTGTGTGAAACTTTTGATCTCTCCATCAAATCTGAATGAAAGCCTTGCCATGTAAAGTAACCTTGGTTGTAGTTTTTTTTCCCTTTCATCACTTTTAATATATGTGCCTTTCCCTTCTGGACAGCAGAGTTTCTGCTGAAAAGTCAACTCACAGGCTTATGAGAGTTCTGTTGTATATAACTTTACTTTTCCCTTGCCACTTTTTTAATATTCTCAATCTTTAATTTTTGCCATTATAATTACAATGTATCTTAGTGTGGTACTCTTTGGATTGATCCTGTTTGAGACTCTATGTGCTTCCTGGACCTAGATGTCTGTTTCCCCTCCCAATTTAGGGAATTTTTCAGCTATTATATCTTCAAATATATCCTCTGTCTTTCTCGCTTCTCCTTCTGAGACAACTATAATGCTAATGTTAGTACATTTGATGTTGTCTCTTAAACTGTCCTTATTTCATTTTATTAATTCTACTTTTTCTGTTCAACTTCAGTGATTTCCACTACTTTGTCTTCCAGTTTGTTAATTCATTCCTCTGCATCATCTAATCTACTGTCAATTCCTTCCAGTGCATTATTATCTGTTATTGCATTCTTCATCTCTGGTTCATATTTATATTTTATAACTCTTCATTAAACATTTCACTCTGTTCATCCAATCTTCTCTCAAGTTTTTTGAACATCTTTATGATCATTAACTTGAACTCTTTATTGGGTAGCTTGTTTATCTCTACTTCATTTAGTTCTTAATCTAGGGTTTTATCTTGTTCCTTTGTTTGGAACATATTCCTCTGTTGCCTCATTTTGCCTAATTTGCTACTTTCATTTCTATGTATTTGGTAAGTTGGTTACATTTCCCAACCTTGGAGAAGTAAACTTTTTAAGGAGACATCCTTTGCATCCCAGCAGCACACTCCGCTCTGGTTACCAGAGCCATGTGCTCTAGCAGTGCCCTCTATGTGTGCTGCATGCATCCTTCTGTTGTGTCAGGCTGACTACTACGGGCACCTGGTAGGCATGGCTGGATCCAGCCCAGTTGGTTGCCAGACCCTGCCTTGTGCAGAGGCTGCCAGATGCTGGTGGAAGGGGCTAGGTCACAAGTCAACTGGCTGCAGAGACCTGAGGGGTCCTGAGACTAGTGCTGACCCACTGGTGGGTGGAGATGGGTTCCAGAATGGGTTGTTGTGGAACCAGGGGTCCCATATCTAGTGTCAGTCTGCTGGTGTGTGGTGCTAGTTTCTGGCTGGCTGCAGGATCTGGGCTGTCCCAAATCTGGTATAAGCCCATTCATGAGTGGGCAGGATCCCAGAGCAGCTGGCTGAGGGATTCAGTGTGTCCTGGAGCTGATGTCAGCCTGCTGGTGGCTGGGGCCAGGGCCCAGTAGGGTACCAGAGCTAGTGCTGGCCCACCAGTGGGTGGAACCAGGTCCCAGGGTCTCTGGATATAGGGCTTTGGGGATCCTGGAGCTGGTGTTGGCCTGCTTGTGGGTGGTGCCAGTTCCTAACATGGCTGCCTGTGGGATCTGGGGTGTCCCAAAGCTGGATTCATCTTGCTGATAGATAGGTTTAGATTTGGGGTGGCTGGCTGAAGGGCTCAAATGTTTCAGAGCTGGTATTGCCAGCTGGAAGGCAGATTTCGGGACCAGTAGGTTTCAGGGCTAGTGTTAGTCTGCTGGTGAGTGGGCTGGGTCCTAACATGGCAGATTACAGTTCCTAGAGCTGGTGTCTACATTTTGGTGGGTGGGACTGGGATCCAGATGATCCCAGGGCTGGTGCCTGCCCACTGCTAGGTGAGGCGGGGTACTGGGTCTAGTGCTGACTCACTGGTGAGTGGATCTGAGTTCTTGGGTTTCTGGTTGCTGAAACCAGTGAGCAGGGCCTAGGCCCGAGAGGTCCTAGGGCTAGTACAAGCTTGCTGCCAGGAGAAGCTGGGTCTCACTGATCTCTGGGTGAAGGGTCCTGGGTATTCCTGAATTGGTGTGTCATCTTTGTGTTGAGCAGGGCCAGGCCCAGTGAGTCCTGGGATAGGTGCCTGCCCCACTGATGTGTGAGGCTGTCCAGAGGCTAATGCCAGCCCACCAGTGGGTGGAGCCATGTTCTGAGGTCTCTGGCTGAAGTGATCTGTGGGTCCTGGGGCTAGTGCCAATGCACTGGGGTATGGAGCCATGTCTTGGGCCCTCTGGTGTGCAAGGCTGGGTCCTGGGGTGGCTGTGGGCTCAGGGGGTCATAAGACAGCCAGCCTACAAGTGAGTGAGGCTGTGTCTCCACCCAGTTAGTTGCTTGGCCTAAGGTGTTCCTTAACTGCTGCTGACAGTCTGATGGGCAGGGACAGGTCCCTGCACCAATAAGCTAGAGGGAGGATTCCAAAATTGTGCTTACCAGAACTAGTGTCTCTGTTGGTAGAATGAACTGCCAGAAATGGCCACCACCAGTGTCTATGTTCCCAGGATGAGCTCCAGTTGCCTCCTGCCTCTTTGGGAGGCTCCCCAAGATAAGTAGGCGGGCCTGACCCAGGCTCCTTTCAAAGTATTGGTTCTGCCTGGGTCCCAGAGCCTGTGAGATTTTGTGTGTGCCCTTTAAGAGTGGAATCTCTATTTCCTATAGCTCTCTAGATTTTCTGAAAGTAAGCCCTGCTGGCCTTCAAAGCCAAACATTCCCTGAGCCCACCTTTCCAGTGCAGGAACCCCAGGCTGGAGAGCTCAATGTGGGGCTCAGAACCCTAGCTCCCAGGGGAGAACCTCTGCAATTTTAATTATCCTCCCATTTGTGGGTAGGCCACCCTGGGGTACGGGTCTTGAGTATACCACATCTCCATCCATCCCTCCTACCTATCTCCTTTTGGTTCCTTCTTTATATCTTTAGCTGTAGATCTTTTCTGCTAGCCTTCTTGTCTTTCTCATCAATAGTTGCTCTGTAAATAGTTGTAATTTTGGTGTGCCTGTGGGAGGAGATGAGCTCAGGGTCTTCGTACTCAGCCATCAAATATGTACTTTTAAGTACAAGTATTGATATAATAGATATCACTTTGGAAAAAATATATTAGATCTATACTTCAAATATACCAGAATAAACTAAAAATTGATCTGTTTTCTAAATTTTAAAAAATGAAGCCGTACATGTACTAGAACAGAACATGGATAAATTCCTCTATAAACTCAGTATGGGGAAAGCCCTTCTAACTTTGATTCGGAATCCAGATACAATAAGAGATAAATTCAACTGCATAAAATCTTTTAAAATATCATTTAGCCTGGAAAATATAACACCATTAGCAAAATCAAAAGAAAATGACAAAACCTAAGAATATATTTGCAACATAAATTATAAAGGGCAAATATTCCAAAATATTAAAAACTCTAAAAATGAGCTACAGATATGAATATATACATCACAGAAAATATATATATATATAAATGACCCTAAAATACATTTAGGATATTCAGGGTCACTTAATTTATAAAAATGCAGATTAAAATTGCACTTATTGACCATATCACACTTATCAGATTGACACAAATTCAAAGATTAACAATACATCCTGCTGGTGAGGTTGTGAAGAAACACATTCACATACATTGTCAGTGAGAACATAACATTAAGCCACCCTGATAGAGGAAACTTTGGCAATAACTAGCAAAACCAAATGTACCTTTTGAATCAGCAATTATACTACTAAGAATTTACTCTGATGACATATCTCCATACTACAAAAAACCCATGTGTAAATATATTCATTGGAACATAAATTATAATAGAAAACTGTTAAAAACAAGTTAGATGCCCAGAAATAGAATGCAATAGATTTTTATAAAGTACTGCATGTCCAAACAATAGAGTATCATGTATCTATAAAGAAGACTGAAAAAGATATTTATAAACTGATAAGGAGTGATTTCCAGGATATATTACCGAATAAAAATTTTTTCTATCTATTGTGTAGGCATGAAGAAAATAAAGAAGATATACATTGAGTGGGTGTCTCTGTTTACATATTGCTTACTTTTGCAAAACAGAAACAGGAAAAATAAAACAGAAACTAGTGAAAATGGTTGTCTACAGATGGTCAATGGGAACAAGAAAAGAAAGGAAAAGAATCAAATGTCTCTGATTAATCTATATACTTCGTGTATATATATATATATATATATATATATATATATATATATATACACACACACACATATATATACACACATACTGTATATATATATACACACATACTATATATGTATATATAGTACTTAATGTATTATATATAAATATATAGTGTATATATTATATTATATATAATTAAGTAATATATTAATATAAGAATGATCTATATTTATTAATATTAATGAGTTAATATAAATACTTTGATATGCTTATTAGAACATATTTATATATTAATAAATTATATGCACTAAATGTATATACTTTCAAAAATATGAAAATGAATATATATATATATATATATGCATGACTGGGACATTGTGCTGTACAGCAGAAACTGACAAATTGTAACTGACTGTACTTTAATTTAAAAAGTATATACTTTAATATATACTATAAAAATATAAATACTACAGTATTTAAGCAGTATATATTTATACATTTTTATTTAAGTATTTACTACACTGTATATTATATATACAATATTTAATGTGTGAGCCATATATATTCTTTATATTACAAAAAACTAAATTTAATCAAGAATGCAAAAACAATAGAATTTAATACAAATAGAAACAAATCAATTTAACAGTATATCAGATTTATAATATAAGTGTGTGTGCATGCACACATCACAAATAATTTAAGTAACTTTGGAACCTAGTATTATGACTATAAACCTCTATCTAGTAGGATATATTTTAAAGACAAAAAGAAAATAAATTTTTAAACTCAAGTTTGCTTAGCAAGTTTGTTGTTAGTAGTGGTAGTAGTGTAGTAATCCTGAAAATATTTTGTGGGTACTGTAGGATATGCTAAAAGGGTAAATATATTGGTGTTCTTGGGAGTCAGGATTCTCACTGCAGGGAAAGTAAAACTCAGACATGAACTGAGGCTAGTGTGAAGAACCCTGCAATGTAGCTATAAGAGTAAGATATAGATAAATAAATATACATATACACATATGTACACACAAATATATATATATTTAGTCTATCTCCTGAAAGCCCATAGGAAAAATATGTACATCGTAAATTCCAGTCTTGGTTTTTAAATACAATTCCATACGAAAAGGAAGCAGGGAGCCTTGGAGAAATGGTTGATTCCAGGTTTGGGACATGGTAAGTGTAAGGTAAGCTTACAATATCTAGCTGAGCTAAAAAGCAGGGAAGTAAAACAAAAGAGGTGGGGTGGAAGAGAAAGTTCCTCTTTAAAGAAGGTCTATTAATAAATATAAATAGAAAATCATTTTGCAAGCACTAATGTTATAACTGATTCAAGCAAAGATCATCATGAGTACTAAAAATATTAAATCAAATTTTGTTTAGTAAAACATGTTCACGCTATCTTAATATATTGCCCACAGTTATCTATCAATTGCAAGAGAAAAGGATACCTTTACAATGGAAGAATTTCAGAGATGCCACCCTAATCAAATAATTAAAGTTAGCATCAACAATAATGGAACAAATCAATATCATACACCTCCTGATGTAATATACTGAGATGGATGCAAGATCCTCTGGGTAGTATTCTTGACAAAACGTTTAACTTGATTCCAATAATATAGAAATAATATGTAAAATATTATACAAAACAACTAGGCTGGAGTTTTCAAAACTCTCAGAGTAAGGAAAATTAAAGAAATTGTTTTAGATTAAAAGAAATTAAGACAGCTACACGTATTGAATGATCCTTGATTAAATCATGGGTTGAAAAATAAAACAACTATAAGGGATATTAATTCGATAATTGGGAATTTTTTAATATGAGCTGATATCAGGTAGCATTCTCACATCAATGTTATATATTTTGAATGTAACAATATCATTAAGCTAATAAAGAAGAATGCCCTTGTTCTGAGGCAATATATGCTGAAGTATTTAGTGGTAAATTATCATGATGTCTGCAACTGATTTTCAAATGGTTCAGCAAATATATATCCATATATCAGAGAGAGAGAGACTGCAAATATGGCGAATTGGTTAAAAATTAGTGAATCTAGGTAAAGAGAATATAAATGTTCATTATACTGTTTTCAGTTTATCCATGGGTTTTAAATTTTTCAAAATAAAAATCTGGGAAATTTTTTTAAAGCATTTAGTATTAATAAACTAAGAAAGTATTAACTTGGGAGAATTCAGAAATTATCTGAAGCTGTACAAAACTAAGACTATCAAAGGCATTGTAATATAGTTATAGTCAGGCTCTTTAACAGTCTCATAGAACCTAAATAAGAATAATAACAAAGGAAGTATGTGCCATTTGTTTAGCACAGCGCTCTCTCTATTTCAAAGAGATATTACTATCACAAGTAGGAATACAATTTTCTCAGATGTCCTCATTCACCAAATATGTGTAGTAATTCACAAGAATGTTCACTCTTCTGTTAATTCCAGAAGTGTATTGTAGAATTTGTAGTAAAGAGAAGTTGGGCTGGGGCCATAAATTTAATAACAGCAAAATCACTAATTTCCACATTGGCGGCAGGGAACCCTGGCTTCAAGTCCCACATTTATTACTCACTAACCACGGAGTCACCATCTAACTTATTCAGACTTCACATTTCTTACCTGTAAAATGTGAATATGAATATCTAGTTCATTCATGACTCCAAAGAATTATAGGTTAAATAACAGGTACCATATAACAGCATAATGTCTGACCAAATTAGGTGCTCCATTAATGGTAGTTGAATCTGAATCTGATACTGTCTAATAAAATCAACGGTGTAACACATTTTTGACACTTGAACTTGGTTCTATATTAATATAGGCATTGGTGCTGTCTGCAAGAGAGAATACGTTGAATTTCATGAGCATATACTCCCCAGTAATTTCTTCAATTAAAATTTGTATAAAATGACAGCTTTCAAAAAGGCACAAGGACATTTGTAAACTAATAAATTCTCATCCATAATTGATCTACCGACAGGCTTTTAATTAATGCATTTTTCTAATAGTTGTAACATTCGTACTATTAAAATTAAAACATTACAAAATATTGTTATCATTCCAAATATATAAATATACCTAAAAATAATTTTACCCCTTACAAATTTACCTCTTGGTTCCCCTTTTTTACAGAAGTATGCCCAAGTTGTCAGAACAGAGTCATCTTACACATGAACGTAGCAGGTGCTAATCTATTTTGAGGTAGCATATTTTGAGAAATGTCATGGCAGAAAGATCCCCAGTCCCTTTCCTCTAAAAAAAAAAAAAAAAAAGACTTACTAACGGTGGATAGCTCTACAGAGAAGACTGGCAGTTGAAAAGCCCCTTCCACCCTCAAAAAATTTTTGATCACTTACTTCTCCTTTAAATATGTTCCAGTGGGAAAAGGTGTATAAAAGGATCAGTGGGCATGAGAAGAAGGAAAATCCTCTAATTCACTATTTTTCCAGAGGCTAAAACACACATCACAGAAGTAGTAGACTATAGAACCAGAGTATCTTGAGTATCTTGAGCTATAGAGAAGACCCCTTCTTCACCCACTCATATCAAATACAGACCAGTTCCTCTTTGTAACCACTGATTTGTATGGACATTTGTTATATAATTGAGAAAGAAGAGAAAATTTTATTTGGGTCCAGAAGCTCCCAAGTCAGAGGAGACATGAATAGTGAAGGAGATGGCATCCCTTCCCTACCTGGCCCATCCAGGTATGAGCACTTGTGGTTCCAGAGCTAAAAGTTAGGAGGTAACAGAATGGTCTCATGAGATATCCTGTGATTCCTGATGGGCTTAAAAGACAGAAGATGCTGGAACGTTTTCATGAGAGTCTTCACGTTCATGAGAGTCTTCACTGACACAAGTGAAATTCTGAGTTGGGCAAAAGCCTTTCTCTGTAGTGTTTTCCCTGCACTCTGCACTTCTTTGGCACTCTGAGGGCGGGCAGCTCTATAGACATCCATGTCCAGGGAAGACAGGAGGACCACTGCCAGCCTAGTCAGGAGGTGCAGCTCTGTGAAGCCGCTCTGTGGGAGGAAACTATGATTGGAGAACAACATGAGAGAGAAAGAATACTTGGTCACCTAGGGGAAAAAATGGGATTGCGAGCACATGTGAGGCCCCTGTCCCATTAATTTTACCACATGCTGCCACTGGGACAGTTTCTCCCAAGAAATCCTTTTATCTTAAGAAAAAAAACTTTAAACATTTCTATACTATAAGATAAGCAAAACATTCTAACCACAACCTTCCAAAATGTGGGTTCAACTAATTCCCATTAATTTTTCCCTAAGAATTTCTGCTATAGTCAGTGTGTTCCCCACATACGTTTGCTACTCTCTTCTTTCTTTCCTTTCAGCTCGTTAGCTTTGATCAGAGTACATCATTTCATGAATTTGGTATAGCTTCTCACAACTTCTCCTGCCCCTCTAAATACAAATGAGAGCAATAACCTATCAGTTTCAGAAACCCTTCACAGACTTCAGCAAGCCACCTGAATCTACTGCTCCTTCAAAAATACGGCAGAAATTGTCCACATTCAGATATCATGCATTTGCAAACGGAAAAACATTTTTGATTGAGCCTTCATCAATTATCTATTGTTTGGGAACATCTTTTCTTCTGTTGTCTGATTTTGTATTTGACCTTCGCATTTTATTCTAGTTTGGCTTTCCCATTTAGAAAATACGTTTCTTGATGTCAGGGTCTGTTGTTATTTTCATCTTTGAATCTTCCACAGTGCTTAAGACAGAGAAGTCCTTATAAATATTTTTGGTGCATAGGTTGATTCATTTATTATCCATCATGGTATTGAGAAAAAAACAGATGGAATATTTGGAGTGACAACTGCACCACATTTTGAGATGTTATTTCCTCAATCCAGAAAAATCTCTTCATTTATAATATTAAATTTCCAGTTATTGTGCTGAAGTCAAATAAGCAGGCCACAGTCTGCTAGCATTTAACAGCAATTTTTTCCCCAATCTACAAGCAAAATTATCAAAGAGATAAAATATTAGTAGTCATCTCCTCTCTCGTCAGGTTTACCAACACTGAGTATATGACTACATATAAGGTGGAATCTAAACCTGGCACCATGATCTTCTTTTTATTCCCCATTGTGAATCTTCTTGAAGAAATTTAATAACAAAATATTGCCAGCAAACTTAAGGTCTAAATAAGCTCTTTACATTTATCTTTAAAATGTACTTTTACGTACTAAATAAAGACTCTTCTCTCCTAAGTTCTTCGTCGATTAGCCAACTGCACTGGCAGAAAGACCAAAATGTTTTGCTTGGTCTTTTGCTTCCCTATTCACTGACGATCAAAATTAAAGTCATCACATTAAAACGATCGTGTACGTAAAACTCCTATTTACACAACACAGTCAAAGATTAGTAAGAACTGATAGTTATTAAACATGAAATCACAGAATGGTTTATTTTAATAGTCTCTGATGTGCGTCAAAACGCATTGCTTTCTCTTCTTATATGAAGCCTAGCTTCTTATTTATTGTTTTACTACTACCTTAATGTTATAAATACTTAATGTCATAAAAATATACAATAGGAAGAAATCTCTTTGTTTATCGTTAGCATGAGAAATCAGCCCTATGTTCAATTTAACACATTTCAGGACAAGAAGAAACCACTGATCCCCAACCTCTAGGACAAGAGAAATTAAGCAGAAAGAGTTGCCTCCGATGTTTTTTAAAACAATATATTAAACTGGATATATGGGGAGGGAAAGCAAAGAGTTGATTCGCATGACCAGGGTGAAAAGAAAAATAAACATCAGTGTTGCAAAAACATATATTCCATAACAAGTTCTTAAGACTCCCAGGTGCAACATCAGCAGCGCTCGGGTCTCGATTTTTATTGTAATCTTGTGGCTTTTTATTTGTAACTTATATGAAAAGAATCATATTGATTGGGGCAGATTTAACTCAGTAAAACCTATTCTACTGAGATTGTCTGTGCTAGGTGATTTTATCAAGTTCTCTTTTGGTTTCATTTTCTTCCTCATCCCTATTCCCAGGGGAGGCTGCAGCCCAGCTTGCAGAGCAAATTGCCCTAAATTGAGTTCTTTCTCTGGCATAGACAGGGCTGCCTTTGGCTCCTCGGCTTGAAAACTTTATGCATTCTTTTTTCCTTCTTCCTTAACAATCTCCTTCCCTTTTTCCAATTAAAATGGAGAAGTTTGCACCGGTACCTGCTCCCAATTAAATGAATACTGCATTACCAGCCGCACTCCCGGATCTTCTTTACCCTCCCTTCATTAGCCTTATTCCTCTGAGGCTGCCTGGCTGTCTGCCAGAGACTTATGGCAAGAATTCAAAATCTTGCACACTTTATCCCCTCCAAATCATCCTTGAATATAAGCAGTCTGCTCCTCAGGCCCAGCATGAGAAATCCAAGAACGTGTTCAAAACGCATAGAGGGTGGGGAGGGAGAGAAAAGGAAAATGATTTATTTAAAAGGCTAAAAGCCTATGCAAAGAAAGACAAGCTAAAAGAGGTTAAGCTTCCCAGTTAATTGACCTTAGTTTCTTTTTTAAAAGCCTGAGTAGGAAGAATAACAAATGACAGTTCGATGACCATGCTTTGTTTCTGAGCGCCTTCATGCCTACAGGAAGTACATCATCATCTTCACACCTCAGGCATGCCGACTCCCTAACACTCACATTATACACCAGGACCAAAAAAGCCAACCTCGGAAGCCTAAGCAACTGTTTTGTTTTGTTTTGTTTTGTTTCTTTATAAAGATCAACATGGAATTTTCCAACAAATGTGAGTGCTATGGGGCCATTGCATCAGCCATTCTCAACTGACACTTGGAATCAGTAAGTGTGCATCAAGCTGTCATGAATGATGACCCAGGTGTCAGGCCACAGAAACAAACAGGCATTCAGTGTGCTTCCACTGCCCTCTGAAACTGTGCAAATTCCACTTACAGAGGCTTTGAACACATTTAGCAGAATGTATGATCAAATCTCATTTCTGGTACATACTGTCTGTGTGACCTTGAGCAAGTTATTTAACTTCTCTGAGCCTCATGGCTCTCATTTGTAAAGTGGGGAAAACAGTTTCTAGCACCAAATACTGTTCTGTGGACTAAGTAGGACATGCAAACCACTTAGCACAATTCCTGGCACACGGTACATAGCTAGTGTAAACTTCTATTATTGCTACTAATACTAATATTAAGCAAAAATTACACTATATGATCTAACAGAACTTTTGGAGCATATCCCAAGGCATGGCAAAGGCTAAGGACACTACATAGATGATTTTTAATTTTACAAAATAAAAAAATGCACGATTGGATTCTCAGAAGCCTATCCTTGTTTGACACAGAGCCCAACACAACTAGGAGAACCACTAAGGTCATTATTAGACAACCTA
This sequence comes from Camelus ferus, assembly GCF_009834535.1. Taxonomy (NCBI): domain Eukaryota; kingdom Metazoa; phylum Chordata; class Mammalia; order Artiodactyla; family Camelidae; genus Camelus; species Camelus ferus. Next base: position 3,310,865 of record NC_045703.1, read on the forward strand.
TCATTTAGTGGTAATTATTAGTCATCAAATTCTCCAAGCACCTTAGAAAATGTATAGTCATTGTTGACTCTTTAAGGACAATACAAAATTGAACACTTTAAAACACTCATCACTGAAGTCAATTTGTTTCAGTTCCAAGAATTAACATATAATTTGGTTTATCTCCTAGTGAGAAACTTCTAAGGCCTGCTATAATGCCATAGTTTACCACTTTAAAAAATAATAATAAATAAAAGGAAAACTGTAAAAAGCCATAATTACTGTCTATAATATAAGTGACTATATTGATGAAAAGACAGAAAGATTATGAAATTATGATAGAGGGTATATATTATAAACAAACTTATGCTGACCATTTTTATCTCCTGCAGTAGACCCAATTCCTTTCTCTCCATGAGCTGCAAGATTATTGCCTGATTTGTAAAAAGTACAGTGTTGTTTGAGAAACCTAAGGCAGCAGATATACTCTCAACACAGGAAGGTACTTTACAAATAACATTTTTTGATTAATCAAATCCAAGTCATATGTCCCATAGCATTTTGTATAATTATTAGGAAGACAAACATTGGAATTGGAGACATGGAATTATATTCTAGCCTTCACATTTTATTTGCTATGCAACCTCTAAAAACTTATTTAACTTCTCAGACCTTCAATTTCCTAAATATAAAATATAGCAATATGATCCTATTCTAAGAATTACATTTAAAATAGTTAACTTGAGATACAAGAATCTGTTTTTATCATCATCATCATCAACAGTGATTATTGTCAAATTTTTGACTTTTAAAAGTTAGTTCTTAAAATAGGAAGAGAGCATTTTATGAAGCAAGAGATTTTGAAATATGTCATTTAGTCCATCAAATATTGGTGGAATTTCACTGAACCCAATAGCATTAATATACTCATTGGTTCAGATCATGTATATTTGAGGGCAGCTAAAATGCAATGGCTTATTAGAGATTTTGGTTTTAAGGAATAGATTGGGAAATCTACCTCATTTATGAAGTTATCTAAATGTTTGTTTAACAAAAAGACAAAATCACATACCTAGCACATAATATATAAACAAGGTCACATGGTAATGGCAGAGACAGGATTTAAGTTCAGGACTGCCAATTACAGATAAATGTGTCTCAGGTTATCTTTATACTCATAATTCAGAGATGTCATATTTCCTGGCTACATGAGAAAAAAACTCATTAGGAGAGTATGAAATTTTCCATTGCTGTACTACCACAGGCATTTTAAAATTACAAAATTAATTTTAAATAAAAATGTATTCTAAATTTCAAGTATCACACATATATCCCCTGAAAGCTGCCCTCCTGTTATAAATCCTGTCCTGGTTAATGGCACCACCAACCACCCATCCCAGAAACTTGGTGTCACACTGATATTTTCCCCCTCAATAAGTCATTTGTGCTGACAAGTATATTTCTATAACATTGACCAAAGCTGAATCTTCCCCTCAATTTCTGCTGATACTGCCTTAATTCAGGACCTCATTGTCTTATGCCTGCACTACTGTAGCGGTCTCCCAACTAGTCTCCTTTACCCCAGCTTTCTTACCTACTCCTCATTCTACATTCCACTCTCCACTCTTCCACATTCTCATCAAAATGATGTTCCTAACAGTCTGATTGTGCTATTCCCCAACTTGAAACCTTCAATCTCATGCAGTCTCTCCTCAGTCAGGCCCCTATTTGGCTGTCTCTCCTCTCTCTCATCTTGTGTCCACTCTCATCCCCTGTGCTCTCTGTATGTCTGTGTGCCATCTTCTTTTTCATCTTTGCTCTTTGTTTTTTAGCTTATGCCATTCCTCCAGTCTTTAATTCCATAATTTTTCCCACTCAGCCTAAATATTCCATTAGTGCTTAAAAAGAAAGTTCTATATAGACTCATTCGATGAAGCTTGTGTCAGTAATTGAGAGAAGTATGTTAAAATCTTTTTGGATTGTGCATTTGTCAATCTTCCATGTAGTTCTGTCCACTTAATGCTTTATATTTTTAAAATTATATTAGTTATATGTAAATTATAAATCTATAAGCATAAATATCTAAATACTCCATTTAACTTTATATTAATGTAAGTATACTTGGTATAAAAATTATATAGTTATAGCAGCTTTCTATTGGTTAGTATTTATCTGGGATAGTTCTTTCATGCCTTTACATTCATATTTGCTATGCATTTATGTTTTAAGTATGAATCTTTAGATTGGATGCAACTGAGATTTTTAAAATCTGGTCTGACCATTTTTGTCTTTTAATTGCAGAGTTCACTCTGTTTTCATTAATCAGGATTACTGGCCTATTTAAATCTATTTCACTTAACTCATACACCTAAGAGCAACTTATTTGATTTTTTCTGTCTTTTTTTTTTCCTTCTCTGCCTCCTTAATTCCTTCAGAAAGCATTTCCTGAGCAACAGCAATATTGTAAGCACTACTTCAGACACTGGTGATAAGGGCCGAAGAGAATAGACAAGATCCTTACTCTTAAGGATATTACATTCTAGTGGGAGAGGACAGAGAATGGATAAGCAAACCACTGAGTAGTAATATAAATAGATAGTGATGAACATGTTTTTAAATAATGTTCTATTCTTATTCTTTACTCTTTTCAGAGCTCTTTCATTTTTTCTTCCTCGGCTAAGAGTAGCCTTGTAATGAGTCTCTCCTTTTCCCATTTCTCTTCTGATACATCTGCCTCACTAATATTTTTTATTATATCATAATTTAAATATTACTATTCCCTAGCTTAAAATCTTCATTGTCTCCCTATTGAGTAAAAATACCTCAGCCTGACATTCAAAGTCTTCTGCAAAATGGCTCAGCCTACCTTTTCTAGCTCTTTCTTCCATATATCTTTATGCGTCCTCTACTCTACTCTCTAGCCAAATAAACTAGTTACTTCCTGTTTCGAAATACATCTAGGTATTTTTTTCTCTATCTCTTACTCTACTTTCTCATCCCTTTCCACTTGATTCTCTAATTTCTGCCATTCTTTAAAGAACATTTGAAATACCATTTCTCCAAAAAACACCCTTCATGATTCCATATATTTGTGAGCTCTCCCTCTTTTGAATTTCATAGCACTCATTATTTTTTACCTTTTTAAAGGGCACCATTCTATATTTTTTCACTTATTATAATGTAAACTTCTTAATGGCAAGATTTTTTTCTTACTCATTTTGATTTCCAAAAAGTACTAAGTAAAATGTCCTGGAGATAACACATAAGCAGTAACTAACTCTTGAATTAAATTAACAATTGTGTCTAAGCCTGATCACCACCTCATACCATCCATTCTTATCCTGAGGCAAAAATATTTGGATAAATGCCCATAAATGGCCAATACATTTAAAAAAAATAAATAAAACTATGCAACTTCATTCTGGAGAAAACTGTTTTGAAAAGTAAAACACCTCAAATGATCAAAAAGCCTCAGTTAAACTGTAAAAATTAAGTAAGCAATAAATATATATGAAATATATCTATACTCAGTTCAAATGATGAGTGAAAGCATATCTTGCTTGTTGGGAATGGGAGAGATAGGAAGGGGAGAAGAGAAACAGATTGGAGAACAATTACTTTAAATATGAGATGTTAAGAGTTTCTTGGAGATTAGGCAAATTATTAACATATTCATTAATATTTCTCAGTAAACACGTATGGAGCACCTACGACATGCTAAGTTCTGTGCTAAGCCCAGGGAGTACAAAGATGAATAAGTCTTAATATTTGCCTTCAAGAAGCTGGAGCTTAGTGGGGAAAAAAAGATAAACAGATAGAGTAAAACACAGGAAGTGTTACAACAGAAGGGTCTGTAAAGTTCAACTGGAGACTCAGGTAGGAGGCTCTGTAAAGGTTTCAGGTGAATTAGCTCTTTTACTGAGAAAACAGCATGGGAGCTGGGAAAGGCAAGCCTTTATGCTTTCAGAGTATTTATGCCCTCTTTTACTTGCAGATATTACAGTGATAAATTGATAATATTCTACACAGTATTAATGTCACACCATGGGTGTATCACTATCTTTTGCATATACTGCTTTATGATATTTTATAAACTTCTGATTAAGCACGGCAGTGGAGGCACATATTTATTTATTCCTCATCCTTGTAAAACCACACAAAACTGACAGTGAATGAATTTTAAACTTATAAACCCATAGGATGAAAAGAATATGAGAGGAGAAGATATCAGATAAGGAATAACAAAAACATTTCTGAAATGCTGGAAGATAGATGGATGAATGGTAACTGCTTAGCAAACTAGATAAAGCTAAAACCTCAACCTAAATTGAAGCCAATAGGAAGTTTCCAATTTTACCTCAAAATCCCAGTAAGTCTCAGAATATGAAAATACGAGGTATCTCTGAAGGTGAGATGTTAAAATAATGGGGAAGGGGTATATTAGTAACTCCCTTCCCCACTATTAGTTGAAAGGATTAGTTGAAATTTTACCTTAAAAAAATTAGTTACTAGATCCTTTCCCTGACCACAACAGAAGATCAGAGGTTTGCACTCTGTAGAAGTTTGTACAACAGAAGACAGATTAAGATGTTCTATTGAGTAATAAAGGATGAAATGCAAATCCCCGTACTGCATGGTGAGACCTGCAGGTCATTTTCTGGTTTAGTTCCCAGAACATAGCCCACTAGGCTTTTACCTTCCAAGCATAAAATTGGAGAAGTCTTCTCTAGAAAAACTGAAAGGCTCAGAGAAACATGTACATATATGAGATTTAGGGTCTCTCAATTAAAAAGTCATGTGGCCACCTTATCACACTGTAATAAACTAACAGCCAGGGATAATCAACATATGGAAAAATCTTCTAGCACGAAAGAAAAACCTAAACATGGACTCTAGAATCTCAATGGGGTCAGGTTTCTGGACAGAAATAGGAAAACTAAAAGATAATGAAGTAAGACAAACTTTTTGAGGGAAAATTATTTCCAAGCTAAAATTCAGTAGCTAGCCAATGTCTTACAGAATGTAAGTGCAAATCAAGAATATTTACAGACAAAGAAAATTCTGGTATATTCAAGGCCACAAAAAAAGGTACCTCCTGTGTATTCTCTTCAGGAATCTTCTGGAAAATAACTTCAATTAAAAGTTTGCAGTCAACCAAGATAGAGAATCAGAAAATGAGTCAGGACAAAATAAAAAGAATGTCCCAGGATGATGGTGAAGGCTCTAGGAAGGACATGTACAAAAAAACAAACAAACAAACAAACAAAAAACATGTCTAAAAGGATTGATAAGAAAACTGATTCACAACACAGATGTGTCTATCAAAACAGGGTATGCTTGAAGAAAGTAAACTCAATATATCGGATGTATTAACATGGAAAAGGGTGATGGTTGAGGAATAAACATACAGATTATCAAAAGAAGAAGATTTGGAAATTGAAAAAAGTGACTCAACGTATTCTATGATTGATCTTAAAGAAAATTCCATCACATTTTAATGTTTAAAGCATTAAACTCTAAGAGAAGAAATAGTTTAAATTAATTCTATTGGCAGAGTTTTGCTAATTGGTTTATCTGAAGGCTCTTGAAATACACTGACATACCTCTTCAATGACAGCCAGATTATGAACAAAGGACTGTTGCTTGTTGAAGTTGTCATTTGTACCTGATACTAATTACTGAAATAAATGTCATAAATGTGCCTCTCTGTTAAAAATCGTGGAGGAAAATAGGAGAATGAACTTCATGTTTAACCTTTCTCCTAAAATTAAAACTGGCTAGAAATTAAAATTCTTGCCATAACTGCTAGTTCCCCTGAGACTCCCCAGAAGTCTTGTAATAAAACTTTGACTTGGACTAATTTGAATGGCTACCTATTCCCTGCAACAATCCCTAATTGGTATCTGTAATAAAACATAAGCCATATAAATTGGACAAAATTTAATGGGAAACTTCCCCAGCTTAGCTATTTAGTGATTGTTCTTTAATTAGGAGTCCTTGATTACATTTTCATTCCTACAAGATGAGTCTGCAAGCAGAAAACAAAATACTTTCTTTTTCACCTCAACCTAGCTTCAACTCATATCTTCCCAAAGCACTTCGAACATACCAGTTCATGACCTTAACCTTCATCAAGAAGCCTGGCTGCTGTGGAAAACTGGTCTTCTACTTTTGGTAAATCAAAGGAGGAGAAAGACAAAGTCATATAGTGGGCCAGGAAGGCACAGTATGCTCAGTGTCCAATTAAGAAGTGAAATAGATTTATTTAGTTAAAACTACATGCAACCCCTTATTTTCAAGCATAATATCTTTAATTTACATGAAATTAGTCAAATTATAATATTTTCCCAAATGAAATAAATTTGACTAGCTTATTATTCAGACCCCTTCCAGTTTCCAACAAACTAAGCCAATGCTTATCTCAAGGCAATGAAAATTCAACAATTGGCTTAAAATTCACAAACCTACATTTGAAGTCATCATCTGAATCTCTAGAAATAAAAGAAACCATAAAACCTAATATTCTCCACAGCAGGAATAGCCATTTTATCTCGCCAAACTAACCTACCTCGAAAAAAAAATCATTTGAACAATGCTCACATGGCAGAGATATATACAACAACTCCAAAATTAATTTGCTGAAGAATTTAAAGCTCTAAATTGTGTATATAACCACTAACTTAACTAGTAAACCTTTCAAAGTTCTGGGTTTCTTTTAAGGTGATAGTAACCTGCCTCAGTGGCAAAGAGAAGGGATCCTTAGTATGTTATATTCTTAAAACCTAAATGAAAAAGATGCTAGTCTGCACTGGGAAATTTTCATATGTGAATAAATATCATCTAGCAATATTTTGTCTATCATTTGATAATATTTAAGCTATTTGATAACTATACTAAAAAATAATCTTTGCTTCTCACTGAGCTAAATCTCTTGGGTTTAATTCATCCATGTCCATCAAAGCCTTTCTAAGGCAAAAAATGAACCTGCACGCATGAGACAATTCCAATAAAAATATTTTCTAAACTTAACTAAATATTGCCCTTAACTCCTCAGACCGAAACTACAGGGTGAATTCATTTCAATATAACAACCATTACGAAATAATTTTAGAAAACCCCTGACAACAGTAAAATTGACCTTATTATATCAGTGTACTCACACATTTTGTTCACAGGCTCAGGACATAAGGACTCAAAACCACCTCTGATGCTTTCTGACAGATTGTAGATGAACCAGATTCCATAGGGGTGTACACGCCAAGGACATCTAGAAGCCAAATGACAAAAAATTAACATCTCCAGATTCTGTCTGTGTAGAACCAGGAGCAACTCTGAGATTTTTAAACTCTGAGTGTACTGTCAAGAGAATCAAGTCCATTTTTTTTTTTGTTAAGGTTTGTTGAGTTTCAGGGTTTCATTAAAAATAGCACCATGTTTGAAACCAGTTTTTCTATATCAAAAACTTAAATTCTCTGTAATTTGCTTATATTAGTCTCAGTTTTCATTTCAAGAGGGATAGAATTTCAGACAGGGTGTTGCCTTTTTAAGGAGATTTATTTAAACATTTCTTGAATTTTACAACTAGAACTTTAATTCATTCACAAAAAGAACATCTTAAGACCATAAAACATAACGGTTAACAAGATGAGCTTTAAGAGTTGGTATCAGTTGAGTTGGCGTTTAGATTTTTAAAGGAAAAATGGGACTAACACATGTACCTATTTTATGATGGGGATGTTAGCATTAAACTTAGTACCTAACATATAGAGTTTAGAAATGTGAGACTTATTATTTTAATTATTAGTCCCCATTCAGCCAAAATTCACAGATAGTTAAGAGCCACTCTTCTTACTCCGTTTGTAGGTGGTCATTCCTTTTTAATTAATGAAAGCAGTTATTGTAGAAGATTGTTCCATAGTCAAAAGGGGAAAAGCAGAAAGTATTAATGGTGAGGCAAAGAACCTTCAACAAGCTCAGAAATTACCTCAAAACTCAAAACCAACATCAAAAGTCAGTAGCAGAGTCCCCAGAAATGAAAACGAAACAGTTGCACACACTACATAGCATGAGATGAAAGCGGCAAGACCCAGTGTTAGGAGGCTGAACTACATCCTGTTGGTTCCCTCAGACTCATGCAAGGATACTAGACAGGTATAGCAGACTTGGCCTGGTTTCTTTAAAATCAAAATCAAACAAAATGCCTATGAGTGAGTAATTCATTTGAATGCAATTCCAGGAAGTATGATTAAATGATAAGGGAAGTCAAAACAAAAGAGAAAATAAATAAAAGGATATATTATCAAGTCAGCAATTGCTTGCTTAATTTAGCAAGACTTTCTGAGAAGCCTTACAAAACTGACTTCAGAACCATTTTTGTAAGGGAAGAAAAGGAGCATTAATCCATAAGCTCCCATTCCCCAGAGGTCAAGGATCACTCTGAATGTTGTCACCTCCCTTGTAGTTCCAAGTTGCTCATGCATGAATGTCAAACAAGTTCCCACAGGTGGTCTTATGCCATGTGCGTTGAGACTTTATTAATTTACATCTACATAAAATAAATTAGAGCCTGAATGTAACTGATAGCAAAAGCCATGGTTGAAATTAGTGTTGAGGCTTTAAAATGATGAGCAAGAGTTCAGCATACAAAAATCATTCAATGTTAATATGTCGCATGAACAGAATAAAGGAAACCAAGACACGTGATCATCTCAATTGATGCAGGAAAAGGATTTTACAAAATCCAGTACTCTTCAATGATAAATGCACTCAACATACAGGGAATAGAAGAAAACGTTATGGTAAATAAACACGATAAAGCACATTTATGAGAAACACACAATCAAAATTATACTCGATGAAAGACTTAAAGTTTATCATCTTAAATCAAAAACAAGATTAGGATGCAAATTCCACCTTTTCTATTCGACATTGTACTAGAAGCTCTAGCCATAGTTATTAGGCAAGGAAAAAAAAAAAAACAGTGTCCAAGTTGGAAAGGAAGGAGTGAAATTATTTATATTCACAGATGGCATGATTTTACACACAGAAAATCCAAAATATTCTGCAAAAAGACTACTAGAGCTAATAAACACATTCAGCAATAGTTCAGTATAAAGATCAACACACAAAAATCAACTACAATTCTATATAGTAGCAATGAATAATGTGAAGATGAAATTAAGAATATGTTTTTATTCACAAGTGTATCCAAAAAATGAAATAATTAGGAATAAAGTTAATCAAGGAGGTGCAAGTTGTACAGTAAAAATTACAAAACATTATTGAAAGAAATTAAAGACAAATAAAGTAAAAGACACCCCATGTTCATGAATTGGAAGACTTAATATTGTTAAAACAGCAGTACCACCCAAAGTAATCCAGAGACTCAGTATAATCCCAATATAAATCCCAATGACTTTCTTGTAAAAATGTGAAAGCATACCCTAAAATTCATATAGAAATAAAAACGACCATGAATCGCCAAAACAATCTTGAAAAAGAAGAACAAAGTTGAAGGACTCACATTTCTCCAATTTCCAAACTTAATCCAAAGCTTCAGCAATCTAAAAAATGTGGTACCAACATACAGATCAATAGAATAGAATCTAGAGTTCAGAAATAAACTATAGTTAATTCTTTTTGTCAAGAGTGCCAATATCATTCATTCAATGGGAAGGAAAGACTTTTTAACAAACGGTGTTGGGGCAAATAGCATCCAAATGCAAAAGAATAAATTTGGACCCTTATTTAATACCATATATTATACTCAAAATGGATCACGGACATGAATGTAAGAGATAAAACTTTAAAACTCTTAGAAGAAACACTAGGTAAATGTTCATGACCTTGAATTTGGTAATAGATTCTTAGATATTACACCAAAAGCACAAGCAACAAAATAAAAAATAGATAAACTGGACTTCATCAAAGCTAAAAACTTTTGTGCATATAAGAACATCATCAAGAAAGTGAAGGGGTAACCTACAGAATAGGAGAAAATATTTGCAAATCATATATCTGATAAAAACATACAATGCAAACACATGCATATAAATAAATGTTCATAGCAACACTATTCATAATAGCCAAAAGGTGAAAACAAATCAAATGTCAATCAACTGAAGAGTGAGTAAAAAAAAAATGCATTCAATGAAATATTATTCAGCCATAAAAAGAATGGAGCACTGATAATGTGACAATGTGAATGAACCCTAAAATTATGCAAAGTGGAAAGAAGCCAGACACAAAAGGTAACATATTGTATGATTCTATTTATAAGAAATATCCAATGTAGGTAAATTCATTGACAGGAAGTGGTTGCCAGGGAATAGGGAAATGGGTCCCAGGTGCTTAATGGATACAGTGTTTTCTTTTGAGGTGATAAAAATGCTTTGGAATAAAATAGGGGTGATAGTTGCGTAATATTGTGGATTGTCACTGAACTGTACAGTTTAAAATGGTTATCTTTATGTTATGTGAATTCCATCTCAAGTTTTTAAAATTAATGTACAAAAACATCTAGTACAGTTCTCTCAGTCCTCAGATTGCTATAGGTCTAGCTAACTGAAGTCATATCACAATCAAAGCAAATAAGTGTGTTTCCTGAGTATATGAGAGATCATTTGAGATGACAGTGGTAAATATGTTGAGAGGCTGAAGTAAATCACCTGAAGCTGCCCCTGTCAGCCCAAAGTTTTGCTGTAAGCCAACAGGGTCACCTTGGGTAAACAGAGTTCCTCCACACTTGTCAGCTCCTCTGTCTGAACCTAAATTACCCATAATATCCATCACCTATTCACGTGGTTTTTTAGAATACTATCTACATTATCCTACAGATAAGGGTCATGGTATCTCTAAACATGTTTATTTAAGCCAATAAACAGGGAGAAAAGACCACAATAGAAGGAGAGTAGAGGATAATTTTTTGGATCTGAAATTATATAATTATAACTGGAGATGACTGCACAAAGAACTATATAGCTTTCTCAATAAATAAATCAACTTCTGAAAATAGAAAATATATGTATGTATGTTCACAGGGGGTTGTGTATGTAATTTTTAAGAATGCAAGCATACTATCACATCTTTCTTCTACACAAACATGTCTCATTTATACTCTATTTACTGTAACAGATAATATTGAGTCCTGCTCAATTTTAAAAGCAGTAATTTTCAACATTTCTTACCACATCTTCATTGGATCCAAAGTCATGTAGCCCCAAGACAAGTTAATACCTTTTTAAATTAACAAAAGCTTTTTAAAATTATAACAATGAAAACACACACAGAGACGCACACCAACGACTGCTTAGTGAAAGTGTGGAATCTCTCTTTCACTGCCCCTCTCTTCTTTAAACTGCTTCTTGACAAACATTCCTCTTAAGATTCGAAAGGGAAGTACAAGTAACATTGCAGACAACCAGGAGTCCTAGAGAACTAATCCATTTCTGGCTAGAAAAGAACAGCATTAAATCCACCAGTCTCCTAGGATATTTTTCTACACCTCTTGAGTGGAACCCACTCTCTCCTCTCTGAGTCAGGATCAACTTCTAAAGAGATAGTCTCAGAACCCCTTTGATCTTTGTGAGCTTAAAGACTGCCTCCCCTACCCGCACTCATTATAGTTAATAATCCTCTTCCCTTTTCTTTTGGGAAAAAATGAAATATAAAATTTTTGACTGTTATCAACAATTCTTAAATGCCGTACTAATGTTGGTGTGTCCTTCTTACAAAATAAATTATAACTATGACAGCAAAAGTAGAGAGTGTGCAATATTTGCTAAATTCCTGTAGGAAGTCTCTATTTATCCAGAAATCACACTTGTTTACTGCTCTCTGCTTCTTATGATGCTGAAACTTCCATCTTATTGTACATTTAAAAATAAAAGTAAGGCTATGAGGGTCAAATATGAGGGTCAACTCGACCTTTCCCAAGAAAGTAAAACAAGAACTAACGTCCTCAACTGGCAGAAGTCACAATTCTGCAGACACCAGCAGTCAGTCTTTCGCAATTGCCCCACGAGTCATCAAGCACCACCCTGCTTGGACTTACCCCAGTGGAAGACTCACTGGAGCTCCTTTTTGGTGGCTATTTTATCTACCCAAGTAGCTTACTACAAGAGAAAAACCCATTTAGGCCTCTCTCTCAATTGTTTCAGGAAGAGGAGAAAATTTTATCTTACTCTGTGTGTGTGTGTGTGTGTGTGTGTGTGTGTGTGTATGTGTGACATATACTGACTTGCCAAATATCACAAGGTACACAGGGGGCCAGACCAGTATTTTGAACCCATGCTACATGACCATAAATCCTGTATTCTTTCCACTGTACCCTACTCCATCAATGTGGCCACTGGTTAAAAATAAAAGGCAAAAAAAAAACCTGCATTCATTTTAAATTTAAGAATCTAGGAACAACTAACAGCTTTTTAAAATTTGAGTACATGAAATAAATCAACTATATGTGATTTCCTAATGAACTTCCTTAATCTGCTAATCAATACATACGTAATATGAACCCATTTTCCAAAGATCTGTGTTCTTATTTACACTGAATTCAAAACACAACTTATTCACTTTAAACTGGAGGCATGTTTTGTTCCCTGCTCCTTTCCCTGCTATAAGAGATGATCATATATATGCATTGTAAAGATACTTCTCCTAACATAGCTACAAAAGGCAATTAAATGGGCTTAATAATTTTAGTTTTGTTTGCAGCCTCGAACAGAACGTGGCTATATGTGTAACCCTTTTTATGGGATCTTACTGAGATCAGAAAAGAATAATTATTCATTGATTAAAGCACAGTAAATCTCCTACACACTAAGGATAATTTATTCAGCTATAAAACCATGGTGCACACTTTTCTGCTATCATTCATTTACACACAAAAAGAAAATTATAGATACCACTTAGGAAAGAAATACTGATACTGAAAAATATTTTGTGTTTGAGATTAAGAGCTACTGGAAATCCACCCATACAACACCAACATTAAACACACACATACACACACTTTTGTTATCAGTAATGTCCTTATTTTATTCAGTGCTGTTTCTGTGAAAGAAAACTAGTATTAAACAGTGTGAAAATATAGTGCATCAGAAGCTAAGAACAAATTTATGCTTTTCACTTGAAGGAAAGACAACTATAAAAGAAACACATTATACATTTGATTCTAAAGTAAGTGAGTACAAGGCTAAAATAGGTAACATTTATTTAAAGTTTCTTGTTAGAGGGACAGTATGTGCAACTGCAGTACTGTTATTCTTGAGTAAATATTCATATATAATGAGTATACTATACACTAGAATGCTGTGAAAAATAAATAATAAATAAGAAAAATCTATACTGTTTTAATAGACCTCAGAGCTAAAAGGGAAAATAAACTCACAAAATTGAAATATATGAATGTAACTACATTTGCAGACATGTTTGACACCTCACATACATATAAATTCATTACTTTAGATTTCATCACATAGTAACTGAACCCACAACGAGGCACTGGAGAAACAAGGGTGAATGGGAGAGATAAGATGCCTGCCTGGATGCCTAATAGGCCTTAACGCCTAAATCTTTATAAGCATGTATGTACACCAAAAAAGCAAAGATGAAGAAGCATAGAGTGATGAGGGAAGTGCTGAGAATTTACTGATGACCCACTCAGCTCCGCTATACAGTGATACCTACTAAGTTAACAAAATCAGTAATTCCTATATTTTCATGTAGCTACACTGAAGCATTCATCATAACTTTCACCTCTACAAGTAACCTAGATCTTGGATTTCAGATACCCATATACTACTGCCATCCAAATTTGCTTAGTTCTAACCCATAGTAGGAAGAGAGAAAGCAGTGCCTAACTTTGATCAGCTGCCTCCGAAGTCTCCGATAACATCTTTAGACACACAAAACCATGCCTCTAAATCCCACTTAGGATCTAGATTATTCTTATTGCTCAGGGATCCAATGAATAACACAAAGGACGTCTACATTTCCCAGCACTCTCTGCAGTTAGAGGGGATCATGTAACTGAGTCACAGCCAGTGGAATGCAGATGGAAATGATGTATGCCACTTCAAACCTGGCTGCACAAGATACCACTCTCTCTTTTCTATCCACTGCCTGTGAGACACAAAGTGAGCTTGTATCTACATGTTGAAGATAGTAGCATTACAGCAGAAGAAACTCCTGGATCCCTGAATGACTGTATGACAAAAAACTTTCTGTACTTTTTTCATCACAGACCAGGAACAAAGAGTTTCCTGTTTAGATCTTGGTCACTTCAAAATAGTCTAGCAATCAAATTCCTAAAAGCTTAATAACCAACATCATGTTATGCGTATCTGTAAGGAATTAAGGTACAGAAGAAATGAGACTGGAAAGAAGACATAAATGATTGTCAAAGGAAAAGTAAGTTGAAAGTTTGTACTCTTTCTCTGAGGCACAGAATTCTAAACCCATATTATTACATATGCAATTCTCCACCACCTATACGATCATCACATCACCATCAATTCAACCCGTAAACTCCATCCCAATTACCGGACTGTGAAGTTTTTTAATCAGTTTATATACTGCCAGACCCAATTCTCAAATCATCTTCAGAGAAAATGTCCATGTGACCTCTCAATCCTTTGATAGCTTCCTCTTTGCATCCCCTGGCATCTATACATGCTCCATTCGAGTGAAGCTACTATATGTCACTCGTTGGATTTCCCTGTGACTATCTCAAAGGGAGGAATCCCCATTTTTGGCATTTTCAACACCCAGCCCAGAACTGTGCCCAGAGTATGTACTTATAAATATTTATTGAATCCATTCTTAGTAACTGACTTATAACTATTTGATAAAGTTTTTGTTCTAAACTTTTATTTTTGAGTTTTTTAATATGATTTCAAGTTACTTGAAGTCAAGGTTGTATTATGTACCTTTATCCCCCACAAGCCTAATTCTGTATTGTCATGCATTAAGTAGATAACCAAACAAGTATATTGAACAATTATGTGGAATTCATTCTTTATGTTTTTCCAAATGCTCAGAGAATAGTTAGAAAATTAGTCTATTTAGGGAAAAAAAATTTTAAATGTGTACTTTCTACAGTCATTTATGACTTTACCTCTAATTCTTCTTGGGCCATTTGTGGCAATAAAACATAAGAAATCTTCAGGAACAGGTACAGAAAGAGTACCCGTAAAAATGTCCTATTATTTCATACAGAATTTTTTAAATGCATTCTTTCCATCTATAATGGGTGCATAACTGACCTCCTATCAGAAAGTTATCACCTCATAAATAAAAGTTTACTTCCTGTTACTTCTAACTAGCCATTTCTCCATATATTACCTTATATTTGCCTACAATTTAAGCATTATCATTCATTAGTAAAGGTGTTTCTATTTTGAGAAAAGAAAATCTCAAGCTACCTTAGTTTATACTTCTTCAGATCATCTAAATTTCATTTATTAATTTCTTGCTGTCTTGTCTACTTTCTAATTTTAATTTGGATTCTCATACAGATATGTCCATAGAAAGGGGCTATTCATGGATAGATGATTATTTTAGTATACGTGAAGGTAAAGTGTTCATTTACACAAATAAATTTACATTCTAGGATATTCATCAGTAACTGTGAAATTTGTTAAACATGTTTTTTCACAAGGACGCTGAACCACTGACTGCATGTTGACAATGTGGATCACAGTCAACTGGACAAGGTAATACCACTCCAATGGGGAATGCCACATTGGCCATCCAAGGTTCCTCTTGGGGGATGTGTGCCCTATTGTATACTTTACATTTCTGAGCATCTACTCTAGTGTATGACTGCCTAGTTATTTCAGGTCTTGTCTGCTAAAAAGGTAGTTGCACTAGATAACATTAAATATTCCTCTAAATCCTGAGAATCTATGGTTCCAAGCTGCAGGTACTTCCCACAGAGGTTGTATTTTATTCTTGTTTGTATCCCTATTATGGATTGAATGTTTGTTTCCCTCTAAAATTCATATGTTGAGAACTTAACCCCAAACATAATGTTACTAGAAGGTGATTAGGTCATGAAGCTGAAGCTTCATAAATGGGATTACAAAGAGCTCCCTTCCCTCTTCCACCAAGTGAGAACACAGCAAAAAAAGATGGCTATTTGTGAACTAGGAAGTAGGCTATTACCTGACACTAAATCTGCTAGTACCTTGACCTTGGACCTCCAGAACTGTGAGAAATAAACGTCTGTTGTTTATAAGCTACTTACTCTGTGATTTTTTTTTATAGCAGCCCATACAGACCAAGACAACCCTCTTACCATCCAACACAGTTTTAGATATAGTAGGCAATCAATATGAAATTGTTGAATTGTTTATTGATTTACCTTAGGCTTTAAAACTATCATTTTCCCTTTATCTTAATCAGCTATGAAAAGGTTATGGAGACTAGAGGTGATGGAAAGTGGGTATTGCACTCAGTAGAATTACTGCTCTGTGTCAGGCACTGAGGTGAATACTGAATCCAAACAAATTCAGAGGCAAGTATTATTTTATTTCCATTTGATAGATGAAGAATTTGTAGCTCAGAGCAATTATTTGCTCAGAATAACAATGATAATATTAAAAAATATAATTGGGAGAATCTGAATTAAGGGATGGTCTGCTTATCCTACTGTCACCCTCTGCCAGTCCCTTACAGTTTAACACCAACACTACAGAATTCCTACACAAAACAGACAGCTAGTATTTACAACATAAATGGCTTCTACATTGTTCTTTGAGCCAACGGGAATTCCAACAAGCTGGTGGTCACTTCATACTTTTCTTACTACTCTATACCACCCTCCATATTTCCCCTGAAATTTTGAAACATTTGTTTGGGATGCTAAGTTTTGTTTATTTTAAAAGTGCATCTATTTAATCTACTTAAAGGATTCAACATGCACCCCTTTGTTTTCTACGGATTAGTAAGAATAAAGTGGAAAAAAGAAAGACTTTCAGAAATAATCAAATAAGATTTCACTGGAAGCATAGGCCAGGAAGGCTAGAGAATACCAGAGAGAAAGGATGCCAGTGACTATAAGGATGAGAAAAGACAGTTGGAATTTCAAAAAGACATTTCATTTGAGTTAGAAGATATACACTGTTAAATATTCCCCTTCTTTTGATTTTCTTAAATTCTACTCTATTCACTAAAGTTCACACGTAAGTAGTTTTATTCTGAGGGAACTCAAAGAAGAGTACATCAAGATAATTAACAAAGATATTAAATCAAGGGGCATTAAGATTTTAGTAAGAGAATTTCAGTCCCTACAAAATTCTACTATATAATTAAGTAAATATCTAAGTGGGCTTAAAATTAGCAGCCCATCTTAGATATTGCCGTGACCTAGCCAGACCTTGACCAAAATTTTCTGAACTGAGAGAAATTGCTTGAAGAGTGTAGCTCACCGTTTTATCAACACACTTCTCTGAATGTAGAATGTTGGTACTAATTGCAGTGTAAAGGACGAAGTATGAGAAAAGGTTGGACACGTGAGCAACACTTTGTAGTTGCTGAATATAAGTCAACAAACTGACAATTTGTATCAACAAAATAAAAGCACTTCATTTTAATGTTACTTGTGTTGGGCATTGCATATTTCATATACATATTTGGTTTAATAATTCCAACCTTCAAGTTTTGATAAAATATCTTTCTTTTATTAAAAAAGAGGTCTTTCTTTAATTCATTTTTAAGGGGGAGGTAATTAGGTTTGTTTATTTATTTCTGGAGAAGGTACTGCGGATTGAACCCAGGACCTTGTGTATGCTAAGCATGTACTCTAGCTCTTAAGCTATACCCTCCTCCCTATTTTTTTAAAGTCTTTATTGTCAGATCTAGAATCACATGGTATGCACTTATTCCTGCACATTCAGAGTGACCAAGGTAGTTACTTGATGAGTCTCTACCTCATGAGAATATATGATTTGTCAAGGAAAACAAATATTTTTTTAATTACACAATTTCATAATTTCAACTTGTGATGATGTTGGTTATCTTAACATTTTACTTGGCAATGAATTGATAATCCTATATTGATTTCCAAATTTTTTTTCTAGGCCATGGAGCTCAGAAATTTGGAAACCACTGAAATTAGTATGTAAGAATAGGTCAAGGAATTGGAGTAGAAGGGCACTCTTGCACCTAAGGGAAAGAGAGAAACAGCATTGGAAAAGGAAGAGTGCTATAATCAAAGTAGGTATTTTTATGGTTCAAGATCTAAATGGTAGAGCCATTTTGATGGTGATGATCTTCAGTATGAAACTAAGTAAATAAGCTGCTGAAGCACACTGGAGATAACAACGATTTGCTGTGGACTTCTTATATGCCAAAGGTGTAATATATATTCATCATTAAAACAGATAGATGGGACATAATATAATTCTCACTCTACAGATGAAGGTAAGATGACACAAAGAGGGTAGGAAATTTTCCCAAGGTCACATAGCTAGAAGTGATTCAATCCAGCCTGTATTCAGAATTCAGTCTTTCAAATTCCATGCTCTATTGCCATCAATGAAAAAGAGCACTGGAGTAATGAAAACCAAAGTACAGTGAGACTGGGTAAATAGATGGGTCATCAGTATAATGGCTGAAAGAAGGTTGTAAACCAAGTTGTAAGATCCCCAATAAATATTAGTCAATACACAGGAGGCTTTTGGAGTTTGTTGGCCATGAGGTAAACAAAACAGCCTAAATATAAATCAGAGAAACCTAGAAAGTAATGAAATATTTTCCCAGGAGCCAATGAAGTTAATTTTTTTTTCACTTTCCATAAGTAATTAAATTCAGTCCAAGCGTCCTTGGAAAATATGATTCAAAATGTAATTTTATGGAAATTTGCTTTATGATAGTAATCCCACCTTACAAAGAAAGTTGCAGATTCATAATTTCACTCCCATTATCAAATAGAAAAGATTCTCAGTTTTCCATTGCTATCAACAAGCTGGGAGGAACTTTATTTCTTTTGTATATTTTTAAATCTAGTTGTATCATTTTTGTCAATCTACCCTGGGAGATGGTATCTAGAATCAATTGGAATGTAGAGCAATGAACACATAAATTACTCTGTAATCACCAAATTGAATAAACATTTATGATTCTTTGATATCCAAAGTCCAAACAAGTTATTTTTAAATGGTATCTCTCTTATTCATTAAACATTGCAATCTTTATTAACAGATGTTATTATAAAGATATGTGTCTCTTCTCATGAACTAGTTTAACCCTCATGCAGCCACATGCAGCCTTCTTTCTGTTCATCATCATCACATTCCACTTTTACCACATTTCCTACCTCAGTCCAACATAGACAGCAAGTTTAGACATTCCCTTAAATAACTGGCCACATCAGAATAACATATCATTAATTATTATTATTTAAATCTTATTTTTTATAATGAAATTGTTATCCAAATTTACTTTTTATAATTAATTTCTGCCTAAAATGCAAAAAAAAATTAATTTCATAATTACAGTTTAACAATATAACTCACCAATTTCATCTGTTGATCCCCCCATAGTTGTAAATGTATGAATGTAATGGATGTAGTTACACACGTGTTTTTACTTATTTTCATAAAAGATAACACATTATAGAAAAGTCCATAAATGGCTGAATAAATTATTATAAAGCAAAGCCCCATGTAAGTACCTCCAAGATCAAGAAGCAGAATGTTAACATCACCATTCGGGAAACTGTTTTTGAAATGATGCATCTAGTCAATGAATATCAATGACTTAACTTTACTGAAAAAGAGACAAGTGGATGCTATATTCTTTCTACCAGAAGTAAACAGCATCACCCATGAAGTATTCTCCTCCTGTTCCCCCTTGAAACTTAAAACAAATCAACCTTCTAGTTCTAACTTCCAGGTTTCAGGAAATACAGGGGGCAGAGCAACATATAAAACAACACCAGGAGATGTATTTAGCAAATATCAAGACTGTAGAAAACACTAGAGGGGAAATGACCCAGTTTCTTCCAACAACAAAACCTAAAAAGTAAGAAAAGGAATTGGAGGGGAGTGGGCACTTAAAGATGAAAAGGACTAAGTTGTTGAGTGATCATATACTTTTTTTTCTCCATAATTTTGTATATATATTTTTATTGGAGTATATAGTCAGTTTACAATGTTGTGTCAATTTCTAGTGTACAGAATAATGCTTCAGTCATACATGAACATACATACATTCGTTTTCATATTCTTTTTCACCATAAGCTAACCACAAGATATTGACTACAGTTTCCTGTGCTATATAGTATGAACTTGTTGTTTAGCTATTTTACATATATTGGTATCTGCAAATCTTGAACTCCCAATTTATCCGTTCCCACTCCCTTTTTCCCCTTCTGGTAACTATAAATCTGTTTTCTATGTCTGTGAGTCTGTTTCTGTTTCATAAATAAATTTGTTTGTCTTTTTTTTTTTTTAGATTCCACATATGGTTAATACACAGTATTTTTACCCAAACTGGGATATTTCAGAGAGTAAAAGGGGATACTATTGAAATGGAACTCTTGGACAATCTAGAATGTACAGTCACACCACTCAAGATGGACAGCAGCCAAACAAAAGAGGTAGGCCATTTTGTGAGTCCTAACTGAACAAGCAGTTTAAAAAATTGACCATAGCAAGAAAATTTGAAATACCGAGTGGATAACTGATGATGTGGAGAAATTGTTGAGTTTCTTGGTGTGATAATGGCATTTGTGAAGTGTATTTTTAATACTTTATCTATTACAGATACATAAAAATATTTATACATTAAAATGATATGATGTATGGGACTTAGTCCAAAATGATCCATATTTTAGGTAGGGGTAATAGGGTAATATAGATGATATAAGACAGTCCATAAATTGGTAATTTTGAAACAAGGTAGTAAGTACATGCAAGTTTATCAAATTGTATTCTCTGCCTTTGCTTAGTTTGGTATATTCCATAATTATTTGCCTTGACATTTAGTTTATAAAAAATATTGCCAGCACCTCAGAAATCCCCCATATGCCCACTCCCAATCACACTCCTCTTGCTCTTCTCTAAAATTGACCACCCTGTTTTATTTTATGCCTGTGTTACTACTTATCACTAAACACTATAATTTAGTTTTTATATACATAAAAGTTTTTAGTACTTATTCTGTATATTTTTTAATCTATATTACATATATAATTTAATGCCAGAACCCCCTGATAATTATACAGAATGCCTTCCAGAATTGTCCATCTGAAAGACAGGAGACTGAAGCATTTATCTCTGTTCTTGTTCTATTTTTGAGGATTGTGTTTTGGTGTGTTAATCCCACACTCCCAGACTGGGTTTGCACACCGGCCAAGAGATTCTTTAGTGCTGCAAAAGGCCATGAATAAAAACTATGAAATACAGTTAGGGAGGTGCATGTAAGCCAGCAAGGAACTATGTATCTGCTAGCTACAGCTTAAATTAGCGATGAGTCAAAAGAATGTGGCATTGGGCACCAGTAGCAATTACTAAAATGTACTCCAATTTAATATTTTCCTCTATGAGTAAGGCATTTTGTGTGCAGCTTGAAAAAACAAATTACCTATCCCAAGGTCATGATGATATTCACTGACACCATTGTTTAAAGTATTATTTTGCTTTAACATTTAAGTATACAGCCCTACTGGAATTTGTATTTAATTAGGGTATGATGTAGGGTCAAGTTTTATTTTTTCTCCGTATTAGTATCCAATTCTTTCTGAATTATTTATTGAAAAGACAAATCTTTCCCCACAGTGCCTCATTTGCATTAATCAAGTATCCTTATAAGCATGGCTCTGTGTGGTAAAGATGCCTGCAAATTTTTGGTCACTTTTTCCACTGAGTGGCAGAATATATGCCTCCCACCCCCCTTAAATCTGGGGTGACCCTGTAATCTGCTTTACCCATCAGGATGTGGCAAAAGTGATGCTGTGTGAATTCTAAGAGTAAATCTGAAGATATGGGTAGTTTCTCCTTTTGCATGTTTAGAACACTCTCTTTTGAAACCCAGCTGCCATCTTGTGAAAAGTTCAAACCATGTGGAGAGCCTAATGTAGGTGCTGTGATCAACAGACCTACAATATCCAGCAAGAGTCAGCACCAACTGCTATACATATGAATAAGCCATCTAGGAAATTCCATCTCTGCTGAGCTTCTGGAAGACTGCAGCTCCAGTTGACAACATATGGGGCAAAACAACCATCTGCCAAGTTCAGAATCATGAGAGAAAATAAATGGTTGATGTTTAAGCCACTAAGTTTTGGGACGGTTTGTTGCATAGTAATGAAAACAATATGCTTTTGGGTTTTCTGCTTGGTCTACTTGTCTATTTTTGCTACAGAGTCTTAATCCCTGTAGTTTTAATATTTGGTAGAACAAATCTTCCTACCTTGTTCTTCTTCATCAGGATTGCCTTGTCTATTTTGACACTTTGTATTTACATGTCAGTTTTAGAATTTGCTTTTCAGGTCCCACAAATTACCTGTTAGGACTTTGAATTGAATTGCAATGAATCCGTAAACAAACTTGGGGAGAATTAATATCTTTACAATATTAAATCTTTCAATCGTGCTGCAGTTTTCCATTTATTTAGGCTTTCTTTAGCATCTCTCAATAATATTCTATAGTTTTATGTAGAGGCCTTCCACATCATTTGTTAGGTATGTGTCTAGTCATTTAACATTTTAAGTTATTGTAAAGATACAAGTTGTATTTAACCTGATTTTTATTGGTACATAGAAATACATCTTGTTTTTATATTAATCTTATATTCAGCAACTTTTCAAAATTTGTCTATTAATCCTAAAAATATTTCTGTACATCTTTTGATATATATCCAACCATATCACATTTAATAAAACATATTTATTCCTTTAAAATTTTGGTTTTTTTCCTTATTTTTCTTTTTTCATTCCTTCAAATAGAATACTACAACATTTAATACATGTGATCATAGCAGTTAATCATAAGATCTTAAACAAAAGTATTTTAACATTTCACCATTAAGTATGATTTTCCTGTATTTTGAACATATCCTATATCAGATTAAGGAATTTCTCTTCTCCAAGTTTGCTTAAAGTGTGTATTATGAATGTCAAATCATGTTGAAAGTTTTTGCTTACTCTACTGAGTTAGTCATGTGATTTTTCCCCTTTTTTAATGTAGTAAATTTCTTTAAATAATTTTCTAATGTTAAATTAACCTTGCATTCCTGGAATAAGCCCTACTTAGTCCTGATATATTGTCCTTTTTATGTATTGCTGGATAAAATTCACTAATATTTTCTTTAGGATGAATGGATTAGACTACAATTACAATGATGTATTTATTAAGTTGTGGTTTAAGGTTGAAGATATTATGGCATGTGCTTCGGGCTTCTAGTGCTTTTGTTGAGAAGCAAGGTGCAAGACTGACACTTTTTCGGAACAATAAAGAAAAAAGAAATTGAAAAGTTTTAAAGGCATAATAAAAGCAACCACAGCAGCTAGGATTTGAGGACATTGGATGATTCAGATGTATTTCACTCGTTTTTCCCTCAGGAATCTACAAATTTGTAGCACAGGCTACAGAAGCAGAGAAGAAAGTGATATCTTGATACCCTAGAACTTTCTTCAGCCGCAGGGATATGGAGAAACAAAATTTAGAGTGTGGGACTACCAAAGCAGCCAAGGCTCAGTGGTCTAACATCTTGGAGAAAGAGAAAATGCAGTGAAATCAGCCCAATATTCTTTACTCCTTTTCCACTTGAGGTATTTGCTGAACTTTGAACTCAAATCTTTGTCTGACTTCTACCTTTTCTACAACCTCTTTTCAAATCACTTTATCCCTGTGGTCCTGCCATAGTAACTATCCTTCACTGCCCTTCCTGGTTTCTGGAATGCACTGTTCTCTGCTTCTCACAATCAAGAAGATAATTTGTTCTGCTCCAGTTTCCTGGAATTCTTTCCTCCTTTTTCCCATAAAGCCATCTCCAGAAGCATACAGGAACTACAGGACAGATCTAGGCCTCTAGTGAGAACACAAATGGATAGAGGACTTCCAATGGCACTCTGAGGGAAATGAGAAGTATGACAGAAAAAGATAAAAGATCTTTTATATGCAAATTATAAGAGGCCTCTTTGTGGACTGCTAAGTGCCTTTATGAGAAGAATAAATAAGTTTCATACTGGATTCCAAGGGTGTGCAAGGACAACTGTTGGTACAACTTTCTAGTAACGTACTGTGTCTATACTCCTTCCCAGGTATTAGAGACATAACTAAGAGTTTAAAAATCCTTCTTAACCTTTAGGATAGCCTTCCTGGTAGATTCCCCTAAATTCACTACTCCTGCAAGATTAGGTCTGCCTCCTGGTAACAGATACACTTTCTTAGCATTGAATGCATCACATTTACCTTAGTTTTAATTTTATATTTATCTGTGTTACTATTTCGTTTTGGGATCTCTCCATCACAAAGTTGATGTCCACAAAGCAAGAACCGTATGGGTTTCTCCCTGCCATTATATTCAGTGGCTAGTATTGTGCCTGATAACTCATAGATACTCAAATATCTACTGAATGGATTAATGAATGAATGTGATATGAAAATCACTTCTCATTTGAAGGTAATTTCATAAAGGAAGCTGGAATTTGTCTTGACAGAATGACAGCATCTACAGAATTACAGGCCTGACTGAAGAAAATTGTTTTAAACACTGTAGCCTGAAAACAAGGACAGGGTGACTCATTAGCTCCAAAATGAATAAAATCATTATAGTCACATTTTATATAATTTTCATAACATTAAATAAGCTATTTATAGAATCTTTCATTTAGTATACAATTACTGAGGGCCCATCTCATAGAGTCTAAAGACTTCAACTATGGCTTCAAGGTCTTATTAGGCAAGATAAAAAATAAACAACACACTCTAGTATCATGGAAGGAAATGATGGTACATGGTGAACAACAAAGAACATGGTATTTAGATTCTGATGGATCTGGACTCATATCCTACTTCAGTTTCTTCATATCTATTGGACACTGGACAGTTATTTAACCGTCTCATACATAAAATGAAGATAGTGTCTTCTTCATGAGGTTTTTTTAAAATTGCACAAAGAATTGCATATAATCTTCTTGCACAGAGTGGGCACACAATAAATGCTGAGAAGATAGCATAACAGAAGAAAGAACATGAATTTTGGAATCAGAAGACTTGAGTTAGCATCCCTGCTTGAAGATTTGTTACTGAGTGACCAAAAAATAGTTACTTCACCTATTTAAAGACTCAATTCTCTTATCAGTAAAATGTGCACAATAATATTAATAGTTATCATGCAATTTAAATGCACAGAGTTACCATTTGTAAAGTTCCTATCACATTTCCTAGCAGAAAGTAAACATTCAATAAATGATGTGAAGAAGAAAGAGAAGGAGGAGGTGAAGGAGGGAGAGAAGAGGAAAGAGGAGAGGAGGAAGGAAATACATAGCACACAAGAGAAAAGTATGTGCCCATAACTCAGGCAAGAGGCTGAATTGAATACATTAAGCTAGATGAACAAAAGTAATTCTTCCTTGTTAAGCTCTTTCAATATACATTATTTTCTCCAAAGCATTTATCACAATTTGTAAATACATATTCATTTGTTTACTACAACTGTCTTCTTCCCAAATTATTTTTTTCCCAGTTAACACACTTGTAAGCTTACAGTCTAGTAGAAAAGAAAGTTAACAGAAAAACAAACGAATAAAAATAACCAATTGTGTTAAAGGTCATGAAAAAAGGATAGAGTACCATAAGAGCAGAGGAGTCTTTTTAGCATGTTACAAATTGCCTATAGCAATCAGCAACTTGGAATAGAACTGCGAAAATAGACATGTAGAGAAAATATATAGTAATATATTTTGGCTTTGGGATGAATTTCTTTTGTTATTAGACCGGATGCAGAAGAAAAGAATAAAGAAAGAAGTCAAGGATGAGCCAGCAACTGGTTAGATGATTCTAGTCACTTCCTGTACAACGAGGGAAAACTCAGCATGTGAATCTAGAGCACAGAGAAGCTGTCAGGGTGAAAGATGTACATTTAACTGTCACCAATGTATGTTTTAAATTTTTAGTGCCTGAGTTGCTCAGGAAGAAAATCTAGAAAAGGGACACAGATCCAAAACCAAATTCAGAGGAATCCCCTCACTTAGTGTTGGGATAGAAAAGGAAAATCAGCTGAACAGATGGAAAAAGAGGGAGAAGAAAATGAAGAGAGCAGTCTCTTGGGCTTCTTGCAAGAGAAGGGCCATTTTTTAAAAGGAGGAAGTCGCCAAGTGTGCCAAATGCTCCCTCGAGTACAATAAGCTCACTCCCACTTTCCACAAACCATTTCTTCTGCTGTTTTCAACCTCAGAATCAAGAACAAAATAAACTTCTAAGGATGTCTCTAATTTCCTGTCTGAGGAGTAAAAATCATTTAGGCCTACATGTAAGGACAAAGTGAATAAATAAAAATGTGCCAATTTTCAGACATGGAGAATAATTTGGGATACAAATTTAAGGAACATTTTACTACATACCAAAGTAAACACAGAGAAACGTAATAGTTAAATATTTTTTAAAGCAACTGATGGAAAATGATATGAAAAGAGAATAGCATAGCTCCAAAAGAATAACTTTTTCAGCTTTAAAACAAAGAAGAAATAATAAAGGAGAAGATCGACAGACTTTAATCACAGTCACTTAGAATTTCCATTCAATGCAAAATAGTAATACAAAGAAAAAGCATATCCAGGAAAAAATGTTCACAAGGTGCAATGATTGCGTTTACTGAAGGAGTACTGGATTCTAGTTGTATGTGGGAAACAACCACCTCACTCTTTGTCAGCACTGTCTCTGACTAATCAAGTCTCAAAGCTACTTGCAGTAACTTACAGGAAGTGAAAGTTCAATTCAGTCTAATATCAAACCTCCAAATCATCAACTAATGATAATCTCCTGTTTTGGCCTGCTCTAGTTTCAGAAATTTCTACAGAAAGGAAGCAGTATAATCAGCTTCTTACTTTTTCTTCACTCTACCTCTTCATAATTACTCTTTAGCTGCTATTTTGGTCTCTCTAGAGTTGCGTCTGGGGAAGGTGGATTATGGGAAAGGGACAGTGCATTATGGCTAATGAGGTGTGTCTGAAATCAGGGGGTTGCTTGTTTTTTCCTGGGACATTTCAGTGAACTTCTAGGTTCCTTATATGTAGAGAAGGCCACCTTACCACTGGCTTTTAAAACAACTTTTCTCAGCCCCTAGTTTCTGAGGCTTCATACTACCCATTGTCTATATATGGGGAAGTCCCCCCTTACCCAGAAGACTTGCTTCTCCTGGAAGCTAGTCTCTCAGAGCAGAGTCCCTTTAAAGATGATATGGTTGGGTTCCCCTCCCCTAGCCCACCTGGACCACTGGAAAAATCAACCTCTTCGCCCCATCTGAGGATAATACAGCTAGCTCCTCTCCATCACTTTTGGACTCCTTAGGCATGGATTAGGTACTAACACCTGTCCCTTAAATGTCAGAGAACATAGGGCACTTTCTCTGAACAGTTCTCTTGAAGCTCCTCCAACCTCTCTTGAGATGGAGAAATACTCCCTCTCTTCACCCTTGGGGAGTAAGAGAGGGTCTGCAACAGCATCCAAAAACTTACTCTCAAAAGAAATTCTCCCATCTCTGTCTCCTTCTCTTTTACCTCCAAGATAGCCAACCTGTATAACTGGTCTATTGTGTATTATATATATTGTTTCCAGTGAGAACTCTGAGACACTTGGAAAATTCACAATTAGCACGCTGCTTCACTGCTAGGGTTCTAGTAGGTGTTCCTTCATTACCGCTGACATTGTAAATCAGTGCATTTTAGAGACAGTGATAAGGTTCTTCACCCAGTAATTTGGCTGGAAATACTACCAAAAAAGAGCATGAAAAGGCTTATGCATGTAGATGTCCACTACAGCATTCACCATCTAAGGTAATGCCTAGATGAGAAATATCAGCCAGGGCTAAATGATAAGGAAAGCTTTGTTTCCTCAGAAAATATATTAATAATTATTTTATTCACCCTACTTTATTTCAACTTTTGTACATCAGAACTGTTGCTTTTCTCGTCTTGTTTTGACTTCTTAGTCTTAAGTTCATTGCTCTGGTCCTAATTTTCTTGGAATTTTGTTAAATATAAGATGTTTTTATAAGATCCCTCAAGCAACTCATGCACTAAAGCAAATATAAAGGAAATAATGAATGAGGAAACCCATGACAAGAACTAATGCTCAACTGTTCAAATAGAAAATGAAATTGCTTAAGGAAGCAGTCACTTGAAGACATCACATCCCCCAACCAAACCATCACAACAATTTAATCAGAATCTCTAGGGGTAGGCTGAGGCTTCATTTACTTTAAGTCCCCACAGGTGATTCTAATATGTAGCCAAGGTTGAGAACCAGAACAGTAAGGATTACTGTCTACAGAGGAAAAGAGACAAGCAGTAGAACACATGAATGATGTGTGTATAATGCAGCCATTCAAAATTATAACTCTAAAGAAGACCAAGATATTGTAACTTAAGATATGGCACACAAAGCCTCGCATTATCTCCTCTCTGCTTCTACTATCACATTTGCTGCCCCCTTTGTAGGCCTCCCCATCCCGTGTGTTAGAGCCTCACTAATCTATCTGCAGGTACCTAAACA
Source organism: Camelus ferus (assembly GCF_009834535.1). Classification (NCBI taxonomy): domain Eukaryota; kingdom Metazoa; phylum Chordata; class Mammalia; order Artiodactyla; family Camelidae; genus Camelus; species Camelus ferus. The sequence goes on from NC_045703.1 coordinate 3,339,568, forward strand.
TGCCAGGTCCTCTTAGGCCACAGCCGGATTCCCTTCCTTATCCACCTGAATCATTCCTCCTCCTAGTTAACTGACAGCTGAAGTGCATGCAGCTGCAGATGGCTTTCCTGGTCTTCCAGGCTGACCTAGTATCTATAGCACTTCCTGCTAAAAATGGAACGTCATACTATTATAATTGTTGGTTTTCTCATATTCCAGTTTTTGTCACTTTGAAAGTAGGAACATTATCTTCTTCTTCATCTCTGAATCTCAGTATCTATCAAAGTGCCTTAGCACAGAGGAGGTGTCCAAAAATTAATAGGTTGAATTTTTAAATGCTTATGATATAATAGAAATACTTATGATATGTGCATTAAGTGCATTTGATATAAAGAGAAGGAAAGAAAGAAGGAAGGAAGGGAGGTAGTGACGGAAGGAGGGAGGAAGAAAAAACTAACATTCACAGTACACTTTCTAAGTGACAATATTTATAACTTCATGTAATTCTCACATCATTCATTAGGGTAAATATTATTTTCCTTATTTTACAGATAATAAAAGTAAGGCCAAGAGTTTTATATAATTTATCCAACAATTGAGAGTTAATAAGTACTATATTCAGGTTTTGAACCCAGGTTTATATGATCAAAACCACCTTGCATTTTCAAAATAAAAGTAGTTATTTCATATCCTTGATTTAGGAGGAGATGACAAGGTGTTAAGGGGCTGGAGGCTACAGGCAGGGTAAGTCACCAGCAGATAAGAAAGACAACACATTTTCTATAATGCTCAAAGCAAATCCACTCAGAGACAAATACACAGTTATAGTCTTTGTGGAGCAAATTCAGCAAAATTTCATTACTGAAAAATATCACAACTATTCAATATTCTTAAGTGTAACATCTTTTGCATTTAGTCAGTCCATGTTTAAGGCTCCAGTAAAAGCCTATCGTATTTAACAGTATTCAACAGAATTTCTCTGCTAGTGTATTATATAACCATCCTGCAGATTAAGTGTTTCAGGAACAAATAGTATTGAAATCCTTTATTTCCTCAACTCCCTAGCAGTAAGTTGATCAAAATTGAAACAAAATGTGTAGTACCTATATTTGTGCTTATAATTTATTATATCCCATAAACAAGTTATTTTGAGATTTCATTATGTGTATTAGCAATAAGAAACCAACAAAAGAAGCTATCTTAAATGTACAAGTAAATCCATAATAAATAAATATAAAGAAGGGTACCTTGAAATTTAAGGGCAAAGCATCTATGGTACACACAGAGATTACAATGCTGAATGCACTCATGTTCCATTTTCTCCAGAACCCCAAAATCTGCTGAAGACAGGAAATTTTAAAACTAAAAACAAAACCCTTCTCAATTTTATTTCTGTAGTTAAGGAAATTGAGACTCAATTCAGATGAGTCTTGCCCAAGACCTTATGGCTAAAGCAGTCAGAATTTGAAATCAGCTCATTGAGAGCCAAGCCCATCTTTATACTAAACCATGATGCATCTCTCCATTACTGGTTTCTCTATCTTCACAAAATCACAGCAAAACACTCTCAGGTAGACTTGCTCTGTTTATTTCATTCCTTTTTCTCCTTTGGTCAGAGCAAGTGTTTTTTTAATCGAGTTTTTGTTTATATTGCTTGTAGCATAATGTTTCTAACAATATTGTCATATTTCTCCTTATATTTTGTTTTGCAACATAAAGCAATATTATTTACATTTATTATTAACAAGTTTACCCAGAATTCTGTATAAAATAATTACTCACAATTACTTATGATGGTAAATTTTTGCATTGAGATAAACATCTCGCTATTGTTATGAAGAAATTACTTTAGTAAGATGATTAAAGGGGGAACACACACAATGCTTGATATTGGAGATAAACTGTTAGTGGATTGGAAACTGAAAGAAAAAAATGATTTAAGAGACATATCTAGCCATCTCCAATGAATCCAAATATCTTTAACCTGACACATTACATCTCAGAGTACCAACAGAGCTTGCAGGTGAGATTTTTGAACCATAGTTGGCAATATTTAAGGAAATGACTGAAAGATAGAGAGTGTTCTTGGGGAGTAATGAGGAAGAAAATGGAACTACAGAAGACAGTATTCAAATTTCTCAAACTCAGATGCTTCTAGGGAGCATTCAAGTAGTATATATAAATGAGTGAAGTAGATAGTAGGGAACTAGTAAATACTGGGAGCACAGGCTTTGTCCACAGTGAGCAGCACTATTCAGTTCCACTCAGTTGTTGGGATAAGGGAATTTGGGCTTTACTTGGTAGGTCTTATAATTTTCAAGAGTAGTCTAAAATCCAGACTTCTAATGTAAATGTTGGTCTTAAATTTAAAAAGTATTTACAGGTCAAACACAAAATAAATAAAACGCATCAGATGACAAAATTCCTCTGATGCCATGTTCCAAAGTCGGCCACTGATTTATATCAATGTTTGCTATTTCTTCCATTTGGAAATAAGAAAAGTAAGATTTCCTCCAGAATTGTAAAGTTGACATATACTAGAATGAATCAGAGATACAAAGTCATCTAAAGAAAAGGAAAGGCTCTCAGGCAATAGCAAAGTTTGACCAAATGAATTAATATAACCAAAGAAAGATTTGTCAGTCTGAAAAAAGGATAACCAGAGTTTGGGTCTGAAACAGAAGAAAAAAGGGTGTTCTGGCTCACAGACTTGAACAACTCATTCCTAACCTAAGGTATCTAACTTGATATTGTTGTAACTGCCTTCTGCCATTAAGTACTAGGTTCAATTTCATGCCTACCAAGCTAACACTCAGGTAAAATTTTGATATTATGTAAATCTGTATTCAGGATACTACCATCCCCATGAGAGTAGTGTCAAATTATAAACTGATAGAATGATAGATTTGTTTGTACATCTGTCTCCAATGAGTTTGGTTAATGTAAGTTCATCCCTGAGAAAAGATCCATTCACAAAGTGCTCAAACGTGAACAACAGAATTTGAATTTTGGTAAATTCACTAAGGAAAATTCTACTTTCTGAGTTGTATTGGTGGACAATATTAATTTTCTTTTCTAGAACTACCAAAAATCACCTCCCACCATTTTATTTTTACTTCATTAGTACTAAAAAACTAAAAATGCTCCAATAGTTCAATAGGAAAAAAAAAGGTTGAGATATTTCTACAATCCAACAGAATGTTGAGTTTAATATCAATCCCAAGTAAAACTCCAGAATGAAATTAGAGTTTGTAAGTATATTAGAGAAACAACATGGATTCAGTAAGTATAATTTTTAAAATTAATAATAAAGTTACTACACTGAAATATTTTAGAAATGTGGTAGGCACAACGGACCTAACTTTAGAAATAGTGACACTCAGAGTTCCCCTTCATGATTTTAACAATTTTCCTTCATCCCTTACTTGAATAAACATAGAGAATTTTTATCATATTTTCAGTTCACAAGGCTGCAAAAAGAAATATAATGAATGACAGAACCAGAAATAAAAATGATATGATAGAATGGGATGAGTCTGAATTATACTTATTTGAATTAACTTTAAAATCTTTCATTCTAGTTCCTAAAGCCAAATGCATGAAATATCATGACAATTTCAAAATATACATACCTGGGGGAAAAAAACTGAATTTTCTGGGAGTAATGTCAAATAGAGTAAATAGTGTTATTAATGTAATATTAATAGTTCACTGAATTTAAAATGTTTTCACATATAGAGGGAGTATGGTGATAATTAGTCAAGAATCTCTATGAAGTCAAACATCCAAACTCTATTTAGGCCCAAGTATCATTTCTTAAAGAGCATATAGGTTTATGGAATTCATTTGGAAGAAATAAAACAACTTATGTGAGTAACAATTCAAGGATTTTAAGCATTCAGATGGAAAAAAATCAAATAAGATATTACAATCATCTTCTAATATCTGAAGAATTACTGTAAGGACAAATGCAGGTTTATTCAGTTGGATCCCAAGAAATAGAACTTGGAACATGGTAGAAGTTTCAGGAAAACATATTTTAGCTCACTATAAAAAAAAGGATTTTCTCATGGTCAGAGTTGCCAAAAGACAAAATGGACTGTCCTAGACACAGGGATATTTACATGGATACTGAATAACAACTTAGTGAAACTGTTACAGATGGATTTCAAAAGTTGGATGGATCACTGGATTTGGCTAATGATTCAAAAGTACTTTTCTGAAGAACTTAGTGACTTAAAGATTCCTTGTACATATGATTCAAATTCAAATCTGAAAATACTTGTTCATTTATTTCACAACTTTAATTTCAAAAACACACTGAAATGTGTTCAATATAAATATTATCAGTATACCAGTGTATCTTCCTGTGCCACCAGTTATCCCATTTGTGCACCATTCTGGCAGGTGTTTTCCCCAGCACATGTGTGCCACACATTCAGCTAATTGCTAGGCACTGCCATGGTGTATCAGCACAGCACATGCTCTCTGACAGCCAAAAGTTGGTTGTATGATAACAAGTGAATATATAATAAAGTGTGCCCTGGAAACATAGTATTAGAGATAATTTTAGGGTTTATTTTAAGTTTTAGGTGCTGATTCTCTGACTGGGTAAGGAGTGTGATCTGTTTTGAGTTAAAGTTACTAATTCAATCTTGAAACAAAAATTCCCTCCCTCTACTCTTTCAAGCTTCTGTATCTGTTCATTAAAGAGAATGAAACATTACAAGGCACTCTTTTATGGTAAAATTATCATTTGTAACTACTTATCTATGAGTCTCAGGATGCTCTGATACTGTGCAACCTAGTCAAAATATAGAACTAAATTATACACTGAGGTAGCAAGAGGAGAGCAACCAGCACACATACCCTCCAATTTCAAACGTGAATATCAGGTCATACGAGACTCACTTACTGATTTTATAAGAAGACAATATTAGAAACATAAACATATCTATTTTAGGCTAGTAAAATGTCACTTATCTGTTTAATTTGGGGGATTCTGAGTAAAATTTTTGCTTTTAAAATGTAGTTTCTAACTTTCAAAATGTATTTTCTGATTTTTAAGAGTATAGAAACCACTGGTATAATCATTAAGATTATGTAAAACCTGTGAAACTATGATTTTATATGATATAATGTTGACTGTAAGAAAATTCTAGCTTGTCTTTGCTAAGTACAATAAATGATTTTCTTAAAAGGGCCCTACCTTAATCACATAATGTTTCGATATTCCATTAAGAGATACATATTTTAGTGCATCTCTATATTTATAAATATGCCTTTTCCTCAGTTTATTCTTCATATTTACAACATGTAGGTTATTAAAATTCACCCTGTCCATTACATAAAGTATAAACGAAGTAGAAACCTTAAATTATTACTGTTCTAATCATCTGCACTCTGGTTTTATTTTAATGGAATTAATATAAAAGCAAGATTGTAACTATTCAACTTCAGTGAAACAAGACTATCAGAAACTCTATAAAAAGATAGCACATAGTATTTTTAAGAAAGACAATAAAAGGAGAGAAGTGCCAAGATGGTGGAGTAGAGAGACTCACAGCTCGCCTCTCCCACAAATACACCAAGAACTGCATCTACAAACCCATTGACTCATACAGAATACCTGCTGAACTCTGGCAGAGTGTCTCTAGCTTTGAAATACAGGAGGATTCTCACAAAATCCAGTAAGAGAAAAAAAAAGAAAAAGAAAAAGAAAACTGGTGCAGGACCCATCCTGTGGGGAGGGAGCAGCAAAGGAAGAAAGACACCCTCATGCTGAGATGCCCCTCTCCACCTGAGAGGTCAGTGGGGACAGAAGCTGAGCTTCCAAGGCTCAGCGGAGAAAGTGGCAGCTGCTTGGCAGACAGAACTAAGGGAAACTGGCATGGACGGTCCCTGCGGTCCCCGCCCTAGACGCAAGCTGGCAGGAACAAGCCAGGACCGGCTGCTGGAGATCAGTGATGAGCCTGAGCCCAGAAGCAGCCTCAGGGGACTGGAGAGCAACGTGAGTTCTGGCTGAGAGTGTGTGCGAAACAGAACAGCCTAAGACTCCCATAAAAAAGCACCATTGCTGGTATGCATGTGGGTGAGGGCTGCAACACAGCCACACCATAGCCACTGTCTCTGCTTGGCTCCATCGTTGGTGTGTCCTCCCAAGAAAAGAGCTGGCACTCAGTCACAGCCATCATTGCTATTCAGAGGTGAATACTGAAAGGTGAATCCATACCCGGGGGCCCTGCAGCTTCACAGGCAGGACTGAGATTTGTTTACAGCCCCAGGCAGACAGGGTGGATTTGCTCTGCTGGAACCTTTGTGAACTTGGGCCTCTAGGACAAACAGGCAGTGGGTGGAGTTTTGGTAAACAATGGGGGCAAATACAGGTATTTACAACAGTCTGGTGAAACTCACCTCACGCAGAGGTGGGGCTGGGGTCTGCACTGACCCTGTGATACACTCATTTCAGTGGGTCCTAGTGCCTGACATTGGTGTATCTGTGCTGGTGGTTCTAGGGGCCCAGAACCTAAGGGACACCATAGCGGGTGGCTGATATTCCCGCAGCTAAAACAGGGACAAAGGCAGTGTCGACAAAGAGTACTTTGTAAGCCTGCATAACAAGTGACAGACAATACCACAGAGGGCATTTCCCAGTGGACATCTCCTGCTGAGGTATACTCAGCAACTCTTCTTTCCAACTGAAGCACTCCAACTCTGCCTACCACACTCCGCAGCTCAGAAATGGGCTAGAAGTCTCTATTCCAGCAATTAAAGAAGATCTGGCCCCTGTCAAGGTTGTGACAACCACAGAACAAAAAGGGAATCTCTAATCAACACCACCAATCAGGGCTGGCTCTGATCACCACAACACCAACCACACCCCCAATCAAAGGGACAACAGCCAACACAATGGAAGAAAGACTTGACAACCAACCATACTAAAAACAGACCTTGAGAAAACTATTAAATGTACACATTCTACACAGGAATGCTCCCACTTTATATAAAAACAAACAAATAAATAAAAAACAGCCCTTCAAGATTATACTAGATAACATACTCCTAAATCCATAGAACCAGAAAAATATAAGTAAAATGAAGAAGCAGAGGAACCACTCTCAATTAAAAGAACAAGAGAAGTTCCTGAAAGAACAATGAGTTAGACCTTGACAGTCTACTAGATCATGACTTCAAAAATGAGGTGATAAAAGCACTGAAGGAAATAAAAAGAGACTATGAATAGAGACAGAGGATACTTTAAAAAAAGGAAATAGAAACAGATATCCAAGTACAGGAAGCACAGAGGGTCCCACACAAAAAGAACCCAAAAAGACCTACACCAAGATATATTATAATTAAGATGCCCAAAGTTAAAGATAAAGAAATGATTCTAAAGGAAGGAAGAGGAAAACAAACAGTTAGTTACAAGGGAACCCCCATAAGGGTTTCAGCTGATTTCTCTACACAAACACTGCTTGTCAGAAGGGAGTAGCAAGATACATTCAGTCCTGAAAGAAAAAAGGCTGAAACCTAGGATACTCTATCTGGAAAGACTATCCTTTATCATACAAGGAGAGATAAAGAATTTCACAGACAAGCAAAAACTAAAAGAATTCAGCAATACTAAACCTATCCTAAAAGAAATATTGAAAGGCCTACTCTAAATAGAAAAGAAGCAAGAAGCTACAGAAATGAGAAGACCATATTTGTAAATGTGATAAGCACAATGAGTTCCAAGAGAATAAACATGAAGATGTTAAAAAAAAAAAGGGGACAGCAAAATCATAAACAGGGGGAGATAGGAGCAAGAAAATATAGGGTTTTTTTCTCCTTTCTTTATTTTTCTTTCGTTTTTTAATTCTTTTAAAGATGTGTTTGAAGCTACCTAACTATCAGTCTAAAGCAGATGTAGTAATGGGTTAACATACTTAAAAAACAGGGTAACTACGAATCAAAAGCATACAATAGTCACACACACACACACACACACACACACACACACACACACAAAGAGATAGAAAGAAAAACAAAAAGGAAAAGAAAGGAACAAAGAAGAAATACCAAATCAACTAGAAAACAAAAGTTCAAAATGGCAATAAACACATATCTATCAATAATTACTATAAATGTCTATGGACAAAATGCTCCAATCAAAAGATATAGATTGGCAGATTGGATAATAAAACAAAACCCTACAATATGCTGCCAGCAAGAGACCCACATTAGAGTGAAGGACACACATAGATTGAAAGCAAGAGGATGGAAAAAGATATTTCATGCCATTAATGAACATAGATGCAAAAATCCTCAACAAAATATTAGCAAACAAAATCCAACAACACATAAGAAAGATTATATATCATGATCAAGTTGGGTTCATCCCGGAGACACAAGGATGGTTCAACATATACAAATCAATCAGCATGATACATCACATCAACAAGAGAAAGGACAAAAATCACACGATCATCTCAAAAGATGCAGAAAAAGCATAAAATTCAACACCTCTTTATTGATAAAAACCCTAACCAAAGTGGGTAAAGAGGGAACATATCTCAACATAATAAAAGCTGTTTATGACACACCTACAGCCAGCATAATACTCAAAGGCAAAAAGTTGAAAGCCTTCCCACTAAAATCTAGAACAAGACAAGGATGCCCACTCTCACCACTTCTAGTCAATATAGTATTAGAGGCCCTAGCCATAGCAATTAAAGAAGGAAAAGAAATAAAAGGGGTCCAAACTGGAAGAAAAGAGGTAAAATTGTCACTATATGTGGATGACATGATACTATATATAGAACACCCTAAAGGCTCCACACAAAAAATACTAGAGCTGATAAAAAAAATTCAGTAAGGTAGCAGGATACAAAATTAACATACAGAAATCAGTTGCATTTCTTTACGCTAACAATGAAATAGCAGGAAAAGAAAGTAAAGAAACAATCCCTTTTAAAATTGCATCCAAAAAAATAAAATAGTTAGGATTAAATCTGACCAAAGAAGTGAAAGACTTATACGTGGAGAACTACAAAACACTGATTAAGGAAATTAAAGATGACTTAAAGAAATGGGAAGATATCCCCATGTTCTTGGATTGGAAGAATTAATGTTGTTAAAATGGCCATACTACCCAAAGCAATCTACAAATTTAATGTGATCCCTAAATTACCTAGGACATTTTTCACAGAACTAGAGCAAATAATCCTAAAATTTATATGGAATCACAAAAGACCCAGAATTGCCAAAGCTTTTCTGAAGAAAAAGAATGAAGCTGGAGGAATAACCTTCCCAACTTCAGACAATACTACAGAGCTACAGTAATCAAAACAGCCTGGTATTGGTACAAAAACAGACATATGGATAAATGGAACACAATAGAGAGCCCAGAAATAAACCCACAAACTTTTGGTCAATTAATCTTTGACAAAGGAGGCAAAGATATACAATGGAGTAAAGACAGTCTCTTCAGCAAATGGTGTTGGGAAAACTAGACAGCTGCATGTAAATCAATGAAGTTAGAATACTCCCTCACACCATACACAAAAATAAACTCAAAATGGCTTAAAGACTTAATGCTATAAACCTCTTAGACAAAAACATAGGCAAAACATGATCTGACATAAATCCTAGCAATGTTCTCCTAGGGCAGTCTACCCAGGCAATAGAAATAAAAGCAAAAATAAACAAATGGGACCTAATTAAAATTATAAGCTTTTCACAACAAAGAAAACCATAAGCAAAACAAAAAGACAACCTACAGAATGAGAGAAGATATCTGCAAAAGATGAGACTGACAAGGGCTTAACTTCCAGAATATATAAACAGCTCATACAACTGAATAATAATAAAAAAAAAAAAACCAGCCCAATCCAAAAATGGGCAGAAGACCTAAACAAGCAATTCTCCAATGAAAACATACAAATGACCAATAGGCACATGAAAAAAATGTTCAATGTTGCTAATTATCAGAGAAATATGAATCAAAACTACAATGAAGTATCACCTCACACCAGTCAGAATGGCCATCATTTAAAAGTCCACAAACGATAAATGTTGGAGAGGGTGTGGAGAAAAGGGAACCCTCCTACTCTGTTGGGGAGAATGCAGTTTGATGCAGCCATTATGGAAAACAGTATGGAGATTCCTCAAAAGTTTAAAAGTAGAATTACCATATGATCCAGGAATCCCACTCCTGGGAATATATCCAGAGGGAACCTTAATTCAAAAATATACATGCACCACAATGTCCATAGCAGCACTACTTACATTAGCCAAGACATGGAAACAACCTGAAAGTCCATTGATGGATGACTAGATTAAAAAGTTGTGGTATATTTATACAGTGGAATACTATTCACCCATAAAAACCGACAACTTAATGCCATTTGCAGCAACATGGATGTCCCTGGAGAATGTCATTCTAAGTGAAGTAAGCCAGAAAGAGACAGAAAAATACCATATGATAACACTTACATGTGGAACCTAAAAAAAGAGGCAAATGAACTTATTTACAAAACAAAAACATACAGACACAGAAAACAAATATGGTTAGCAGGGGGGTAAAGGGGTGGGATGGGAAAAGTTGGGAGTTCAAGATTTGCAGATACTAACTAATACATATATAAAACATATAAACAACAAGTTCATACTATATAGCACAGGAAACTATATTCAGTATCTTGTAGTAACTTATGGTGAAAAAGAATATGAAAACGAATATATGTATGTTCATGTATGACCAAAGCATTATGTTGTACATCAGAAACTGACACAACATTGTAAACTGACTATACGCTAGTAAAAATATATATAAAAATAAATTAAAATAATAAAAGTTAAAAAAAGAGAAATACAATAAAAGAATATAGTATTTGAGAATGAAAAAGCAAAGAAGGAAGATTCACTTGACCTGCAGACAGATAGGAAATGAACTTATCTGACCAAGCAACTTTGGTTGTCAAGCAATTTCCTGTCCTACAAAGCAATCTGGCACAGACCTCAGAGTCATCAGAATAAAATCTGAGAGCCATTTTACAGGAGAATCAAATAAGATTTGGAATGAAAATTTCATTGTAAAGCAAGAAAAATTTGCAATAATTTTCTATAATATAAGAATACTTTTTAGCACTTTTATTGCAGAAGCAATTCTAAATAACAGAGCTTTTCTTATAATAGCATTTCTATAATAATGGTGTTTTATAACAGAAGTGCTATTATTATAGAAATGGCATTATAATAGTGGCATTATTATTGTTGAATCTCTCCTATAACAGAAGCACCAAATAAGCCTATCTATATTAAAGAAATTTCAAATTTCTTCCTTCTCAGAGCTAAATGTGGTTTGGCCAGTCTCTTTCATATGATCATATTACAAGTAATTTTATATGAGTTGACCCAACATTACAAGATATGTCCATTTCACACAGACTCCCAGGAAATCTGACATCAAACCAGGAGTCAAAATATTTAAGTTATATTCTCAACTCTAGCATTAGCTACTGAGTGACCTTGAGCAGCATGGTGATTCTCTTCTGAGCCTTTTTTATTCCTCATTCAAAAAAAAAAAAAAATCAAGGAAATACAACTTTCAACTTCAACTTATAACTTTCAAGGAAAACCTTCTTATTACTAAAAAGCATATTTGATCCCAAATCCTAATAACATCAATTATATGTTTTTATTTTTGTTTTAAACTCATTGATGTGCTATTCTGTAATTGTTATATTTATTCTATTGGGATAAACTTATATTCTCAAGTTAGAAGCTGAATAAAGGTAAGAATTCCTTTCCAAAAAAGAAAAAAAAAACTTTCCTTAAATGGGCAGCACATAGCCATGAATATAATGGATAATTTTAAAATTTTAATTAAAATGTACCTGATAACAAGCTTCTAAAAACCCAAGCTGAATCTGAAAATAACAGAATTTCATCCTGCAGCTAATAGAATACTAGTCAAGAACTTGAACACTTTCAGGTTGAAGTAAAGCAATAAAATATTAGAATAAGGTTGGAAGTGATAAAAAGATATAACATTCAATAATAGAGTTCAAAAGTTGCCTCAAAAGAAATCTATGTCCACATCTAATATATTACTATAAATTTCACTTCTCATCCAATAAAGTATATATCGCTTTGCCATATATTTAGGTAGTATTCATCAAAAGAACTTAACTATATATGGAAAAGAACAAGTAAATTTAAGTTTATAAAATTCTTTTTATTAAAGATATCTGTAATCCTTTGATGATGAGCTTCCAGCAGATAAAAGAAGACAGGAAAGATTTTAAGTTCCAAATGTACTGACCTTTTTAACACTAAAATAAAATCCTATATATTTCTAGGTTGATACAATTAGATTACATCATCAGTTTAGGATATAGTCAGAGAAACAGTGAAGTAAGGAAATTCAATATACTGATATACTCTGCAGGCATTTTTATATTCTTATACTGTGAAACAGAGCAGTCCACTGTGGGGTCTTTGCCGGGACATAACCCCTCTCCACCTTCAGTGTCTCCCGTCTCTTGTTTGTAAAAAAGCTTCAGCCTCTTAGGACTTCCCTGAGTTCCAAAGAGCAAATTTACTCAGAGAAGTGAGAAAATGCAGAAACAAAGGAAAGCAATCAAGCAAAACTAAATAATAATATTTTAGCCATAAAACAAAGCCAAGGACATTTAGTTCCTTCTCAAGGGCTATAGATAATATCCTGAGCCATATCCTTGAGTTGTTTTGCAGATACTAAAACCTCCACCAGGTGGAGGAAGTTAACTTCATTCTGACCAACAGCACCTAGACAGGTTGGAACCAGAAGGTTGATAATTGAGCCTCTAGAAACATCACCCTGTTACCACACCATCAACCAATTAGAAGATAATTCATCAGCTGATCATGTACCCTGTGGCCCTCTCCCTCACATTGTCTTTAAAAACCCTTCCTTGAAAGCCATGGGGGAGTTCCAGTCTTTTGAGCTTGAGTTTCCTGTTCTCCTTGCTTGGTGCCCTGCAATGAATGCTGTACTTTCCTTCGCCACAAACCAGTGTCTGTGGATTGGCTCTTCTTCACATCAGGTGAGCAGCCCTAAGTTCAGTTCAGTAACAACTATCATGAATGCTTTCAGTGTGTATTCTGATAAAATGAACTTATTTTATTATTAATTGCAAGGTGAAGAAAGTTTTGTTAGCATGAATATATGTATATACATATATGTTGGGGTGTGTGTATAATATATACACATGTATATAAATATAACACACATACATTCCATTGTCACCAAAGAAATAAGAGTTCTTTTGGGGAAAATAACCGTACAATGCTTATTCATCATAATGAATGACAGCCATTAGGAGCTATCATTTTTTTAAATTTTAAGACATTGTGAAAAAAAAGGTAAAAGCATTTTTAACCCAAGAAGAGGAGCAAGAAAAAGAACAAAAAGAAGAAAGGATGAGGGAAATGAGGAGAAAAAGTTAATAATTATTTTTAATAAATCACTAAGAGATAGACTTCAGACAGGAACTCCGTGGGCTCCACTCTGGCTACCCAATGTTTGCATACTCACACATAATCCATTTACTAAAGCCTGTTACCTCAATCTCAAAAAGAACAGTGTTGAAGTTTCAAAGTATTGGGTCCAGTCTTCAGAGATACTTAGTTTTCCTCTGTTCCAAGAGGAATTGAGGTCTAAGATTAATTAAACATCTTCTGTGTGCCAGATCCCATCCTAGGTATTTAAATGTGACAGTTTATTTAATCTTTACTGTTCTCAGACGTTATTATTGTTATTTTGTTATTTTTATGATTATTAATGTTATTGCTATTCTCAAATAAGGAAACTGGATGAACAGATGAAATCAAGCCACTTACCTACAGTCACGCAGAGACTATGCAACAACTTCCTAACCAGCAGAAAACCTACATAGGCTACTGGTCAAGGGGTGGGAGGACCAGGACAGGGTAGATTAATCCAGGCAGATTCACCCTGACTGTGAAGGAGTTTTTCAAAATGCTCCGTAGCACTATTAGCAGCAACGTTCCTGGGAAGACTCACATGATGTCAGAAAGAAAATGCATCTTAAACATCACCAGACAAAATTCTGTTCTACAGAAGAAATCACTAAGTATAGAAAAGATAACCTTCCCAGAGTCTGAGCCCGGACTCAAATCTTTGGCTTCTGTCTCCCAGTTTGGATCTCTGCCCTCTACAGTATAGCACCTCTCCGTGGGCAGCATATGTTATCATTTGAACTAGTTCTCTCTCGTTGGCTAGATCATGATAGACAGAAAGCTGGTTTTACAGTCTTCCTCCAATAAATAATATTAAACTGAGAAAACTCTTTTACAGGAGGCACTAAACAGAATCAGCTTGGAAGAAAATCACTTCACTACATGCAGCCTCAGGCATTTGTGCCTCAGATAAACCAATATAGGCCTTTTTTCATAATCATACTGTACCATTATTAGTACAAGGGATTTTAAAGTACCTAGTCCAGGAGATTCTGTTTGCTTTGTGCCCCTTCTCAGATTGTATTTTTAAGTTCATGAAAGGAAATACATATATAAAAAACAAATATATTGAAATTTCAACATTAAAATAGTCTTTTAACTGCTTTATTGAGATATGGTTGACATACAAAAAGCTATAGATATTCAGTGTATACAACTCATGTGTTTGACAGTAAGTATACATCCATGAAAACATCATCACTGTCAATGCCATAAGCTTAGCCATGGAGACAAAATTTTATTTATACTTTCATTAAATAATAGTATCTAACAACAGTTCTAACAACATTAATTTAAAGCAGTGGTGAGGGTAGTTTTTGAGTCATCCATAATAATTGTAGTGTGATATGAAAGTATCAGTGATTTCTATTAGTGCTGAAGTTATAAGTACTACTAACATCACTGTGGTTTGTTGCCTACTTTAATAAGTAAAGGAAATGCTAAGTTTCATTACAGATTAGTGAAAATAAAGATTCAATTTTTGTCCTCTGAGATTTATCCACATACCCCTTGTGCACTCCAGATTTTAAAAATTCTGATTCCAGGAAAAGTTGGTATGATAAGGTAATTGGGAAAGAAAAATACTGGAGGTTTTATTTAATCTAGAAAGAAGGCTGACTCGCAAAACTAACAAACAAGTAAACAAAACAAAACCAGAATTCCTATAACCTCCAAAATCTCAACGGCTCATGGCATAATGTCCTTGTTCCAAAAGTTACATCATATACTCAACATTTAATAAAGGGTCTCACAACACCAATGTTTGAAACAACTGAAATTTCTCTTAGAGGTAGAATCTTTACACTCTACAGCTCTAAATACCCAGAGGAAAGGGAGAAAAAAATGGGAGGGAGGAGTGTGAAAAATGGGGAGTGAGTTGATTTTTTAAAAATCATCAGGCAGCACACAGAGAAGGCAAGAAGAGTTCAGGGTAATAAATCCAATTAGTGGATCAAAGGATAAGAAGTCACATTTTGAAATAAAAGAGTGATAATTTTAAGCAGCAAGAGAGAGAGATTAGAATAGAAAAGTGATAATGCTATGCAGTTTAGACAGGAGATGTTAGAAAACTGAATAGTAAAAGCGGGGGGACACCTCTATTAAAACAGCTGCCTAAATTAATCATCCCTTCATTTTGGGGTCCTGGTTAGAAAGATTTTGATTCACCAGTTTATCTTTGTATACTGTTGTTATCTTTTGCTTTGTTGGTTTTAATCTTATTCCTCAATTGATTCTTATCTCTCAAACTGTTCTTTCTTCTTTATCATTCATGATAAACAACAATCCCAGTTTTCTTCTTCATCTACTAATTCTATTATTTTCCCCACAGGTTAACATAGAATCCAAAGGCAAATATTGCTTATAACTTTATCCCCCAATTCCTAGTTGTTATTATCACTCAGCATCTTGTATGCACAGTATCAGTTCACCATGGAAAAGGTAATAATACATGTGAAATTTCCTTAGACTATGAGGATCTACACATTCTTGACCTCTAGAATCTGTAGGCACCATACTGAATGGCAACTGTGGTCTACCAGCCAGCACCCCAAAGTGTCACAGGGCTAAGCCCAGAATAAGAAGGGAAGCCCTCTGATTACGGGGACCTGATAGACAAACTGTGGACTGTGGGTGAATCAACATTCTGAACTTCAGGTTCCTCAGTTGCAGAACTGGAATAGAATCTAAATAATTCTTTAAAATAAAAAGATTATAACTTATTACAATGACAACTTGTGTGCATTTCATATTTCTTCTGTTTGAGCTTCACTGAGCTTCTAAGATACGTGGGTTTAGTATTTTTATAAAAATTGTTGACAATTATTTCTTTAAATATTTTTGATCTCTATCATCTATTTTGGGGACTCCAATTACATGTATACTAGACTACATGGTACTGTCCCATATGTCATTAATACTCTGCTCTTTTTTTGGCTATCTTTTTTCCTCTCTGTTTCACTTTAGATGGTTTCTATTGCTATGTTTTTAAGTTAACTGGTCTTTCTTCTGTAGTGTTTAATCTACTGTTAATTCTGGCCAGAGTATTTTTCATTTCAGATAGTATATTTTTCATCTCGAAGTCTGGGTCTTTTTTATGTTATCCATTTCTCTACTTGTCTTGTTAATGCTTTCCTCTAATTTTTTAAACATACAGATTTTAATTATATTAGCTATTTTTAAAACCTTGTCTGTTATTTCTACCATTTCTATCATTTCTGGGTCTGATTCTATTGATTAATTTTCTCTCAGCTATCGGTCATCATACTCTGTTTCTTTGCATGCTTGATAGTTTTCCACTGGAAGTGAGACATTTTTAAATCTTACTTTTTGGGTGCTGGATTCTACTGTATTCCTTTAAATATAGTTGAGTTTTGTTTTAGGACATAATTAAATGATTTAGAATCAATTTGACTCTTAGAGTCTTGTTTTTCAACTTTGTTTAGCATGGGTCCTGGGGGCCCATTAGTTTGGGGCCAATTTGGACACACTATTAAGGCAATATCATTCTGAGGACTCTACTCAATACCTTACATGTTAGGGTTCTTTCCTTTCAGGCTGGAAGGAATACAAACTATTCTCTGCCCAATGTGAGCTCTCAAGATTGCTCTGCCTGCTCCTGCTGAGGGGTTCTTTCTCTGGCCTCAGGTAGTACTCTCACCTACCTGCATAAATCAGTACTCAGCCAAAGACAGAAAGGGATCCCTCAGTACATTTCCAAAGCTCTCCATGGCTCCCTCCTCTGTCATATTTTGCCTCACTATTTCTACCTGTCTAGGGCTCTTAAACTCCAAATTCTGTCTCCTCAACTTAGCCAGACCAGCAAACCCTGTTTGGGTTGCCCTCACCTGGGCTGCAGCCTGGAAAAGTTCTCCAGTCAACCAGCTGGGACAATTACAGGGTTCTCCTTGATGTTTCTCTTCTGTCAAGAATCATTATTCTGTGCTGCTTGTTGTCTAAAATTTGAAAACCATTGTTTCATATATTTTGTCTAATGTTCAAATTAAGATACAAGGGTAAATCTAGTCCCATTCATTGCATTTTTAGAAATTTAATTCCTGACTTCTATGTCCAGTATTCCATTTGAATGCTGAATAAAATAATTCTTCTCTGAATTTCTAGCAAAACCAAACCAGAACAAAACAAACAACCCAACATATATCCCAAATACCAAATTTTTTTTAATTAAGTAGTAGCAACGGAAATATAACACTGATGTAAGGAGACAGGACTTCTACTCCTGGATTTTAATTAGAATAAGGTGTTTTGGGGAAACTATTTAATCTAGTTTAAATCAATATACAATATATTTTAAAATAATATTTTACTGCATGATTAAGTATAGCCACTGGAAAGTAACGCTTTAAGGTGTTCATTTTTCTTGCAAGGACGAGATAAGATGTTTGGAGACAACATTGCTAAGTATTTTCTTAGTTCTGGGTGCTTACAAGAGTCAGTGAAGAAAGTTGGTCCATTCCCTCTGCATAAGTTTAACAAATACCTGGCAAACACAAACATATAACTTTATATATTGGGAAAGCCGTGTGTAGCAAAACAGAGCTCTGCGAGCAGGCTTTGTACCATAACCTGCTATAGCCACATGTCAGTATTCAATCCCGCACCAAAATTTAGTATAACAAAGGTTCCAATTCTGAAGTAAGACTAAGAGTTTTAAATCCCAGTGCTATCTCTTACAATCGTGTAATAATGGGAAAGTTGTTTCTCTGGGCCTCAGTTTCAGCATATAAACAATGGGGACAATAGCATTATTTAGGGGAGGATTAAACACGGACTTGTATGGAATCTGAACTTTATACAATATCAGCCATATATTATTGTCAGCTTTCACTTTATCTCATACACTCACCAAAGCCATTTTCTTTTCCCTTCTTCTCCTGATTTTATAAGATGAGGTCAGAAATTCAAATTAGGATGACCACAGGCAATATGAATTTTCTTTCCTTAAGAGAAAATTATATTATTTCTAAAAAAATATTGTTTTAAATAGAAAATCAATACTTTATTTTGAATCATATAATCAATCAGCTTCTACAATGTTCAAGTTACAGCTACCTTTTCATACAATACATGTGACAATAACAAAAATAACTCTTGAGACTCTCTCAATTTCTATAATAATTACAGAAACATCACTTAATAGGTATATTTTACAAAGAAGTAATATTTTAAAGGAGGTTTTTTTATTTTTTTGTCAATGTGTTTATGTCATCTTCTGTCATGATTCTGGGTGTACAAAATTATTTTATCATAAAACAATATGCTTATACTCTAGTGTATGTCTTCATTATCTAGAAAAATCTTCCCATTATATGCAGGTTTAAAACCAAAAAATTTCTTGGCACTTATTTTTAACTGAGAGACATATTAAATGCCAGTTTTCTTGAACATGGAAAGAAATGCAAAAATATGGTCTGGGAACACTGAAGGAGATGATAAAAAATTTTTAGGGGAAATGAGATTTTATTTAAGCTCTTAAAATTTGATCCAAATGTAGATCACTATATATAGTCCTATTAATTATGTAAGAAAGATCATTATATAGAATCTCAAAATAAATAATTTTGCTCCTACTACAGAATATCATGTGCCACTAAATTTCAATACTTAACTCAGAATCAAAATCCACAGGCTGACAGGTAAAAAGAAAGCACATGCTGTATATATTTACAGCTATAATACTTGCATTACAAGAGGATTAAAAAGAAATGAGGCTGTAAATGAAAGACTTTTATGGATGGATCTCTTCTAAGTGATATATGCGATACAAATGATTAGCATTAACTGATCTTCTTGAGGAATGTACTGGTATAATTCATTATAATGGCTTCGAAGTGCAATTAGTGAACTATAGTATAAATGACACTGCTGTTCATAGACCTACCCATAAGAGTAATTACATTTTGAAAACTACTTACTGAAAAATTGATTGAATGAGTCCTGTGGGTATAGATAATTGAGATAAAAATATGTAAACAAAATGTCTATTAATAGGCTTTATTGGCACATTTATATATTTACTTGGTTTGCTAGTGCAAGATTGTATAAATGGAATTTTAAAATAGATTTTTCTAACCTAAGAAAAACTAGATTTGTACATTTCATTTATTAAAGCTAAATTATATCTCTAAATATGGTATAACTATATTTTTAATTGGATGAAAATAGAATGTCCTATTTTAATGACAAACTAAGCAGGATATGAAAGATCAAACTTCATGTCCTCTAGAAATAGGATAATCCAATTTATATTTTTATACTTCAAGTAAAAGGAAAATTATAGTGGGTGACTACTATATCATAATTGAGTTCATAAAATATAAATCAAAATTATAACTATAGGATATAAAATAATAACTCAAAAATATTTTCATTGTTTAGATACTACACTATCATACTGGCAGAAATACATGTTACAAGTTAATTCTTAATCTTCAGATTTATTGTTCTAATAACAAAAAGACATAAATATGATATATGTACCCTATATTCCATATTTACAAAGGTGTAATTTTACATACGTATATGTAGATACACACACATATGCACACACACACAGGAGTACTAGACTGTGCGATTATACGTTTGATTTCTAGTTCATAGAGATTAATGGTTTAAGTTTCAGCTTTATATCTAACTAGTGGAACTATATATGATAATTGAGGACCTGCATCTACTCTTTTGTAAAATGAACATACTGCACTATATGATACCTAATTCTAAAGTTCCATGAGACAAGACTCTGTGGGTGAATCTTAGAAATTAGCCAGACTTATACGCCTACTCATAGTACATATATTTTATTAGATAATCAATCTCGAGATAATTTGACGAGCTGTAGTTTTCTCAGTTGTGAATGGGGATGTGATCATTTCTAATCCCATGAATTATTGTGAAGATCACGTGAGCCAAGTGTGAAATTAACCAGTATCATTCTTGGCCCATAGAAACTACTCAATATCAGCTATTATAGTTGTCTTTAACCTCCAGCTTAGGCCAAGTTATACTGAAGTAACAAAAAAAAAAATTCAATAACTGAAAATAACAAGTATTTTTTTCTCACATTATTTATCATTTGTGGGTTGGCTGCAGCTCTGCTTAATATCCTCTTCATTGAAAGACTCACATTAAAGGAGCAACTGCCATCTGAAACATGTGGTCTCACAGCAGAGGGGAAAGAGCAATACGGAACTGCACGATGGACCTTAATGCTCCAGTTAGGAAGTGAGTCACATCATTTTCACCACATTGCATTGACCAGAGCAAATCCCATGCTAAGTCTGGCAACGATGAGGTGGAAAAGTATAATTCTCTAGCAGGGAGGGGCCAGTAGGAAAGGGCAATAGATAATTTTGAGGATATACAATCTACCACAATGTCCTTCAGTCCTCTTTGAATCCAGTTACCCCTGCAGCCAGCTTCTCTGCAGAAATATGTGTGATGTGTCTGTTTCTACTCATACTGTGCTTACATACTGAAATGCAATAAATGTATATTTTATGGGTATTGAATTACAGCTTTCTTTAACCTTAACTCTGAAAAATTAGACAGATTCATATGCTTAAGGACCAAAAATTAGCAGAACTTAAAGTCTGATTATCATGACATCATGCATGAATATCTAATATGTTTGCTTTGGGACTATTTGGAGATAGGGAAAAACCAAGAACTTTTATAGTAAAAATCTTGATTAATAAACTCTAGTCATTACCTTCAATTAAACATTTATACATATATTTATTTGTATGCTGCCATTTCTTTATATTTTACTATGCTATCTTGCACAGCTTTGACTTTCAGGGAAAAAAGCAAATGAAACCAACACCCAAAGATGCTTCTTACATCTCTGTATGTCACATCTTAGTGCTTGTTGTAAGCCAATCAAAGGCCTTTCAACTTGCCTGCACTACTGTTGAAATTAAAGTGCTTAAATCCTGGGACTGTGGTACAAGTTGCAGTTTAGAGCATTTTACAATTCACCACCCTATTCCTAGTGGCTGAAACAGTATGTGGCATGAGGAAGAAACTCAACAATATTGATGAGGAAATGAATAAGTAACTGAACAGATAAGGAGAAAGATATTTTATTGGTTATGATGAACATATTTAACATATTTTTATCTTATTTCCTAGAAGAAAGGACCTTTAATTAATTGTATTCCAATACAAAGAAAAAGCCATTTAAAGATTTTTAAAATGCTTATTTCAGAGATAAAGTGAAAACCAAATCTCTTGGCATCTCATAAAGTACAGTGTACAAAAGTTATGCCGCACTATTTGTGAAAGAAAAAAAGAGTCAAAATTTCTTGTAATAGTTTCTCTACTGATATGAAGCAGTATTTGGTATAGAAGGGGAAGAGCAGGTGAGACCTTCAAAAAGAATGTTAAGTTTTAGATAAATATTGTAAATAGGTATTAACCATACTTGTCTATTTTTTCTTTTAATTCATGATTTTGATTTTCCCACAGCAAAGTTTCCTTACTAAATAATACCCTCTTCGTGGTTTTATTTAAAAAACAATATTTCAAATAATCACATAGTGTCTTATTATACTAAATATCAATGGAGCAAATCTCTTCATCATAAAGCAAGAAGTCTTCATGTTCAAAATATTGTTATAAGAATATATTCAATGGTTACTGCTTTCACATCTGCTTCTTGATTCCCTGTATGTACTGCCAATCTACAAAACCTAAGGCTACAGGGTAATCCCCAGATACTATTAATAAAAATAGTTATCATTTATGGTGCATCTTTTATTAATTTTTTACTATGCTAAGTTTTTTGTTCGCTAACTCAGGTAATCCTTAGAATAATCCTAAAAATAAGTGGTATTATTTCCATTTTATAGCCAATGAAACTGAGGCTTAGAGAGACTATATCTACCAAATAGTTAGTGGTAGAGTGAGGATGCAAACTCATCTTTTTAGCATAGATACTGGAGCAGAAGGTGTGTTTTCTACAGCTGTATGAGTGCCTGGTATACCTTGGCACATTTCAATCCAAGAAGTTCTTGGTGCTAAATTAAAAGCCACTTTCCTATGAAGCAAGGACTCTGCCCTAAGATTAAATATGGAAATAAAAACTGTATTAGTTATCTTTTGATGTATTACAAATTACAACAAACTTAGTGGCTTTTAAAAAACCCCACATTTATTGTCTCACAATTTCAGTGGGTCAGAGGTCAGGGAATGGCTTCACTAAGTCCTCTGTTCAGTCTCACAGGATGTTGGCTAAGCTTGTGTTCTCATCTGCAATCTGGGGAAGGTTCTGCTCCCCTGATCACATGATCTGGGGAAGCTTTCAGTTCCTTGCAGTTGCAGGACTGAGAGTTTCAGTTTATTGTTGGCTGACAGCTGGAGGCTTCCAACAGCTCTAGGAAGCCACCTGCAGTTCCTTGCCAAGTGACATTTCTCAACATAGGCACCTGCTTCCTGACAGCCAGCCAATAATAGCAAGATTTCCTACGCACCCAGGGGGCACTTTACATATCATACTGTCTTTTTCAGAGTCAGTTGTCCCCACCCACACATTGTAAGGTCCCAGTATCTTTAGACTATGGTACAGACCACCACTCAGGTACTTTTAAGAAGTGGCCCCAGAGTGCTTGGGAGAGAATTGCAAGGGGTAAAAAGAAAAGTTAAAAAATTTTTCTTGTATAGTTTATAGGCGAATCTCAAGCTTCAATGGTATAGTGAAAAAAAGTTTGGTTTTTTCGCTTATTTGTTTGTTTTTTGGTTTGGAACATTAAAAACCAGTTCCCTTCTCTACACAGAAGGCAAGTGTGTATCTAAAAGGCTAATATTTATCTAGAACCTACTGTGAGCCAAACCCTGTTCAGCACTTTCACAAATGTCATCTCATTCAATTATTTATGTCTATAATTCCCCAAAACTGTGAAATAAACATCATTAACCACAAACAAGAGTTGAAAATATGATCACAGAGGAACCCCTCAATGGCAAGAGGATATAAGCTACAGAAGCAGAAATTGTATTATAGTTACATGTGTTCTTAGAAACCTACAGGGTATTCCTATCTAAGAAAGTGTTCTTGTTTCAATTAAGAAATAATTTCTTAGAAGGGAAATTTTTACTTTTTTAATGGTTTAAATGAGTTAGAGATAATACATATAAAATAATGATATTAATATGTATTTAATATTTACTAAGCATCAGGCACTGTTAGAAATAAATTACCTCATTTATTCTGCATAGTCTACTGAGATATAAACTATTATTAAGTCTATTTTATAGGTAAGGAAACCAAAGACTGAAGAGGTTAAGTAATTTGTCAGTCATACAGGGGCTGAGCCAAGATTTGAACCAGGCTCTTGATTCTTAGGACCTTTGGGGGTCAATTCACTTTCTTCTTCAAATAGCATTTGTCAGGTTTTTACATAAATGTGTGTAATTCATAAACACAAATAATTTATAGTGCAGACAAGTCCAAGAAGATCTGAATGAATGCTTTACGATGAAAAATCCACATTTCATGTACCCAGGTCATTCCAATTTTCTCATTTCCCAATATATGTTTAAATTTTAACTGTGATGTTTCTTTGAAAAGGTGCCCTTCTGCATTTTCAAACCCTTCTTTCTTTATATATGGAGTAAGGCAACTCTGTAGCTTCTAATCACCTCCTTAATATGAGTTGTTTTTGAAATGGTAAATTGCTGTGAGATGAAAAGTAGATCTCATATTTCTTGGAGCTAAATTCAGTACTCAGCTACAAATGTTGTCACAAGGTCTCTTTGCTGAGGTCTTTTATGTTACTTTAAGTTTCAGCTATTATTATTATTACTGCTGCCTCTAAAGGTGCATAAAGTTATCTCAGGAAACCTGTTTTTGAGAGCATCTATATTTGTTTTTTCTTAATCAATCTTGAGATTAATTTCATGTTCAATCCTGCTGTCTGCTAGGTGCTCTGTGCTCTAGCATCCTTCTTAGATTGATCTGAAACCATGTTTAAAAATCAAACCTTGGCCACACAAGGTTTGGTAACATTATACTTGGTTTGAAAAAAATGCCTCTTGTATCCTAAACCAAAATTACTCTGGAAGGGTGTAGGCTGCAGGCTACATTCCCAGGCATGCAATTGTGGTTGCAAGTCAGCTCCATTGCTCTGTTGTCCCAGAGCGGCCACGGACAGGCTGCTGCTCTACTAAGCCTCTGTAGCAGTTGGCGGCCAACAGCTCTCTATGGGGAACTCGAGAATGGAAAGGCAGCCAATCATGCATGGTATAATTTACGTCTGATTAATGAAGGTCTAAGAATCACAGAAACAATTAATTTGTATCAGGACTCCTGTGGGCCAAAAAGTAAGAGATTGTGCCACCGGTACCCAATTTTAATTTTTGCCTTGATCAATCACCTGCCTTTTCACATCGACTTTGTTTTCGGAATTAACTTTTGCAGCCACAGATGTTAAAAGATGCAACAGAAAGAGTTTCCAGAAAATGAGAGCACCAAGGGAAACACTCATTGATAAAACCCACTTGTCACTGCACTACATTATCCCTTTTTCAATTTGATAATGGTAAGGCATTTTCCTCACAACTGCAAGGGAGGATTTAAAAACTCTTTTTTTTTTTCAAATAAACCACTTTGTTTTTATTCGTGTAAGAAAGATTACAATGGCCAGGAGAAAGGGAAAAGAATAGTGGCCTCTTCCTAGGAGGAGAACAACAGCAGGAGCAATTTAAAATAAAAATAACTAAAGATGCCTTAACTATACAGTTAAAAATGAAATGAAAATTGCAAAAGCAATTTGTGGCAGGAAGCCTTTAAAATGTTCTAAGGATTGTTCTTATTTTGCATAAGCCGTGGCCAATCTTTAAAATAGTTAGTCCATTAGGCATATGTATACCTGATTCAACACTCTATTGTAGGCAGAAGCCCCTCAATTACGAAATTGTAGAAGGATGGGTCTGACAGAGCCTCATCTAATTACAGGAGCAAATTACAAGTTCATAAACTTCATAAAGCATTCTAATATCTTTCCTTAATAAGAAATCTCACTGCTCAAACCAGGAATATATCTAATGCAGTCATATTTTTTTCTACTATTCTTGGCATGTAATTACCCTTTACTTGTAACAATGCACAAAACAACAGAAAATACCATCCATCGGTTTTTATTGATCAACTGTTTAAATTAGTATTAATCTTTCTCACACACTTCTAAAAGATGATTTAGCATGAATGCAATCATTTATATTTGCTTTGCAATTATCCAATATTGCTTTCTAATCTTATAGATGTGTAAAGTGAAACGGACAGGAGTAAAATGGCTAATGTCAAAGGATGCAGGGAGCTGAAGCAGAAAGTAGAATCCACATGGCCTTAGAGGTATTTCTTTGTTTTGGTGCCCAAGTCAAATAGAGGGATTAATAATAATATCTAATATGCAGTATTGGCTTTTCTATAACTCTGGTGGCTTGTACACTAAACTGTCTTTAATAATATAAACCACTGTGGATGATTAATTTGGTGATATGTAATACTATTTCTGTTTCTGCCTAAGCAAAAATTTTGCACTGTAAAAGAGTGCAGCATACTATGCCAACTATATGAGATAGAACTAAATTTCTTAACACTTGGGAAAAGATGGTCCACACAAGAAAACATGTGCAAATTTTAGTCATCTATGATACCCACCCGTCCCCTCAGAAGGTGGTTGCTTTAATTGAGCACAGACTCAATAACTGGCCTTAAATGTTGCTAAATTTAATCAATTTCATAGTACTATTGGTTTTCATTCATCTCTTGTAACCCTTCCTCTGGATATGCTTATGACGTTTTGACTACTTATGTTTTCCTGTGATACATCATTTTCACAGCATATAAATGATTATCATAATTTTTAAATAATAGAAGCATTTTAACTGATTTTGTTAACTTAGTGTCTTAGCACAAAAAGCTGAAGTTGGAAAAAAATTATGTTAATAGCTATCATCATTTATTTGATAAATTTTAAAATGTGAATTTCCAGTTTCTCTTTTCTCTAAGAATTAACAAGATGGGTAGATTTTATACATGAATAAGGGAAACAAAGAAAGGACCATGAACACCAGAAGCCTTTCTGTTTCCTTGGCTCAGGGAAGCAGTTACTAATGTCCTGTTAGTCAAAGCTTAGGAGTCAGTGAGACCTAAAACTCATCATTGCTATATTCTCCTTGCCCTGTAGCTCTGTGATCCACATGCCACAGGTACCCACTTATGTATCTTTTGAGCATCCTGTTCTGAACACTACTGAGCACACTGGCATAGGCTTTTAACAACCTCCACATTTCAAGAAGCAGTGACTTAAACCCTCACATGTGATAGGTGGGTTTAACCACTGAGATGGAACCAAACTTGGTGGGGTGAGGAAGGAGCCCCCAGGTCTGAATAGCAGTGTTAGGATATTCTCTCTACAAGCTATTCTTCCACCATCATGCATGGGCCTGCTAACTCTAAGGTTTGGAAAAAAACTCAGAAATGAAAGCAGCAGCACCAGCTGTGCACTGATCTGCACTGATCTTCATGGACTAAAACAACAGCAATACCTGAAGAGGGAAAAAGTTGCAATGATGCAACATACATTTTCCCTGGTATTAAAATAATTAATCCCATTAATAGAGGCTACCTGCAAAGTTCACGTTAATGGACTTTAAATGACACAAGGGATGGTAGAGAGAGAAAGACAAGCGTACCTGCACAGTGTCCCAAGTTCAGCTCTAAGGTGACAGCAAGTGCCAGGATGACTGCTGTTAATACGAGGTCTTTAGAATTCTGTACTATGGAAGTGATATATAAAATTAATGTTTCCCATTCTCATATAGTAGACAAATATATTTGTATATAATTCACAAAAATACTTCAACAAAGATGTCAAATACTAATAAATGTTAATATCATATATACCACTTAAACCAGCACATGACACTGCCATGTTTCAAATTTGTTGGATCTATAGCAGGAAGCCTTACTGAGATAACTGGCAGATAAGCTTTACTGTTATTTTTTTCTTTTACAATCAGTTAAATCAGGAAACCAATCTAAATTGCCAACAGTTCCAGACTTGGCACCAAATGCAGCTAAGGAATTTCTGAATTCCTTGACCCTATGGCCCTACATAGATGAAGCTTAGGAAATTTCCCTATCACAGTGGAGCACTAGTTGTAGGGTCACACTAGAGGCCATCATAATGTTGACTTTTAGCTGCTAAGATCCATTTATTCACACTTTCATTAACTGGACAAATATTTATTGATATTATATAATATACAGACGTTGATATTGATAGTAGTAGTTCCTACTATGTGCTAGGTACTATGCTAAGCACAGAGAATAAACAATAGAAAAACGACTGCTTTTAAGAAATCATTCATCTAACAAATTAGGTATTCTCAATTTTTTTCTGCCTCAGTAAGCCTAAGAACTATGACACAGTCCACACAGTGTAAGTAGTTTCTGGTGGAAGTAACTATCAAGTTAGGGAGCTGGGTGTGGAGAGAAGACAGGATAAGGTGTCTGGTGTATTTTACATTTTAAAATAGATTTCCCCTTTTTTGGTGGAGAATCACTACAGTAGAAATAACTAGATATAAATTTCCTTTCCCTCTCAAAGGGACTTCCACATGATTATATTATTAAGCTCGCTATACTTCATTGGTAGAGGTAACATCAGCCAGTAAAAGAAAAACAAGTTACAGTGATGTCATTGCTTTGTTGGCCAAAGTAGGAGGCATGAAAAAAATAAAAATATAAGCAGCTGCCACTTATTTTATGTTTTCTACATTACAGCTAAGTGTTTTACATACATTTTGTCAGTGAATCTTTACAAGAACGCTGGAGAGTAGATTATTACTATTACTGGGTGACCATACATTCTGCTTTGTCTGGACAGTATCCGTTGTACTTGTTACCTTAATTATTAATAGGTCCTCCATTCACTACCAAAAGTGTGCCAGTTGGATAAGAAAAGCATTCTTTTTTCCTACAAAACAGCAGCTTCATATAACCCAACTTAACAGATGAGTTTACAATAACCTCATGCAATCTTGGAAGGGCCTTTAAAGCTCCATTGAAATAACCTTGGTGTCATATTTGGATTTCTGAAGAATTTCTCGCCATTTGAGAAAGAACCAATGCTACATCCTCTAATAAATTCAATTTCTGTGCAGTGTGCTCATGGAGGCATGGAGACAGCAGGACATAGAATGAACATCATTTACTAGTGGCAGAGATTTAGCAGGTGTACACCTCCCTACAGATAGATGGAAAAACTGGAAATAACTATTCTTGGTCAGAAAACCTTGTGAGACATATTTCCACAGGATATATAATGGCAACAATTCTAAATACAGCTTACACAGGTTAGAACTCATTATAAAGGGTTTGATAAAATAAAAGAATTTGATTAAAGTTTACTGTAATGAGATTTGAAAATGAATTCCCACTCCTTTGTGACTCCTTTCCTATTAAGGATCAGAGTGTAGCAACACCTTTAGAAAAGTATAATGGTCTACTACTTATTTTCAAATTTGACGAAAGTAACAAAGTTACATCCTCATATTGCATTCGATAGGATAATAGTGAAAAGCAAATGTGAGTGCCAAAACAAGAGGCAACATGAAGCAGCTATAAGTGAATGATTTAGCACTCAGTGAAGGAAACTGAATTCTTCCTGCCACCAAATTTTGCAACACATATAGGCACACTGATTATGAATTTTTATACTTTTTAAATATTCATACCATACTGTTTGAACTATACAGCTCAAATACATTCCAGCCTTGCTCACTTTGCCCAGTTTTGCACGTGTACCCTGGTAATGACCAATAAAATTTTATTAATGGCAGCAATCTCAGACACAAGCTTCCCAGATAATCGGTAAACCCCCATTCCCCACTATAAACCCAACAGTGATCTTCTCATCAGTTAACAGTTGTGAGAATTTCTTTATCACCAGTTCATCATTAGTGCCAACAAGCATTGATTTATAGCCTGGTAAGGGGAAAATTCCATTTACAGGAAGTTTTACCACTTAGGAAATTGTCTGAATCATCTAGAATTATCTGTAAAAAACATCTTCAAATGGCTTTTTCATCTCTGAATTTTTGTTAAGCCCCTGGGGTAACGGTTTAACCCATGAAAGCATCTTTACTAAGGAAGGAAAAACTCCTGTGTGAGTGTAATAAAGAGGACAATGTTTAATTAATCATGTGTTTTTAAAGAGCATCATTTTATTGGAAAGATTACTTATTTATCCAAATATTTGTAGAGATTGTGTGATAGAATTAAATGTGTACAGACTACAGCCTGGCAAAAGAAAAGTTTTCTTGAAGGAAATGTTATACGTAAGTAAGGTTTTTATTACTGATTAATTAAGGATGAATTATTTCCACAAACTATCTACAAAATTATGAAGGAAGTTAACGGCAGATATATTTTCTCTTCATAAGCAGTCACTCATTATGGCGACTAATCTAATGCACAGCTTAAGGTCTCAGTACTTAGAATGACTGAGGTCCTCATAAGAGCACCTAGTCTACCTAAGCTGCATACTTGTGAATCATCCAAGTGCCCTTCAGGATGATGAGCTTTTGATTAGTCCTTTCAATTAGTGTTTATTTTCTTAAGTAGAATACTCACAACAGTTTCAAAGCTCTGAATCTCCTTTAATCGCTGCCTTTAAATTAAGAGGAATAGATTTTTTTTTTTAACTGGTCTCTTGCTGCTTTGGCCAAAAGATCAAGTATGAATGCAATTTAAATATGAAAGCTAGCATCCAATAAGCAAAGACTCACTTTTAACTAAAGGTGAAAATTCACTCTAACTCCATTAAGTAAAAGCCATTACTATGTATGCAAACCTGCTGACATATTCTTGATTGATAGTTGTGCTTTCCCATTAATGGAAAGATGAAAACAATTACTTTTTTGCGAAGACTGCACAAACATATCCACTCTACACATTTTCTCAAGGTACCCTAGAAATTTTATGTTCCTAGTTTTACTTCTAAACACCCCACAAAATTGGATATTTAAAAGGTCACTATAAAAACCATCTATAAAGGATATTATTGAGGCAACTGGGAAATTTGAATATAGACTATATATTAGATAATTTTATTTCATCAATATAAAGTTTCTTGAGCATAATAATGGTACTATGGTCAGGTAAGAGAATATACATCCACAAGATAAAGGCTGTAGCATTTAGGGGTGAAAAATCTGCAGATGGCTTTCAAATTGTTCACATATATATATACACACATATAAGTAAACATAAATAGTAAATATGGCAAAATATTAATAATTAAGAAGTCTAGATAAAGGCTGTAAGGGTGTTTGTTGTTTTCCTTCTTCCAACTTTTCCACAGGCTTAAATTTATTCAAATTCAAAGCTGTGAAAAAAGCCACTTTCCTTTCTCTACCATAATTATCTTCTCCAACTTACAGAAGCCATTTGTCATTTACTGACAAAAAGACAGAGCTTCTAAATGGGTGGTCGGAACACAGCATTCTACAGAAGCACAAGAAAATAAGTCAAATTAGTGAGGGTGGGCAAGAAATCCAGGTAGATCCAAGGCTAAGATGTCATAAAGGAACCTGACAAGTTCCATGGAAACACTTCCTCTGTGGCTCTGAACCAGGTTGACTAAAGTCTCTTGTTGACCTTAGATTTTCATCTCTGTAACTGCATGTTTCACCCAATCTGTGTAGCCTTTGAGCCCTGGCAATTCTGCTGTGCACTCTACACTTCTTATAGGAGGAAAGTAGCCCATCTTCCCCTGGGCATGTCAGAATGCTTCCAGGACCGTGGAATAGTGTCTTCTGACTGGCTGAATAGTGTGCCTGGCCACAGCTAAAATCCACAGTTGAAGTCTCTCTAACGCCACTGACAGAGGTAGCACCAATTCAGCGTCTAGGTCTCTGTCTTCCAAATCAGAAGTTGTGGAGAGTTGGGCTAGCAACTTAGCACTAAGTCAGCTTACTGTTGATTTTGCTGTGTTTTGGACCCCAGGCCTAGTAATTCACCACCTGAATTATTTCGTGATCCAAGGTCCTTGCAAGGTCCAGTTTTAATGGCTGGGGCTGTCTCACCACCTCAATTTCACCCATCCACTTCTTCCTCAGCCCATGCCTGAGTACCTATTACTATCTCTAGTAAACTCTACTAGTAAATTCCTCTAGGACTAGGTCCTAATGTTATCTCTTTACTCCTCCATGAGCTAGACACTTACTCTTGACCTCCTAGTGCCATAATTAAATTCTCACTTTCTTTTTCCAGGCTAGCTACCAACTATTGTTGCTTACCCAACTGTCTTCTGATTGTTCTTTATGCTAATAATTCTCAACCATAAGAACAGGTAGCCTCCTATAGCCTCTGCCTGCTGCAACTTGCTGACTGTAAGACATTCTTACGTTCCACTACCTCTCATTGCCTGTTTCTAGGACCATCCCACATAGCGTGTCCTATCCCAGTGATTCTGGTTTCTTCTTATATAACTTAATCTAGCCTATCCAGTTGCCAACTGAACCAAATTCCAAGATAGCCAAAAGTACAGGTATAATTTACTCACTTATTTTTTATATCGCAAATATTTATTAGGCACTAAGTATGTGCCCAGTTCTGTGCAGGACATAGGCACTAAGAAGAGTTTTTAGTTTTCTGGTATTCCAAGGATGATGTGTGGATACTTGGGTGAATCTTGCCTTCTTGAGTCAGAAGAAAAGATTGTCAGGACTGTAATATCAACTCAGCCCTAATCTTACATGATAGATCATTTCCCACAGACATCCCAAGAGACAATGTAGGTCCAAAATATGGTACTAAAAGTGTCATATTTATTGGCAGATGTGTGGCAATAGTAGGTCATGAGCTATTGACAATGTATATCAAGTAATATGAGGCTTAAAATAAAGACTAAGATTAGCTGGTTACCTGAAGCTCATGCTACTTCATTATTCAGGCCCTGGTTTACTTATGGCTGTCGTACATCTTTTCAAGACCATAAAAATTTCAGTGGTCTATAAAGGAGTATTATGTCAAAATCTAAAGACCTAGGGTTCTGTGACCCCCATTAGCCAAACATGGGATTATGAATAGTTAACAGTCTTCTGTCAGACTTACGTTATCTTCTCCACCTTAGGGCTAAATTCTATGTTTCTTATTATCATTCATTGTGTCCTTTCCCACTCTTTTCCCAGCCCTCTAGCCTCAACATATCTTGACCATAACTCACCATGTTTTAGTATTTCTTATCTGTTCCAGACTATAAATTCTACCCTTGGCAGAAATTGTTTACCCACCTTTGTGTTCTCTGTGCCTGAGACAGGGCCTGGGATGTACTAGGAACTCCAAAAAAAAAAAAAAAAAAGTTTGAAAGTATAACTTCACATACCCTAAGTATGAAGTTTTAATCTCATAACCTCTTACAGGTATGAATTAAGTTTAAGGTGAAGGGCTAACACAATCCCCAAAATAACATTTTGCCTTCCAATGTGTTTTTTATCAAGAAAAAAGTGTTGTAAGAGAGCAAGAATTTTTTAAATAACTTTGTCCACAAGTCCTCTGAGAGACAGAATTTCTAGGCTAAAAAAGTAACATATGAATCTTAAAAATATGAGATATTAATGGTAAATATGAGACTATATCATAGAAATACTGTAATGGTTAATTTTATGTGTCAAGTTGGCTGGACCACAGTGCCCAGATATTTGCTCAAACATTACTCTGTATGTTTCTGGGGCAGTGTTTCTGTATGAGATTTACATTTGAATCCATGGACTTCTTTAAGTAAGTCAATTGCCTTCCATGGTGAGTAGGCTCCATCCAAGCTGTTAAAGTCCCAGTAGAGCAAAAGGCTGATCCTTTCCAGATCAAGAGGGAATTCTCCAGAAAACTGCCTTCAGACTTCATCTGTAACTTCACTTTTTCCTGGTTGTAGGCAGATTGCCTATGTACTCAAACAACAACTCTTTCCTAAGTGTCCAGACTGCTTTTGATAGAGGCCTTTTTTTCTCTTGCACTTAATTTCCTGTAAATGCAGTAGCTCAGTCAACATGTTCCAGGTATCTTATGAGACTATAGAATAGATAAAGATAAATAGACTCCTCTCAGCCTTGGGAGCTAAGGAGCTATTTATTCGCTTAAAGTCAGTCCTTCTAGTGACCTCAGGATAGAGATCTAAAGCCTGGTATTAAGCTGCCATCTTTCAGTGCATAGGCATTAGGGAATGAGTAGATGAGTAGATCTAAGAATGACCACCTAATGCCAGATAATTACAGTAGAACTTGCATTCAGTCATTCATTTATTCAATTAATAAAAGTCAATTATTTAAATATGTGTTGAGCATCTACACTATTCTGAACATTGTTCTAACATCAAACATGAGCAAAGAAAACTTCCCCCAAAACAGTATTCCCTGTTCTCATGAAGCTCACACGCTAGTGGAGAGGACTAACTAATCAAAGAATCACAGAAATAAATGTACAATTTAAAGTTTTTTGTGATAAAAGAGAGGAGACATATAGCATGAGAGAGTATGAGCTAGGCAGGATTCTAAAATGGTCCCCAAGACTTGTCCCCTCCTATGTATGCCCTGTGTAATCCCCTCCCTTTGAGCAGATTATGGGCATAATATCTAAATAGAATGGTATCTCACTCCTATGTTAAGGTTACTAATCCACTTTGAGTTCATGAAAAAAGAGATTATCTAGGGGTGTCTGAGTGGGCCTGACCTAATCAGAGGCATATTTAAAAGAAGATGAAGCATCAGAAAGATGTATTCCTGTTGGCCTGGAAGAAAGAAAATAGCCATGTTTCTAACTCCCTATGTAAGCTATGTGCCAAAGAACTGTAGACAGACTCTAGCAGCTTACAGCAGTCCTTGGCCAACAGCTAACAAGAAAAGGAACCTCAGTCATTCAACCTCAAGGGAATGAATTCTACCAACAACCAGTGAGCCTAGAAGAGGATCCTGGGTCTCAAATAAGAATAGCAGCCCAGCCAATTCAACTGCAGCTGTGTCACACAGGAGCAGATCCAACTAAACCATGTGCACACTCCTAACTTAAGGAAACTGTGAGATAATAAACGTGTGTTATTTTAAGCAACCAAATTTGTGGTGATTTGTTCTGCAGTGATAGAATACTAATACAAGCACAGAATATAGATCTGACCTAGTCAGAGAAGGCATTCTGGGGAAGGGATGTTTGAACTAAAATCTAAGAAATAAATAGTATTTCATCAGGAGACAAGGGCTAGAGATGTGGGAAATCAGATGCAGAGGATTTTGATTTAGAATCTTTAAAAGGCTTGGGGCTAAAGGGAGCATTGCAAACATATAGAGATATAAAGACATCTAGGGCAGTAAATAAGGGGAAAACACTAGAAATAGGGCTGGAGAGGAGAAAATGACATGGATGAAACAGGACTTTGAAGACCACGTAAGAAGCACAGATTTTATTGCTAGAGATCAGAGTGTTGTTGGTTTATCCCTTGATGTTCTCAGGGGGCATCTCTTTTACAACAGATCTCTGTCCCTGTGGTCTCTAGAAGCAGCTTTATACTTTTCAAGGAGCTCTGACATGAACTCTGTTATTCAAGAACATAACCTGCCCAACACCTTTCACAGACATGTAGGACGGTCTGCCTTCTAGACATACACGGAGATGATATACTCCTCGAGCACGCCCCTGTGTCACGTTTTAACATGAGTTGAGAGTTAGGAAGTGAAGGGAGGGTGACTGGGGTGTGGAACAGAGAAGTATAAAGAGTAAATTCTCCACATGCCTGAGAGTTGAATGTATTTCAGCTCTAAACTCCTAATCTTT
Source organism: Camelus ferus (assembly GCF_009834535.1). Classification (NCBI taxonomy): domain Eukaryota; kingdom Metazoa; phylum Chordata; class Mammalia; order Artiodactyla; family Camelidae; genus Camelus; species Camelus ferus. The sequence goes on from NC_045703.1 coordinate 3,374,900, forward strand.
GATTTTCTCAACTCTCCTGCTGAAAGAACAGGTCCTATTGAAGCAGAACGCAGGATATTATAGAATTTTCCAAGAGTAGGCAGGTTTCTACAATTCACACCTATCCCCAACCTTTTGAATTAAGAGTTAAGGGAAGTTCCCAACTATCTGTTTGGCGGCCCTTTCACCATATGTGGAAAGATTATTTTCCCCATACTTTCCTATGCAATTTAAAACCCATCTTCTTTATCCTCAGATTTTTCCATTCTAAAGTTTAAATACCAAAATTAAGTAAATTGTTACATTAGAATCCTTTTAAGAAATTCACCCTTTAAAAGAAGTCTGCATACTGTTTGACTTAAGTCAAAAAAAAAAATAACTGTTTAAGTTACTATAAAGAAAGCAAGTATGTTTCAGGTTTCCATTGTCTACAAGGAAAAGTTTCATTTTAAACACTTTTAAAAGGTGACTGATAAAGTATAATGCAAATTACATAAGTTATGGTTCACTAGATTCAGCAATTCTGTATTATACGGAAATTTAATCAATCTTTCAGGGATTGCAGACATATCACAGTAGGAGGTACTTTTGACCTTTCATGGAGAGGTAAGCAAGATGAGGTAGTGAACTGCATATTTCAGTGGGTTTGTTGGATTTTATGTAATTGTCTTTTTCAGAATTTCTGACCAAATTTGAGCCTTCCTATTTGGTAATTCATGCTATTTTACATATGAAAACCTGCAATTTGCCTATTTGAATCAAAATGTTACCTTTATTCAAACTCAAATCTTTTCACTCTCTGCCTCAATAAGGGTGGAGGATAAGTAAAGAAGAGCATGCAAAGCCATATAGAACACATTGAAATCGTCCCCTTTGCAGCCCTTGTATGCTTCCTTCATAGTCCTGGTTAATAGTGGTTGTCAAAATATAATTGTTAACAGTAGTCCTTTTCAATCTTAAAAGTGTGCCAATTTGGATGATAAATTGTATGTTCACCCTAATCAACTTTGGCATCATGTCTAGGAAAGTAACCTCAATGTATCAGTCTAGTCATTATTATCCCATACTGGGTAAGGACAGAGAAGGGTTATACCTTCTACTTTAATCTAGGGCTCAATATAGCCTAATATATGGCTCCAAAGAAGGAGAATTCTATGAAAGAGAAATAGAGTAACTATAGATTTAATACTAAACTCCAATTAACCTATAAGTAAAAAGGATTAAACTTTTTTATGGATAAAAATAATACAAAAATGGTCTATGCAGTCTAGTTCCTATGACTCTTACATATAGAATTGTGTTCTTTTTTTCCACTCTTTGGGTTTTAATATTTAGGATTTAAAACAAAACAAAGAAAACCTTGGCACTCAAGTAGTCAGAGTTTTTTATTTGGCAGATGAGAAAATGAAGCCCCAGAGAGCGCAAAGACTTCCCCTAGATCACCTAGTTTATTTGTTTAATTTTTTATTGAAGTATAGTCACTTTATGCTGTTGTGTCAATTTCTGGTATACAGCATAATGTTTCAGTCATATATATACATACCTATATTTGTTTTCATATTCTTTTTCATTATAGGTTCCTACAAGATATTGAATATAGTTCCCTATGCTTTACAGAAGAAACTTGTTGTATCACCTAGTTTATTGACTACGGCAGGAACCTGAGCATCTTATTCTCAATAGACGGTTCTTCCTTTCTTTTTTTTAATTGTTTTCTTTCTTTTTTTTTTTTTAAGGGGGAGGTAATTAGGTTTATTCATTTATTTATTTTTTTAGAGGAGGTACTGGGGATTGAACCCAGTACCTTCTGCATGCTAAGCATGCGCTCTACCACTTGAGCTATACCCTCCCCCCAGCAGTTTCTTTGATGCTATGTTCTAGCTCCTGTCTTACAACTCAAATTCTCTCTACAACTGCCAAAATTTGAGTATACTTATAAGAAATTGTTTTCTAACTTACCTATATCCAAGTTTTAAGGATATCTGTCAGTTACCTGGACTTTATTGTAGCTCTGGCTACTGCCTTCATATCAAGAAGACAGTATATTGTAGCTCTGGCTACTGCCTTCATATCAAGAAGACATTATAATGTGATTTAAATGTAATATTTTCATTGATGTTAAATAATGTTAGTTTCTAAATAAACCTATAGCTTCAAAGCACCTTTTTAATTCCTGCTATATAAATGCATCAACACTTGAAAAATACATTATATACAAAGGAAGAAGTTATATTCCCTCTGAATACAACACTGAAATAAACAATTAGGAAATGCATTGTACTAGCTAAAAGCACTCAAATGTGAAATCACTGTAGTTGGTTTTCAGATTTTATTTTGAAAGTCACACACGTTAATATCCATTAAGCTAATTGTTTGTTAGGGATGAGATCGTTTACAAATAGACTTGCCCATCTGTAAACTGACAGATATTAAATTTTTAAATTTCTGTGTTTTAACTATGAGCTCAAACTCATTAAACTATAATAAAATTTTCTCTGGTTAAAAAATCAAATAATAGTTTACTTTTTACAATTGTGTTTTAACTAAACAATAGTGCATCTTTTAATACTCTCACTTAGGAAACTTTCAGTGTACTATTTCAAAGTCACCTGAAATACTGCATAGTCTAAGACCAGTTCCACACATGAGTCTTTGCATATATCCTTACTTCTCTCTTCCCATTTTGAATGCCAAGTAACAGAAGAGATATATACTAGTTTTCTTGGCCTAGTCTTCATGAGCAACCTATTTTTTTATTGAAGTATAATTGACTTACAATATTACATTAGTTTCAGGTATACAGCATAGTTCGTGAGCAACCTATTAAATATTGAAGACAAATTTAAATCCAGGGAACTTCTCAGAAAACAAATCTATTGATATATGACTTGAATGTCTAAGTTCTGAACCATTCATGTTAAATCTGGAGGACAGCTACTTGGCTGACATGGTGGCATTTGCTCACAGAGTTAAAAACTATTTGAGAAATAGAGCATGAAATTAATTTATATCCCTTTTGTAATAATAAATAAATAAAACTATGAAATCATACGTGTACCAACACCACAGCCATCATATTAACTTTCTTAGCTATAAATATATCTCCTGCTATTTGACAACTATAGATTTGAGTTTTCAAATACTAATAGCTTTTACATCATTATATCAGATGTTACCGTTTACATGCTGAAAAACAACAGGCTGATGTCAAGTTTTACTCAGGATCTCTCTTTGAGAATACAATATGGTACCAGACCAGGAAAAAGAAGAAGTTTTAATTCTAGTTCAAGTTTCACTCAAAATCTACATAACCTGACATTTGTCACTCTTCCAGAACAACAGAATGTCTGTCTGTTCAAAGCGAAATTGTCTCCAGTCTTTAGTTTCTAAAATTATAAAGAAATAGGAACTGCTTTAATATATGTGGAACACTTAAGAGTTCATAGGCAAAATGCAAAATATATAAACACTGAATTATACATACTAGGTATTATTCAATGATTCATGTTGTCATGCCCTACAGAAAACCTCCCAAGATTTGAGAAATAGTTTTTTGCCTATTCTTGTTTCACCTAACTATATTAGTAGGTCATATACTTCAATAAAGGAACTTCCCTTGATGCTAAGGACATATTTTTTTAACAAAGAACCAATCCTTAAGAGCATTTCCATCCTGATAGCAAGGTCAGACAGAGAAGTGGGCACACTCACAGGTTAACAGTCATGAGAACACCATTTGGTACTCATACAAATTTTGTATAATTTTATAAAATATTCTGTGTATTTTATAAAATATTCATAACTTCAAACATTATAAAAATGTGTCTTAGTAAATCAAACGAATCTTTTGCTTTTCTACCCTGAGAAGTAACACAGGTACATGCCTACACGTACTGTTAAGGAAAACGAGTACATGCCTACAAGTCAGGAAATCTGGAGCTTTGGCCCTAATCTGCTGTTCTTCATTCATTTGATAAGCATTGTTTCAGTGTTTGCTTTGAGACAGGTGCTGTGCAATGAAGCAGGAATGGAAACAAGAAAATAATTCCTATTATCAAGGAGGTAATAGTTTAGTTAAAGAGGAGAGAAGTAAAATACTTATAAAATACATGTATGCTTTCAAATGGGAGTCTAAAAAGTGTTATTAGCCCAAAATGAAGAAAGCAATGATCTCTGTCATGGGAGGGGGTGCTTTAAGAAGTAATAATTAAGAATAATTACAAATAACATTTACTGAACAATTCGTTTGTGTCCAAAACTGAAAAAAAAAACTTTTATATACATTACCTCATTCAGATTTTTAATACAAAAGGATAGTTATTATGTTTCCCATCGACAGATGAGGCAATTGAGACTTGGAAACTTGAGGTTTAAAAATGTAAACCAAGTAACAGACCACTGCACACAGGAACTTAAAATTGAACTGAATCTTGGTTAAAGAGTTACCTAACCACAGAATCAAATCTGACTTGGAAGTAGACATTCAATAAAGTATCAATGAATGTAGTATGTACTTGTGAATGATAGTCACATTCTTTTTCAACTTTATTATCCAAAAATAAAATTAATAATACAAACCCCAGTAAACCATTCATTTAATAAATATTAATTGAACACCTACTATGCCAAGTGCTATACTAGGAACTTGAGATACAATGGTAAGCTAGACTTATGCTGTTCAAAGGACAGCCACTGACTGTACATGGCTATTTAAATTTAAACTTTATTAGTTTGCATTATAAAACTAAAACTTCATGTTCTCAGTCATATTAACCACATTACAAGGGCTCAATAGCCACATGTGGTTTATGGCTACCATACTGGATAATGCAAAATAGAATGTTTACATTATTGAAGAAATACTACTGGACATCACTGAACCAGATGGAGGTTGATCCCTATCCTCCTGAATTTTAGGGGGAAAGACAGAAAGCAATTCTTCAAATGATTTTATCATAGTACTGATTGATATACGCCATGAACAAAAGCTAAGGGTGCAAAAAGGACATCTAATCAGGAGACTTAACCTAGAATAGGACTTACAGAAGACTTCCCAGGAAAAATGACATTTCACTTGAGATCAGGAAGGTGAGAAGGAGTTAGCCAGGGTAAAAAGTGGGAAGGGGATTTCTGAACAAATGGCCATGACATGTGTGCAAGCTCTAAGGAAGGAGGGATCTGGGAGAAATGTAGTGGCTGTAGCATGAAAATGGGGAGTGTGTAGGGGCAGGTGCCTAGCAAGCTGATGGGATCAGCAGGGGCCAGAGCTGGTGGAACCATCCTTAAATCAATAGAGGTGATTAAAGGATTTAAGAAGAGAAGACCAGCACATCTAGTGTTTTCAGAAATACCACTCTGGCTGTAATAGAGAGAATAAACTGGTAGGGGAGTGTGACATATGAAAGCCAAAATATAAGTTTACTATGGTATTCAGGCAAGAAGTTAGCAACGGTCATGGCTTAGCCTGGCTCTACATTAATATGCCAAAAATTAATTCATCTGAAACCAATTTTCTGTGGCAATTCACCTGACGATCCATTTGCCAAGCAGCCAATTCACCAAATTTACCATGTTTATCAATTAACTTCTCAGAGAATATAATACCTTTTGAAACAAATAGATGTAGAGTCAGCAACCGAAATTCCTGGACCCTCTCCACAGTGGTGAAAAGATATCTACCAGCCACCACAAGAGCACCCTCTTGGACTCAGAAGGAACTTCTTTGACATTTAATCTGGCACTGGGTACTACTTTAAGAGCACTAAACTTAACCACACATAGTTAAATGTGTCATGGTGCCCCAATCACTTAGGAGCCAGGAGAAGCCTTAAAGTTTCTAGAACAGGGTTTTTTGGCTACTCTAAGAAAAAAAAAAAAAACCATTCTCCTGCGTATTTTAATGGCCTTGGTTCTAACTAAAATCCTCAAATAGGAGGAAAGGACAGCAACAGCCTTCAACTGAGAACTGAATACCTGCCAAACATTGGAAGAGTTTGCTCTACACTCTAGGGAAAACTCCCTCCTCTACCAATAGAAAAGAGAAACAGTGGAGGAGCCAGTAATAAAATATTCCACTTCACTGTAGGTTGTAGAATGGTTAATTCATTACTAGTTTCTGTGGCACAGGACAGTTTTCTCCTGGGCAAAAAAAAAAGAAAGTATTAATATACAAGTCAGTAAATAAGCAGTTTAAGTTCACAGCACAGAGTTGAATTCAGATTGATGATTTTTCAAATAGCCTATGGTGATAATTATGACTGTGAGTAATGAGGGGGAAAAATTGTATTTTTTTGCTATGTTTTGTAAACTTTCTCAACCTGGAAACACATTAACTATCAAGATCACTTGTACCTAGATAAACATAAAATAAGAGAATTATTTTCAACAGATTTTCTTTTGTAATTTATTTATGTATTTATTTTTAGTGGGGGAAGTAGTTAGGTTTACTCACTTTGTTTATTTTTAGAGGAAGTACTGGGGATTGAACCCAGGACCTTGTGTATGGTAAGCATGTGCTCTACCACTTGAGCTATACCCTCTGCCCTTCAACAGACTTAATTTTTCAGTACAAAAGTGGATTTTTTATTAAATTAATTTGCACTATATTTACAACAATTAATCAGAGTTAAAACGGAAAGATAAAACCAAATTAAAGCACTGAGTCACTGCCTTTGTTTGCCAAGGAAGAGAGGAAAAAAATTCTCACAGATTTAGAAACAGTAATACACTTAAAAATTAATATTGGCAGTCTTTAATCTATTTACTTGACACTTTCAAGACTGTAATTAAAGAAGCTCAATAAATGCATAATAGACACAGGAAAGGATTAAAAGTGACATCCGGCCCATGAGATCTCTTTTAGATAGTAACAAAAGGGAAAAAAATGATAAAGGTCTAATTTTGCTTTCACTGATAGCCCCATTCTGAGCCCTTTGAGAACCAGAACATTAGCATTCATAACTGTCTGGAGTGTATCTTACAGTTCAGCACTTCAAATTCACTCTTCTTATGGACAAGGAAAAATGGTTCATAAGAGGTTAAATTAAGAGAGTCCAGTGTTTGCTTTTCCCTGGTAGGCCACCACGGCCTTGCCCACTTCTGTTTCTCGTGGTTTGCTGGAGCAACCTGCACAACATTAGGCATATGTCAAGTACTTAAGGAAAATGTGTTGTTTCAACTACTATACCCAGTAAGGTAGGACTCTCAGTGACTATAATAGTGAATCTTAATAATGAAGCCCAACAATTGCTCCTTCTTTATTGATGCAAGTAAAATATTGCCCCTGGGTTTCAATGGCTCTAAAACCTAGAAAAGGCCAAATCTGTTATGAAATGTATCAGATAATACCTTCACCTAGTGCTCTCAATACATTCACATAAAATGTTCCCTATCTTTCCATCAAAGTTTCTGCCAAGAACCTCTTAGTTTCACTGGATGTGTTTAAGCTACCATTTCAGTACCAAGATCACATAGCATTTTCAAAAATGAAAAACAGCATAATAATATTTTAAAGGACAATATACACTTTATTATTTAATCCAATGCTAACATTGTTGAGAACAACTTCAGGGGTTAAATTGAATGATGACCTCGATCTACTGCTGATGTCCACAGTCCTAGACAGGACTGATGCCAATCTTTTACAGAATTCACCCATTTAATTCAACAAAATTATTCAGGTTTCAGAAAGGAATTAATTCACTAGGGACATTAAGTTAAAACATTTTAGACCAAATGGTGCAGGCTATCACAACAATCAAAAAAAAAGTGCAAAGAATATTTAACATAATATAGAATCAAAGAGGCAAGTGCTCACATTTTTGTGTCAAATATGAACTTGGATTGTTGCTTAGAATTATTGTAATGGAGGACTAGCAATGAGACTTCCAGAAGTAGCAAATTTATTGTGTGCCTTATAACCAATCTAAATTCAGTGTGCCACCACCTGTAAACATGAGCAATAGATTTCTTTTTTTAAATGACCTGGGAAGTATCTAACAGGCTATCCTTGGGGAACTAACACTTTTTGAACTAATTAATCACCGGATGTCACCACTGCTCCACTCCACTGAATATGAAAAAGCAATTATTAGGCAACAAAGAAAAATTCTCTAGAAAAGGAAGTGTTTATATACCGCTATTAGAGAGCAAACTATTCTGCAAACAATATTTACAAGTCATCTTCAAAATCTTCATTTTAAAAAGCAGAAGAAGATCAAAAATGGTTCTCTACATGAGTGGATTTGAACACTGAAACTAATTTAAACATTTTGATTTCCTTTGTACTTTGAAAGAAACATGGATCAAGAGGAGCTAGGTAATGAATACTAAGAATATAAAAAGTAAAGGTATTTCATAGTAGCTAGAGCCTTGAACTGGACTGAACTTCAAAGGGGACTGATTTGTATTTGGGGTCTGAAAATTAACCAAGTTTATGACTCTGGACAATTGACTTCAGCTCTGTTTCCCAGTCTCCCCAGGTATGAAATGAGGTTAGATTAGATGATCTTTAAGATCCTTCCAGCCCTAACCTTCTATGAAATGCCAACATTTTTAGAACTACTTTTTCTTTCACATCTGTACAGCATTGTCAATATGTAGGCCACTGTAAAAGAATTATGGCTTGGGTTTAGCAGTGACAATCAATATATGAATTTTCATTAAAACTTAGCTAAGTATCTCTGAATCCTGGCACTGTTTTTTCTCTCACATACTTTAATAATAAACAAGGCAATTTTTATTAGACCAAGCAAGACTTAGGATGTTGTGACTGACCAGAGATAAATATTAATATAAATATAATATAATATAAATATAATATATAAATATAAAAATTAAAGGATACTTTGCATATATTATAAGCATCTTCTTGGGACTTCAAAGCACAATGCACTTTTCTTATTCACTGTATTTTTATAGTCTTCTAATTATCTTCAGAATACTAATATAGGTTTAACAAATGAAGGAGGGACAAGAACTGTGCAATTTGTTAGAAGACCATGTGAAATAAGAACTCAAATTCTTGTTCAACTCTTCACTATAGGAAACTACATGAGAATTGCAGTATAGTAGTACACTAGGTGCAAAAATCTGAAGACATCTGCTAACAGAGCAAACTGGAAATAAAATCCATGTGCATAACAATCATTTTCTGCCAAGAGGGCCATGAATAAGGAGAACACAAAATGAAAGTCTACCCTAAATAGTACAGCACACTCATATGACGTATGATTTACTTTTATGGTAACAATAAAATATCTAACATTCTTTGAGATTTTGCCATGAATTTCCAAGAATTGTGATAAATATTTTAAATAAACTTTGCATTAGAGAGACTAGAGAGCTCTCATTTTGCACATTCCCTCATATCTAGTTAGGTGTTACCAATTAGATGTGTGACACCTGAATTCAGCACTTATGTAAATGGAACAGACACAATGCACAGGCAACAATTTTTTCTGGGTCAGATCTAGTAGCTGTGGTGTGGCTCTGGAGTCTACAATTCTGGTAATAAGTTCTTGGCTCCCCAGCTGCCTAATTTTAGCAGGTTTTGGCAATTTCCTTGGCAGAACTGTTCTGCAGCATTACTCCAGGAGTCTCTCTGGAGACCCAGCCTAGTTTCTAATCTTCCCAGAATTCCAAAATTTGTAAGCACCTAATACCTTGTACTTAATTTCTTTTTGCTTAAAATAGCTAAAGTGGTTTCTGATATTAGCAACTGAACCTTGGCTAATATAGACTGCTATCAGAAATAACTGTAGATAAAACACTCAAAGATAAACATCTGAGTTTGCCTAAAAGAAGTAAGAAACTGCCTGCCAGAAAGGGTTGAATATTGGTAAGTTATGGTCTCCAGTAGTAAAACAGATACTTCAGTTACCACCCATGGTGACCTGGAATGATGTGCCAATCAAAGATATAACTATAATAAAATAATTCCTGAAACAGAGAATGATGAGGATAAGAATACAAGGATGGACACTGGAATTTAACACAACATTGTAAAATGATTATAAATCAAGAAAAAAATGTTAAAAAAGAAAAGAATACAAGGATGGTCAGGTGGATTAGTTGCTTGTAACTGCGTGGAAGACTTTTAAGAAGAAAAATAGCAGGCTCTAAACATACGGTCTCTGTTTAAGCCATAAGAAAACAGGGAATTTCTCTGATTGCCTTAAAAGAATCTCTTATTTCTGTCATAGGGCTGATTAGCTAAAAATCAAATAAAGAATCTGATTCTTTAGTTGCTAAATTACAATGAAGTCTTATATTTCTTATGTGAAAATTAGAAATGTGCTTAGGAAAGAGTAGAACCTTGAGAATCTGGTGACAGTTGAGAAAGGTAACAACTGGGGTTTTTCAAAGATCACTGATTACACAGCATCCCCCAAATCCTACCAACCTATTGGGTCAATGGGATTCTAAACTGCATGAAAAACTAGTACCGACCTCACTGGAGGCTGCTACCTTATAAAGGATGGCAATATTGCATATGCCACATCCTATTTTCTTCCAGATCTGAGTCAAATGCCAGTGTGTCATCAGTTAGTTATCTGAAATCTAAATTCATTGGTAACCTAAGATATGGTGGAGACACTGGAAAAGTCTTGGTAGTACATTTATCAAAGGGGGGATGCAAGAACTTCTTTTTTTTTAATGTTAGAAGTAATTTATCACATGTGACCACCTCCTATTTCTCCCAGCCCAAAGCACACTACCTTCACAAAGACATTAATAAATGAATTGTCAGAGGAGCACCAATAGCCTCAGAAAACACTATCATAACTGTCCTCTGAAGGCAGGGAGGAAGGTGATACATGGTGCCACTGAAGTGAGTTCCTTAATTTCAGTGGGGATAATAAGATATGAGGGTGGCATAGAATTAACTACAAGAGGCAAGGAGAATACAGTTACCATAATAGGTATGAGAGCTAGAGGAATAAACTTTGACAGTAACTAATTAACCACAGGGTTCTTATAACCAAAATAAATGAACAGTCTTACTTAATCTGTATAATGAAAATCTCTAGGTATGGTGAACAGAGGCCTGACTTGAGTCACTTTAATAGAAAACCACAGCCTTTCACTTAGAAGGCCAGGTACTGATGTGGAAGAACCTACAATGATATCACCTCCCAGTCTTGCCCAGAGTAACTGCAGCCACTTTCTACAGTGACTGTACATTGAGCAAAGAAACATGCTCAGACCTTTTGAAGATTTTCAACATGGGCTCTGATCTAAAATTAATAATCAGAGGAGAGGCTCATGGTAGTCATGTGATAAGTGAAGTTTGGGCCCAAGCCCACCTCTCGTTCAGTTCGGTATGTCTACAAACTCATTCTGCAGTTATTTCCCAGTTTCTGAGTGGATAGTGGAAATAGACATTCTTGACAGCTAGCAAAATCCCAACAATTGTTCCCTGATTCATGGAGTGAGAGCTGTTACGAGTAGGTGTGGTAACCACATTGCAGGATGGTCTCCAATGAACTTTGCCTCCTTGTATTCACAATCTTGTATAGCATCCTCTCACATTGTATCAGGGCTAGTCTTTCTGACCAGCAGAATGTCACTTCCAGGGCTAGTTTATTGTAGGCTAGACATTGTAGCTCCTGCCTTCTTCTTCCTCTTGTATCACTTGTTCTGAGGGAGTCAGCTGCCATGTTATAAGGAAACCCAAACATTCTGTGGAGAAGCTCACATAACAAGGAGCTAAGGCCTCCTGCCAACAACCATGTGAGTCAGCCACCAGGAAAGTAGACTCTGCTGATTTCCCGACTGCATGAGAGATCCTGAGTCAGAACTCCCTAGCTGAATTCCTGGCCTAAGAAATCTGTTTGCAACTCTGGCTCCTCATCAAATCTACCTTTTAAAATGATGCATGACCCTGGCTTAGATCCCAAAGATTCTAGTAAAAGATCTAGGGTAAGGCTTGGCCATCTGTAATAAAAAGAAAATGATGATTCTGGTTTACAACCAGGATTTTGAATCACTGTTCCATAAGATTTATATTTTAACTGGTCCCAATTTTTATAGTTTTTGTTGTATTATTTTTGTAATTTATCTTAATTACAAGTTAGAATAAGGCAAGAAATCTATCATAAATAAATAAAACACTAAATCACTTCAATGTACATGAGGAAGCTCCCAGAGCTACATCCAAGATGTCACAGGAAATTTCATCATATTTTCTCTCTTTTTCCTCCAAACATCTTTATTTGGGTGAAATCATAGCAAAATGAAAGTTAAAGGACAAAATTAAAGCAAAATGACTTTAAAGGACAAAAATTACACACGGCAGCCTGGATGGCCAGTAGAGAGATGAAAACAGAGTGACAGTCCTTTGCTTTAACTAGCAACTTTGTGCACAGGCTTAGAATTCAGGTGTCTCTCTGCATCTGAAAGGAAAGAACCCTCTTTTCTGTGCCAGTCTGCCATCATGCAAAGTTTCCCAGCCACAAGAAAGAGATAGTTACCACAGATTGCTGCATCCCAGGGACAGCTTCCCAATCTCAGACTCCCATAACATACGACAGGCCCAATGGATGATAGCTGGGAAACCCAGATTTGAGTGCTAGTCTACACACATCCCATTGCTGGTATGGACACTAGTAACTCCCAGTCTAATCTAAAAGGGAATTACCTAATTCCCATAATCACCAACTACGCATTGTAAAATTTAATAGAACTAGAAAAACTCTAATCAGAGGTCTGGGCAAGAGACATGCAGAAGGGTTCCCTAATAACTGAGTATGAATAAAGCAAGGATCAGAGATTGCTCTAAGCAAGATAATGAAGACTAAGAATTTAGCTTTGAGTGTTTTTTTTATCCTCCTTCCCACCTTATACTGCTCTTTCTGAGGTGTTCAGTCCCTAATCCAACTTCCCACCCGTTAGAAAGCTGGGATCCCATTTGGCAGACCTTCACTAGTGAGACAGAGCTCACATTCTTAATCCATCCATTTCCATTGACTACCTTCATAAGTGAATTTTTCTGTATAATATTCCTTCAGTAATTTCCACTGAAGTTGGCAATCAAAAATGTCTTACTGTGTCACCTTCCCACAAGATATCTTCACTTGATCAGCAACTTTCAAGCCCTTGAAACAAAGAAGTAATTAAAGATAAAAATTTCCAGGACAAAGGCAGGTCGAACATGCATGTTTTTCATTATGTCATATATGCTAGAGACAGAGGAGATTTTTTTAAAATATATTCTGTCATTCACATGACTGCAGACTCTGACATCTACTCCACTACTTACCTCTTTGGGAAGGAAGAATGTATTGGGAAGTTTTTCACATGCCTTTCTCTTAGAGGTTAGCCACCCCTTACTTGTATATCTCCAGTAGGAGAGACCTCAGCAATTACCAATGTAACTCATTCTTCGAACAATACTACAAATTAATAAAGCCTCATGTTGAGCCAAAATCATACTACCTGAATATTCTACACATTGATCCAAGTTTTTCCCTTTGAATGACAGAGATCAAGCATATTATTCTTCCATCTGCCAAGATTTCAAATATTGAACAACAACTATAATGTTTTATCTTTTCCAGACTAAACATCTCCAACTCCTTCAAACCTTCCTGCTAAGACATAATTTTATCCCCTCTCACCATCCCATGTATTCTAGAATATGCTATGGTTCAATGTTTCCCTAGGTCTCTGTTGGTTTTCTTAAACACAAATTCTCGATCCCACCCTCATAGATTATGATCCAGTAATTCTGGAGTATGACTTGGCAATTTACATTTTTAATTTTCTCCCAGTAAATTCTGATGCAAATCAATGCTCTAGATTTTTAATTCATTCAGGCACCCTGAAGAAAATCACTAGTTGAAGGCTAACCAGCTCAGAAAAAAAGACTTACTATCCCCTTGATTTCAAGTACTATACTCCTTTGATAGAATCTAAGATTGCATCATAATTATTACTATTAACCATCTTCAGTATACTAGCAAATAAAACATCTAGGAGGTATCTATACCATCTTCTTATGACCTTGTCATTGTTCTACCAAGGTGCACTGCTGATAAGTAATCACTCATTTTTATAGCCTCTCAGCTGCATTTTAGTTCTAGATATTTCAAATCAAGAAATGTTTCACTCAGGAAAAGCAGACCCTTAGGTAAGACGTGTGTGTCTTAGCCAGCTTGCAATCATAACAAAATACCTACACTGTGTATTTCTTAAGCAAAGAATATGTATTTTCTCACAGTTCTGGTGGCTGGAAGTGTGAGATCAGAGTGCCAGAATGGTGAAGCTCTAATGAGAGTTTTCTTCCTGGCTTGTAGACAGCTGCTTTCTTGGTATGCGTTCACATGGTCCTTTCTCAGTGTGGGCGTATGGAGAGAGCAAGCTCTCTGGGGTCTCTTCTTTTAACAGCAATATCATCATGAGAACCCCACTCTGATGACTCCATCTGAACCTAATCATTCTCCCAAAGGCTTCATCTCGAAATACCATCACACCGGGGCTTAAGGCTTCAACATATGAATTTTAGAAAGACATAATTCAGTCCATAGCAAAGTATAAACTTTCTAGTAATTTGTGCCTTCATGATTGTACACGTGGTCCTACATGGGAAATAATGTCCATTCTGTTCCCTCTTGCTATTCTTTTCCTCACATTTTTAAATTAGGCTCAAACTCACCAATATCAAGTAAACTCCTAGGATTAGCTCTGCCTAGCCTCTACTCATACATAGTCAACAAATACTCGAGTTGGGTTCTGGTGCTCATCTTTAGTGTCAGTTTTCCAGAGGTAAAAATCCTTTTGAATCTTAGTGAACAACTAAGAACAACTACAGCACTGGGTTTTGCAGACTTCACATGGTAGGTCATCAATGAATGAGAAATTACTCAAAGGAAGTTAGTAACTTTTTCTCATGAGTCATTTTCAATCTTAACTTCTTTCAAAAAAATGTTAATATTAAGAGTTTATTAGGTGCCAGGCACTGTGCTCGACACTGCAGAGAAGCAATGAGTAAGATCTAAGTACCCTTCTTTATAGAGATAAAAGCCAGCATGGGGGGACATGTATTGAACAAATAATCACAGAGATAAATACATAATTTAAATTATGATAGACATTGTAAAGGAAAAGTAAAATGACATTATAATGGGGGCCTGATTTAGATGAAGATTCAGGGAAAACTTCTCTGAGAAAGCCATTTTAGGAGGAACTTGAATAATGAGCAGGCATTAACTAGGCAGAGGGACAAATTCCAAGCGGAGGGGATAGGACAGGAAAAGACCCCAACGCAGTCAGGATCTCAGCCAGATCCTTTGGGGAACTGAAAAAAGGTTATGTGGCTAAAGTGAAAGGGAAAATGGATCATGATGAGGCTGGAGAGTTATACAGAGACTAGGTTACATAGGAACTAGTTATAAATCCAGACAGAGGGTTTTTAACTTATTTTAAACGTACTTCATAGACACTGAAGAGCTGTAGCAAGGAGTGCTGCATTTTCAGAAGCTCACTCAGGCCTACTACATATAGGTAAAATATGTAAATGGGAGACAAGAAGAAATACAGAATCAAGTTTGAAAGCATCCACAGTAGATAGTTCAGGGGAGGAAAGATATTTGCTTAGACTAAATGACAACAGTAGATAGTTGAAAAAGTAGGTAGATTCATAATATAATTTAGAGAAATATTCCAAAGGAATCAAAAGGGAAGAACAGAGCTTGACACACATTTGTTTTCATAAAATGCCTACAAACTGTATAGATTTTTTTATAATTGCTAAGATCCACAAAGATATCTTTATGCCTAATTGCTGCTTTACCTTTTTGTCTAATTGTTCATTTCAAGTAGAAGCGAGATTTGCTTAACTTTATACAGCAACCAACACAGCATGCTACCCATATTATGGTCTCTTAAGTTCACTTGATAAATTCTATCTAACAAGATTCTGGGGTTCTTAGTGAGTCGGTATTGTAGGTATTGAAGGAGAGTGCCACGAGACACACTTTTAATTCAGTTCAAAAGAACAAATCTGACATTCTCTTTTAATGCCATTTTTCCCCAAAAGATAATATCAGTTTTGAGTCTGGAATGCGAACTTCATAAAACTTGCCTCAAATATAAGTTTCTGGCCACCACCAATATCCCTAAACTCAGTAAAACAAATCTCTAAATTTGCAATGAGAATAAAAAAATACTCTTTGATGTTGTAAGTAGATTTCTCTATGAAACATGCAGGACTTCCAAATATACACAGGCTGTATAGGACAAGGGTACAAAGTAAAAATAGCCTAATAGACAGATTCCTGCCGCATTTGAATCTGAGAATATGAAACTCCTTGGTCATAAGCTATACACTCAGGGGGAAAAAGTCACATGGGAAAAATTTAATGTCAAAATCATATAACATTCTTTAACTTTAAAAAAATCATACTAACTTTTCTCTCTCCTAGAATGCCAGTCAACTGAAAAAGAACATGTTGATACAGCTGCAGATATTATTTTCTATGTTTTTTTTTTGCAAGAAAAGAAATACATATTTTTAAAAAGAAAATTAGGAGGAAAACCTAGTCAAGAGGAAAGAGATTCCAAAAGGATTTCTATATATAAAGATCATATCTTCTCTATCAACCCATGTTCCTGTTGCAACCTTGATCATTTTCTTCATGGCCAATAAGCACTAACCTAGTGTAAAATAGTACAGGAAGAGTATAGGCATACATGATGGATAAAATACAAGCTGCACCCATTTGGAGTGTCTTTATCATTAACTGCTGTTGCATAAACTGAACACACAATGGGCTGTGACACTGGATAAATCATTTGTTTCCACTTGTTATTGATGACATTTCATAACTCGTTTGGGGCTCTGCTTTGCCTCGTCACTCATGAGTTATGAGGTCATCAATCATGACCGGGAATAAATGATTTATGTAAGTCGCCCTATTGTATATTTTGGGTTCAGTATACAATAAAACACACACTATTGATTTCTAATATTGTTGCATTATGTGTGTCGTGTGCGTTTGTGACTGTGGTCTCGTGTCATCTGCTGCAATACTGAGTATGAAATGTTAAATAATGAGAAACAAAATGCACAGAAATGATTCAGAGAACTCCTAGTTTTAATTAATAACTTGCTAAAACAATACTAAATTCTCTTTGAATTAAAAACACACTGTCTCAAGGAGTTGTACTTAAGGACATGAACTCATTATACAAGGTCATGATTAGGAAACAGAAAAGCATTAAGAAAAACCCTTTAAATAGACTATATGCCACCCTGAATAACCATCAGAGACACTGAGGACACACATCCCATGGAGGGATATTTTGTACTTGAGCACTTAATAGGATCAATGGCTTGGTAACAAGAATATAATGGAAATATGAAAACCTTCCTCCAGCCATTTTTAGAGAGGAAAGAGGTAGAGTAGGGAGCAAAAATTAAACTGATTCCTTTTGTTGATGAAAGCTTAGCTCCTTTAAGTTTGCAAAGAATCTACAAGCAAGTTTAATTAACATATTAATTGAAAATAAACATAAAGCGATAAGGAAAATACTCTTATTTGAATGGAGTTCTTTCAAAAGGATATGGCATCTTGAGAGATTGAAAAATTCTTCTTTTGCTTCTTTCCTATTTCATCTGCCAACTGACTTTTCCATTTTTTTTCATGATGAGCTTAAAACTATAAACATGGTTTAAAAAAATAAAACTACAAGAAAATGCAAAGAAATTTAAGGCAAGCAATCAAAAACATATTGAAAATCAAACCTAGAATAAGAGCATCAAAAATCCAGGAACCTTCAGCTATCTTGCAATTACGAGAGTAATTGCTATTTTAACATGTTTTGCTTGTTCCAGAGAAACTCTGGTTCGTAAGCTGAAATTCAAGGAGTTTAAATCACAGCAAAATCTTTTAGAAGCTGATCAAGATTAAATATACAATCAAAACAACCTATTATCTACATATTTTAGTTGATTAAAAAAATAAGGTACCTCTCTGAGCAGTATTACGCAGAAGTTGTTGACCAGCTGTGTTCAATTCCCAGTGATGATAAGAAAATATTTAATCTGAAGTATGAAAAATTTAGGTCAGATATAAAGAAAAATTTATTTTTCTTACAGGAAAGTATGAAATATTGACATTATTGAGTAGAGTTGTAGAATTTTCTTTGCAAATTTTTAATAGTAATTTCACTTTTTAGAACGATTTATACTTGTCCTAATCCAATGGCCAACGGTTATTTATAAATTCAAAGTGATTTCTCACAATTCCTTTCACTGCTTAGTTCTATGATGATACTAATTAATTAAGAGCACTATCTTATAGAGTAACAGCATAAGAGGATTGCGGATCTCAAAAGTGAGAGTTGGTAGGTTTTATGATTATAAGATGATATACGAGAAAGTGAGTCAGAGGTCCATGGTTAAGCTAAAAATCCTTAGTTTAAGTTCACTATTATTTAGAAATATTTCATTTTTACATTTTTATTATAGATTTTTTTTTCTGGGTGCTTTTATTAAGTATAAGATTTCTTAACCTATGGTCTTGAATGGGCTTTAAGGGAGTTCAGGAATTACCTAAAATTGTATTAAAATTTGTACATAATGAGGGCATATGCATGTTTCTGGGAGAAAACGCATAATATTATTTAACTTTATTCAGAGTCCAGGTCCAGAAACAAACAATTATAAAAAATAAAGATTAAAACCACTGATTTGAGAGGCTGTCATTCACAATCAAGTCTATTATCCATTTTTCCAAATTGTTTACAAAATTAATTCCATTTTTTTAACTTCTCTCTCTCTCTGTCTTCCTCTCTCTCTCTGCCCTTGATTCATTTTGGCAGTTGGTCAGAGAGAAGTACTTAAACTCAGTGGCTAATTTTGCTATCCTTCAAGTGCCTTTGGGTAAAAGCTCGGTTGTAAATTCAATACTTTGAACTCGTCAGATAGTCACTTTTTTCTTGTGTGAAGATATCAGTTAAATGTGATTTCCCTTCCCCCCCACATATAATCAAAGAGTAGTTGCTACTTAAATGTGGCAACTCACATATGGAATCAGAACAGTCACGTGAGAAAAAAAGAAAACTCTCCTCGTCTAAAACTCAGGGTAAACCTTATAACATTTTAATTTCAGATTTTACATTTTTAACGATAAAAATGTGATGAGATGTGGGAAGATTATCATTTGCTATAAGGAGGCTACACAGAGAGGTAGGCAGTATAATTAGGACATCCTTGCAGATTTGAACAGTAAGTGGTGCATGATAAATTCAGGATATTTTAAAAAAGAAATAGAGAGAGGGAGGGAAGGAGGGAGGGAGAAAGGAAGGAAGGAAGGGAGTGAGGCAGGGGAGAAGGAAAGAAACTGTATAAACCTTATGTAATCAGTTTAGAGCTGTTTTAACGAGCTTGTTCTCCAAGCATTAGAAATGCTGATGGAGCCATAGCCTATAAGTTTGGTAGTGTACCAGGTTGGGTGTGAAGAGACTGGAGACTTAACCCCAGCTCTCTTCCTGACTCACTGAGTGACCTCAAGCCAGTTAACCCATCTGTTGTTTTCCAGAAGGTGATGACTTGGAGGCTGCCTAGCAATTGCTGTGCATTAATGGGGTGACAGTCAGAGGAAGATGCCTGGGGCAGGAGAGCTTCAGTGTAAGGAAATCAGCCTTTGCTGTTCTGCCCAATCATGTCAGCACCACTGCTCTCTGAGGGGGCTTCCTGCCTATTGTTGCTCCCTGCTCCGGAACACCCCATGCTGCCAAAGCCCCTGCAGGAGGTCACCTTTAACAGACAGCATCATTTTCAAATTTCCAGACCACTAAATCAAATGAACCAGTGCAAGGGTAATTTTTTTAAGGTTGCCAAAGAGATGCATAGAAGAGATACCTATCTTGGGAACAGAGAATTACAGCAGGAGTCTCACTTTGTGATGATTGGAAAAGAAAGTAGATCAGAAAGCAGCTTCTTGAGTTTGGGAATTATTTAGGTTATAAATTGTGTTTTGCTCTACATCAAATTGGATTAGATTCCTTGAATCTTCTAAGACTTTGATCCAGCCCATTTCACATTTACAAATTAAAAAGCAGCTTTGGCAGTGAAAATCATATAAGATACAACAAGAAAGCTTTGAGGGGCAGATTTAGCCTAAAGGCCCATCCACTTGTGCAGTGTCTCATACCAGCATGTTTGCACTCTGAGAAAATATACTCAATTCCTGTAATGCTAAACATTCTTCAGTAGAGAGGCACACATTCATAAAACAGCTGTATACCTATATTCCTTTATACTGAATCATGTTTCTGAATCCAATAATCTATTTCATTGGAATTAGCCAAAATTTCAGTGTACTAAAAGTGTTGTACAAATGCAGATCAGTTAAAATATTAGCCAGATTTTAACAAAGATAAAATAAATGAGTCATGTCATATATTTGATAACTTAATATGTCCATGACAACTATACTCACCCTAAATAATCATGCAGAAGTGAGAACAGTGAGGAAGAATAGAGGAAGAGGGCTAAACACTCAATATCTAGAACTTAGACAACATTAAATTTGGCTGGGCAGGAATTTTAAAACAGAAAACATCACTGATCACCTTATGTGTGAACAGGGAGTTTAAACCAAAATATCACCCATCCAAACTATGAAGACTAGATCAGGAATCTCTTAAGAAATAAAAGGATCTTCAGCTTCCCCAAAAACAATCCTTCAGCACAGTACACTCCAGCAACTTCCCAATGCCGTCATGTGTGCGCAGGGCTTTGTCAATAGGGTTTTAAAAGCACTGCTATTCTCCAGATAGTGTTCACTACAAGAACACTAACATAAATCAAAAATACTGGCGAGTGTTCCCTGTAGTCACTGCTGCTTAATCCGCTTACTCTAACCCTTCCCACCTTCACACAGGGTCATCTCTCCATGTAACCAACATATTCTCCTTTCAAAACTCTTTTCTTTCATGAAGGTTTATAAATGTCTTATTGATTTTTCCACACAAGGCCAGTCAACTTCTGACTTCACAAGAATAGCTGAACAAAGTGGCTGCACCCACTGCTGTTTCCCTACCTACATAACTCAAGGACTACTACCCAGTTAATTTTGGTTCTACTAACTGACTTGGTCATAGAATAGCCATCATCAGTCTCCAGGTCCCCAAAGGACAAAGACTTTTCTGTGCTCCTGCCTGACTACAAAGTTACAAAACCACCAGCCAAATAACTGCATGGCTGCCTTGATTTTCCTGCCAGTCTCAGTCCTACGTGCTAGAAAAAAAGAATCTTGATGCAGATTCTGAAAACATTCTTTTGATACCTGATTATCTTTTCAACAAATCAGTCAAAAAAGATTGAGTCATGTATCTTTTGCATTTTTCAAACATATTAGAAGTTAAGATTATAAACTTAAAAATGTTTTTGTCTCTGATTTCATTCACAATTTTTCCATAATTTTTGAGAAAATATTTTCTTATATATTTATTATAGGTTATTTATTATAATTATTACTATCATAGGTTGTTAAAATTTTATGCTACTTCATAGTTTTAAATTTTTATTTTATTTATATCATTTCACCCATAATTTCTTTTCTCCACTTTCTTTCTTTAACCAAAATTAAGAGTTTTCAGAAATGATTTGCATCAAATTTTCCTGCTTTAGAAATTAAATGGTATAAGACAAAATAAATACACATACTTTATATATATATATATATATATATATATATATATAATTGAAAGTAGTAAATGGGCCTATACAGTTGCAAAATTTCTACATTTTACTTAAAGTAATACAATATTAACCCTAACTGAACTGTGAAAAACTAATGATATATATTGTAATTCCTAGAGTAACCTTTAAATGTGTATATATAAGTGGAATGCTAAAAATTCTAAAAACATTTCTATTGTCCAAAATTAAACAGGAAAAGAACAGAGGAATGAAAATCAGAGGGGAGATATAGAAAACAAGTTTTTTTTAAAATGATGACCGAAATCCAAAGGCATCATGAATTACATTAAATGTAAGTAGATTAATATTTCCAATTAGAAAGCAGAGATTGTCAGTTTGGATTTTTTAAAAAGCAAGACACAAATCTATGCTTTCTATATGAGATACATTTTAGATATTAAAACACAATAGTTTAAAGTTAAGTGGATGGAGAAAGATATATCATTGAAACAGTAAGTGTAACAAGGCTGGAGTGGCCACCATAGCAGCTTTATTTATAACAGACAAAAACTAGAAGGCCTACAGTCTGTCAAAAGAGGATTGCATAAACAAACCAAGGTTCATTCATACAATGTAATACTACTTGGCAATAAACAGGAATTACTGATGCACCCAACAGTATGGGTACATCCCCAGAACATTATGCTGAGTGAATAAAAGCTTTACACAAAACAGGACATACTGTGATGTTCCATTTATATTCCATTCTAGAACAGGTAAAACTAATCTGCAGTGTAAAATATCAGAACAGGAGCTATTTCTAAGTGGGTTGGGGCAGGGATTGACTGAGAAGGGGCATGATGTAAATTTCTGGGGTGATGATAGTGTTCTATAGAATGATCACAGGGATGGTTGGTTACACAGACAGATGCAATTGTCAAAACTCAATGAAAGTACACTTCAAAGCTGTGCATTTCATTGTATGTAAATTATACATCAAAAGAAAAAATGTAAACAAATTAATGACATGCATGGTAGGTATTTAGGAGAAAATGTACTGATGTCTGTACTTTCATTTGAAATACATCCAAAAAATAAACGAAGAATGTAGGATTAACTAGACAGATAGATGTGAGACAAAGCTATAGTAAAAGTTAATACCAACATCTAGATGGTAGTTATATACATGGTACTCACCATAAGATTCTTTCCATTTTTCCATATATTTGAAATTCTTCTAAACAAAAATGTAAAATCACAAATTCAAAGAAAACTAGGAGAAAAAAGGGGGAGGGATGTACAGAGGGCTACATTTTATTTGCGTCATTCTTTAAAATGAAGAGACAAAATGGTCTGAAGCAAATAAAGCAAAACATGATTTTAAAGACCCCTGTGTAGAATTCATGGGTATTAGTTGTATTACTCTTTCCTTTCTTCACATTTTTCTTCATGCTTGGAATACTATGTTATTTAATTTTTCATAAAATACAAGTGGAATGAATGTTATGCAGAAAGGGCAATGGACTGAGTTCTGGGACCTGACATTTTGGTCTCTACTCAGTCATTTGCTGGCTGTGAACCTGGTGCAAGAGATGAAATCTCTCTAGGTCTCAACTTCCTCATTTATAAAGTAAGAGAGTTGAACTGAGTGATGTATTAGAGATTCATTTTCATTTCTACAATTCCGTAGGTGAAAATACACAAAAGTTAATTTTTAGGAATTGCCTCATGAGAAAATGCTACACAGTACCCAAAATAGTCAAAAGTTAACCATAGAATAATTTTATCTATAAGGAAACAATGACCTTTATATCTCTACTCAACCTAAAACCAATAAAGTAATATATGGGGGGTGGGGGGGAGTGCATGTCACTGAAGAACCCAAAGCCCAGAAAGAAAAGGGAGCAAAGTTTAATTTTTAAGACATGATTTCTACTATTCATTCTTCCAATAACTTGGAGTATTGAGAATTCCATTTTTAAGCCTCGTTTTTTCATCCCTACAGTATGGAAATGAGAGTCAATGGCCTTTAAGAATACTGCCAGTTCTAAGGTTCTACAATTAGAATTCTATTTGAGTTAAATATCAGTGAATATGTATTACTAAACTTTTACCTATCCTCTCATAACCATTAGTACCTCCGCCTAAACATCATATGTAGGAAAAAGGTGAAGAGTTTATTGTGTATAATCTTTGCTGAGTAGTGTGACTTTTTTGAGAGACACAGTAGAGTACTGTCATTATCAGTTCCCACCACACAGCGACCTATGCATTGACATGAATTGTGAATTACATGCAGTGGACAAATGAATCTTGCAAAACTATTGGGATTAAATTTTTCAATGTAGCATTTAGCAATGTAAACACAGGGTACTACTAGTGATCAAACAACATGCTGCTATGTTACCTATCACAATGCCATAGCCTGGCCTAACAGCATACCTCAGGATGTACACAGAAAGTAACAGTACACAGAAAGGGCATGCAGATGTCATTTTAACAAAAAAGACAGAGGCAAAAAGATAAACATATATTTAATGTCAGTATTTACCTGCTACTTGGTAATTCCCTATCCCTTTAAGGTATTTACTGAGCTTGAAACAGTCTTTGATTATCAACTGAATTAGGAGTTAAACATTTAAGAGCTGTTTTTCTTCTTTAAAAAAATGACACAAAACAGAAACAGACTCATAGACACAGAAAACAAACAAGGTTACCAGGAGGAAAAAGAGGCATTGAGGGATAAATTGAGAGTTTGAGATTTGCAGATATTACTATATATAAAATAGATTTTTTTAAAAAGTCCTACGATATAGCACAGGGAGCTATATTCAATATCTTGTAATAGCCTATAATGGAAAAGAACATAAAATGGAATATATGTATGTATAACTGAATCACTTTGCTGTACATCAGAAATTAACACAACATTGTAAGCTGATTATACTTCAAGATAAAAACTGTTTTTCTGGCTAACAAGTAACTTCTATCATCTTTTTCAAAAAAAAAAAAAAGCAGGAAAAGGAGAAATTCTTGCACTCTTCAACTCTTATCAATGCAACTTATCCACTATATTCTCACAATTATATTCTTTAAGGAAGAAAAGGATTCTGAAAAGTAACAACTACTGCTACTTCTCAAAAAAATAATAGGCAGCTTTTTTCCTTAGAGCGATGCTGTTCCAAATCATTCTTATTCTGTGAACATCTTATTTTGAATAAAAAGTTACTAGATCCCATTTTGTAGGTCTGCATTTCTTACCTGACAGAAAAATCTTTCAAAGTTTCTAATATCATCTCCTTTCTCAGAAATTGAAATGTATGTCCATGGAGAAATGTATCCTTTTGGACATACAATGCCATATCGAGACTTTTGTCTTTTAATTAAATTAGGAGCAATTTCTTCTTTTTCTTCTTCCTCTCCTTACAACTCTCTTAGTTCCTTTTACTTTCTTTTTACTTCTCATTTGATTTTTCTCTTTTCTTATACTTAAGCTTATCATTTCTCAGTGTCCTAACATGGTTAACACTTAAGTCTTCTTCAAGTGAGTTCAGTAGGAATGTATTCCATTGTGAAAAAAGCTTTTGCCAAGGAGGGTAGAGAGGAAACAAAAGGATCTGAAGGAACAAATCTATTTTTTTGTCATTAGGTACCTGAAAGGAACCTGCCACCAGAAGAAAAATCTATTTAGTTATAGCACAACTAATTGTACATGACTTTAGACCAGAATCCCTAATGTTCAAAGAAACTACATTATGCCACACAGTAGAGCCATCTTTCATTTTTAAGAACTGATACAAGCTTCAGGCAGCTGTGAAGTCCTTTTGCCCATCGTACACAATAGTTTTATGACAGCTAAGAGACCAAAGGCCCATGGAGAATTGATAGCAGCTACACCCTAATAGATGTTAAAAACCAACAGTGTGAGCTTTAGATTTTTGCTTAATATTCTGCATGTCTATCTCGAGTTAGTCTAAATGCATTTCCAAAAAACTTGGATGCACTTTTATTCCACTGTTTTTAAGCCCCCAAGAGACATATTTTTAACAATAAACATAAACTAGAATGGCCCAGGGCAAAAATATCTTTTCGTTTCTTAAGGGACAAGAAGAGCCAGATTAGTTAGTTCTTCCAGAATCAGTCCGTAAAGGTGTAAAAAAGAATGTTAATATTTCTGTGGCTTATATTTCTGTGAGAGGGAGGGAAGGGGGATGTATTCCCTATGTTTCTCACAGTTTAAGCTGTGGATGGTTGGGCTTGGATGGGTGGAGACGGAGAGCAGCATGAAGACTTTTTTCTTAGGGATATTCTGAAAGTCATGAGATTTCTGGATTATCAAGAAAAGATATGAAACTGTTGCCTATCTCCTATCCCTATTCCTTACAGACATGTCCACTTTAAAGAAGGAAATTCTGGTTCTTCTAATGGGGCAATGTATAGGAGATAAGTTCTGTTATTCCATACAGCACTCCTCTAAACTAAAATCTATATAATAAATATAATTTATTTATTCCATTACTTTTGAGCAAAGAAGATGGGAGAATGAGCAAAAAGGGGATTGGGGGGCACTTAATGTGGCTACAGGGCCCATGTGTTTAGGTAAGACAGGGAAGGAACGCTGCTAATGAAAACAGACTTGGGAATTACTTTTCTGGGTGAAATTGCCAGATCCTTTCTATGTTGCTAAAGAAACTCACACTAAATAGCAATTGTCTTCCTAGTAAGTTCTGTGGCCTGATTATCCAAAAATGGTTACCAATGTCAGATATACTTTCTATCTTACCAAGAAGGCAGAATATGCTAGAGTTTTTTCCATCATTTTATCATAATATTGGATGCGTAATCCTTTTACTAGACATCTTTCTCCTCCCTCCCCACTGTTTTCACAAACAGTTCCAAAAGACGAACAAACAAATCATATGAAGGGAGCTAATTATGGATCTGGAAAAACAAACAAGGCCATTTTTAGAGACACACAGAATCAAAAAGATAGATTGCCTGAAATGTATCTCCATATTTTAAAATTTTAAATTGAAACTATACTGAATACTATTAATAACAAGCTAAATAGAATGCAACAGGAGCACTTACAGTCCAATTATATTATTAAAGAAAAAATAAGCTATTTCCTTGATGTTATAAAATGCTATTTTCCAAATAGATTTCCTAGTATATAATAACCATGCCCTCTAAACAATTTATTTTATGAAACTTGCTGTTAAAAGTGACCTTTGATAGAAACTGTGTTTAAAAATTCTAAAGACACAGAGTAGTATGTGAGTTATACTCTAAAAATAAAGCTTAGAGAAACTACTATGCATATTGCAAAAGAAAAGAAACTCAAAATGGAAGAATTTAGCAGTCAAAACGCATAAACATTTCTTTCTCATTTCTACTTTATAAGCAAATAGAATATGGCTAAATTCAATTTTTATTGCCTTTCTAGTCAGAGGTCAACTGATCCCTGAGGCATTGGTTCTGCTCTCAACTGGCAACACAGAATAAAAGCACTTTTCAGACTCTTATCAGGAAGTACAATCTTGAACTCGCCACTACTTGTCACAAATTAAAAGCTGGATTCATAGAAATGTCATTGGTACAGAACTGCCCAAATTTTTTGGAGTCCCAGTATTTCTTTAGCCTTTGTAACAATCTATCCCTGGATTAGGTTAGACCGACATAACCTGGACTTCCTCTTACTGACCACCTGCAGGCCTTCTCATTGCCCACATATTACTACTTGTCAATGATGATTGTCAAGAAAAGAGATTCTAAGTTTGATGAGGAGAAGGGCTACATCTCTTGCTCACAACCAGTTTCCACCTGCTGCAGTTCCAGATGACACGTAGGAGGCAATCAACAGATGACTACCAAATGAATGAACAAACTTAAACTTGCCTCCACTGACTTGCTTTACCAAGATGCTACATAACAAACAACTAGTTTTCATCACACTAATGTGTGTGTTGACCATTGGCTATGGTTATGGGACATATTTCCCTGAATTATTCAATGTTCTCTCTATGAAGATTCAGGACATAAATCCCATGAGCCTGTGTACCTGGAATAGCTGCTCACCTCCTAAAGAATCAGTTTATTCTCTTGATGCTGACTCTGTGTGTCTTGAAATTAATTGTTTCTATCATTGTGTTGGCTGTTAGAGAGCTGAGGACTAAACATGTGGCCTATGTCCAGCCAGTACATAGGGCTTCACAATGGGCATTTAGTTCCATAGTTACACTCCATGCTCTGCCCTTCCCTTCTCTGGCTTTCCCTTGGCTTCATTTCCTTCACTTAGTTTTAAATTTACGTTATATATCTTTGTAAGCCAACTTAATTTCTTTTTAAATCAAGATGGGACATAAATAAATTGATTTTCCCCTTCACATAGAAGTTATTAACTTTGCTGAAGAGGAGAAGGGGCAAAGGAAGACAAAATATAGACTTTGGCAATGTATGGCTGATTTTAAGAGACCTTAGGGATATCTTGTGAAGAGAAGATACTGTTTCTATCCCACATTGTATAGTTTTAGTTTTATGTACAGCACAAGGCAATTGCACAATGTCAACATTTTTATTATGTTACATTCGTTATGTTAATGCTATAAAATATTTAAAAATAAAAAAACAAAGGAATGTAACTGGACCAGAAGAATCTTAGCTTTTACTTATGGTTGGAACATTAGGAACAAGGAAAATCGAAGGAACTGTAAACACATATGGAAAACATTGGTATCAAGTAGACAGAATGACCTCTGGCTGCTGAATTATGTTTTGAGATGTGGGGTCCCTCCCCCTCCCCATATTCCTCTCTTTCACAGAGTAAATTATCAATTTTTCATGAGAGGTAGATTCTCATGAGACAGAGAAATAGACGAATGCCAGATAGGAGCAAATAATCACAATTTTTCTAAGAACTAATACTTGAGTTGAATAGTTACTCAGAAATGCAGTTGCATTGTATCATACTCTAACAAAATTATGATAATAGTCAATCTGAACATAGACTATTTCTGTGTATGCTATTGCTACCCCTACATCTACATAACAAGTGCATTTAACTAAAATGAAGAAACAGTGACAAAGGAAAACACACACACACACACAGACACACAGAGTCATCTAAAGACATCTCTGCCACAAGAATTGTGCCCACCTCTGCTCCAGGTTCAGGTAGAGAACTCCCGTCAGTCTATTTTAGCACACCCATTTAAATTCTGTACGTCTTTATAAATGCAGTTATCATTACCATTGTTGCCTTATCACTATCCATGATTGCTCTCTTTCAGTCAAGTACAAAGGCAGTCTGAATATAAATGTTTTGTCATAAAATTGCTATTCAAACAATAAAAAGGGTTATAATAGTACTAAAAATAATTTACCCCCAAGACTGCCACATAGACTGGCAGTGTGCAGACTAAGGGGCACAAAGCACCTCCATCCATACTCTCACTATCCTTTGAACTCTTCCCCTGCATCTGTACTCACAGCTGCATGATTTTAAAGAGAATTCAGATATCATCACATGGCTAGGAACCATTTTAGCATAGGATTTTTAAAAAGACACAAGTTATTTATAGCAATATTACCATTGCTGGACTTAAGAAACATGGGATAAATTACATTGAGAGTTTATATCTTCCAAAGAAAAAGTCACTTTTAAGTTTGTTAGCTGGGGGTATGTAGCATATATAAACACACATATATACATACACGTATGTATCACATACACACATACCACATGTAGATACATATACCTATCTTATATATACACATATATCATACATGCACACATACATCATAGAGATATATCTCATGCACACATATATATTGTGTACATAAACACATATGAACACATATACCCTATATATCATACATACACACACACACATACAAAATCTTTACTCTGAAAATGCTTTTGTTGGCATCAGGACTGGCTGTGCACTGCCACCCAGGGGCTGCCTACAACATTTTAAGACTGCTATCTTGCCAAAAGGCATTCAAAGTCATTACCAAATACATTCTGGACAGTACTTCATGGTGGCTATTAGCACTCCCATTGCATTTTTCTGTAGCTTTGGTGTCATTTCCCATAGCCTGAATGTATACTGCAGAGAAAGGCAGAGAAAAGGAAGAGAGAAAAGAATAACAAACAGGCAAAAGACCACCTAGGAAGGAAGAAATTACACTGACAAGGCTGACAAGAAAGAATAAAAGCGAGGGAAAGAGGGGAAAGAGGAGGTTTATCAGGGCTTCATGCCCACTGCTCTGGGTAAATATCCCTCCTTGCAACAATAAAGACAAAGTACAAAGAAAGGGTAAAATAGAAGATTACAGACCTGGCCGGTGTTTGATAAATGGCACTCTACTTCACTCTGCTTATTGTGTACTTCATACCTCACTCCTGAATATGGAAGAGAATTTTATTAAAGATTTAGCCACGGTGGTGGTGGTGACTGGCTCACAGTAATTTTCCTACAAAGTAGTTTAATCTATCACAGGGCAGACAGTGCACCTTCTTACCATGTATCATATCTGTCTATTGAGTAAGTGCTATCCAAATCCAATTTCTTTTCATTTTTGGAACCTGTGATGCATATTCAAGATACACTTTCGTTTTGTCTTTGTCCTAAATTGGGTGCTGTACTGAGACTGGGGAGGGGAGAGGGAAAGTACTAATAAAAAGGAAATATGCACTCTATGGTTTCTGTACCATTCTGGTCATCTTTTGTATTTTACAAAAGTAAATTGCATAATTTCAATGGCATATAATATTGGTCACATGTGGAGTCACCAAGACCTTTCATATTTATGGATATGAATATGAAGCACTGCACCACTGATTATGGAATGAACTTAGAAAATCATTACAGTCAAGTTCCAGCTTTGAGCTTTGTGGAGCACATAGGGGTTGTTCCATTCAATAATGAGATGACTCGTGCAATAATAGGGAAACTATTTCAACCAAAATCATTCAGCAGTTCATTATGTAGTAAAATGTAAATCCAGATGTGTCATAAGCAAGGTACCTTCAGAGTGCTCTGTTACGGAATCACAGAAATTAGAAAAGCCCCATGAGGTCACTCACTTCATCTGTTTCTGGTAACAGAGTGCTCTTAGCAAAAATATTTTCAAATATAGAGTCTATACTCCCATTGTAAGATTCCATTATTTCTCCTTCCATTGTATTGTACTTTTATTTCACTGTGATGAATTGTCTTCTAACCTGACAATTGTTTCTTTTGTTATTGGCTTTTTGTAACAAACAAGTCATTCTGCCTTTACCCAATAGTAACAAATCCTTCACACATCTTGTATCCTGCTTATAGAGTCTTTAAAATTGAACTTACAAAATTTTTTTTAATTATAAGGCTAATAATCATATAATTTGGCCAAAAAAATTTACAATCAGAATCACAAACTATTATTGTTTTATAGTCCCTTGGAGAACACAGAAGTCCCAGAAACAGACAATTCACATCTACCAGAAATTTAAAAGGTACATTTCTTCAATTTCCAAGTTGTTTCCATCCTCAGCATCTTGGACTTTTTCTTGTTTGGCCCCAAATAAACATTAGATTTTGTAAATATTAAAAGCAGTTCTTTACCAGGAAAACTCTGAGATCCCTCCAACCTTGTCCAAGTCCTTCAATTTAAAAATGAGAAAACAACTGAATCCCAGAAAGTAATTTGTCTATATGGTCAAACAATCAATTGATTAACATTTAAACAGGAGAGAATAGATTTTAAATTTAAAGAACCTTGTTTCAGATTCCACGTCTGCAGTTTACTAGTCCCATGAACTTGGGTAAACCATTAGCTTTCTAAGCCTCAGTTACTTGTCTGTAAAATGGAAATAATAATACTGAGCACATGAGTTTGTTACATAAATCAAGATAAAGTTTTTAAAATGCTATTATCACAATGCCTGGCACACAGTAAGTGCTCAGAAAATGACATCAATCAGTCACAAAACCAAGCCTAGAAACCACAGTGAAATGGGATTTACTTAGCCACAATTATTCATGCCACATATTATCTCTCCTTCACCTATATATTATGAAACAGTGCTTACAATAAAAACAAAATTAAGCTTTCATCTAAGACCAGGTACAAGGTATTCACTTAACAAAAAAATCAAAGTTTTTTACAACTAAAGAGTTTTTCAAAACTCTGATTACAGAAAACGGAATGAGTTAGATATTGCACCATGAAAAATTTAGCCCTGGATTTAGGAGCAATGGGGAGATAATAATCAGTAACATTGGAAAGAATCTAATTTTTCATCTATTTCCTAAAATATATTGACAATAAAGTATAAACATTTTTAACATTAATTAATACAAATACATGATCTTTATGTAAGTTTCTGTCTCAAAATAAAATGCATTTTTTTCATATTATAAAAATAATGCATGTAGTGAAGAAAATCTCCAGAGTACGAAAAGAGGGAAAAAAGTCATTTATAATCCTACTATCCAGAAATAACTGCTTTTAATATTTGGTGAAAAAATCTTTAAAATATTTTAAATATGTATTTCACAGTTATTTTATATAAAATCAGATTATATTCTACCTTTATGCCCAATTATAAGTTGTAGGCATATGTCCATCCATTATGTATTCTTGAAAACATAATTTTTAAGTGGCATATCATGGGGTTTTGTCAACACTTTATTTAATTCCTTTCCTGTTCTAATATATTTATACCATTTTCAGTAACTCTGCAATAAGCATCCTTTATTTTGTAAATTCTTTTTGAATTAGAATTTTCTGCCATTCATTAAACTAAAAACTCCTTGAAGCCACACTCTTGTCGAAACTCTACTTTATTTTACTGCCAGTATAGTGTGGATATTCAATAAGAACTACTCTAAGAAATATGTTCCTATCAATTAACAATCAAAAATATTTCTCTTTACAAACACTATGAAACTAACTCACAATCTGGGAGTTATACTACTCTGGTTTCTTATTGTCATAATAACTTTTGCATGAAAACTTTAATAATTACTGCTAACTATGCCCCTCCTTTGGAAATCCACTCTACAAACTAGACAGCTTCATAAATATCAACACAATGAAGATACATACAAAAATTAAACTGTTTTTTTAGTCACTGTAGTGCCTAGATGACTACTATAAAAAGATCAAAAGGTTGGCAACCAAAAAACTGTCCTTTTTTTCATAAAGATTGAAAAAATGCTCACATCTTTTAGATGCTATCTCTTGAAAAACCTAAACACTAACATTGACTCGTATTTCTGATAGGTGT
Organism: Camelus ferus; assembly: GCF_009834535.1. Classification (NCBI taxonomy): domain Eukaryota; kingdom Metazoa; phylum Chordata; class Mammalia; order Artiodactyla; family Camelidae; genus Camelus; species Camelus ferus. The sequence continues at coordinate 3,407,806 of NC_045703.1, forward strand.
TTCATATTCAAAGAACACATTTACCTTATACATTTATACAATCTGGAGATTTAAAATTGAAATTATAAAAGAAGTCGTAAAAGAAGAAGTCCAACATTTAAAATAACTTTGGATCTTATGTATGCCACCTGCACTGGTCTTGGAAACTTCCGGTCTGAAGATTAATCTGAGAGTGATTTTGAAGTCAGGTCATTATAATAACAAAGAAGAAAGCACCAAATTACATCAGGCTGAAAGAGAAAAAGAACAACCAGAAAGTTGACCATTTTAAGAATGATGATAATTGTCCTTGAGGGGGAAAATGGGCAAAAATATACTCACTTTGAAGGAAAAAAAAATGATTTAGGAGGTTTTCCTTTTCAAAAAATGATTTTAAGTATGTGCTTACACATGTTAAACTAATGCTATATTTCCCCTATTCATCACCTTCAAATTCTTTCTATTCTGATTATTCCAAAGTAAAAAGCACTCCATTGGCAACAAAAGAGTTTTATTTTTAATACTGCTTTATTTATATTCAAAGCAGAGTATTTATAAGGCATGAGGCACCAGTTATAATGAAAGACGTTAGTGCATTCTGGAAACCATGAGTCTTTTATCCACTATTTTAAGATTCATTCTCTAAACACAGAAGCTTCTCACTAAAAGTGAAGAATAATAAGACATGTATATAGTTATGTAGACATGATTTAGACATTTGTAAAATAAGTTTATTTTCACACTTCTAACAGAATCAGTTACTAGGGTCAGCAGTACAATTAAATAGGTCAGAAGCAGTCATTTTACGTCTTGCGCACACCTACTACCGCACAGCGCCACCTGGCAGCAAGATGAAGAACTGTGTCAAAGGGGCCTCCTGAGTGCAGTGGCTAATTGGTACAGTACACCGTGTTCTTCTGAAAGCTCCCAACTGATGCTGACCTCGTTTTCCTCATTAAAAATGGACACATTCACATACCAAGTTTAAAAAGCTGAGGGTTTGCTCACTTGGTTTTTGTTATTTGTACTTTTTAAGCATCTTAATTTAGAACACTTCATTTTCAAAGGACATCTTCACTGCAGCTGATTACAGCTGATGATGATGAATGTATACACATTTTTTCAAATATAACCATCAGTTTTCATGGAGATCATCACAATAAGTTAATTTACAACAGTGTCACAAGGAAAAATCAAGTGTTCAGCTGAGTGTAGCCATATGCCTCCTTGGAGAAACAACAAAAACAAAAATAATAATAATAATAACCTCTCATATCCATATACTTGTGTCATTCCAATTTCTATTTATATGTCTACTCATATAGAAACATTTGTATTTGCACCCCGGTATGTATCTAAACACACAGTTTGTGTGTATTAACATGAACAAAATCTGATTAAATCCTTTGACCTCTCTCTTCACAATGATTTGCTTGTAACCTGAATATATGTAAAAACTAGAGACATTTACAAAACAAATATTTCAATAACAATTATTTCCGTAATCTGACCATAGTTTCACACTTTTGACAGAAAAACAAATTTGGGGTATGCATTGTTCTTTAGGCCTAAACAACTATCATTTGTCATTCCCATTTCTTCAGAACCTCACACTTAAAAAACAAAAAATGGGGGAGAAAAGTAAGGAAGTGATAATGGTTGTCTTTAGATTTCCAGCACAAATTGTGGGTCTAAAAATAATACTGCCAACTCATTGAGCAAAATACCACACTGGGTTCATGTACGTATATAGCTTGCTAGGATGGTCCTAATTGAAGAAGTTAATATCCCTCTCTGAGATCAGGATCTGTTCTAGGGGAAAACCTGGACTAAAATGGAATAGAAGACAGGTGAGATGGGTGAGTGTTGAGATGAGAATATAGGGTAGACTATATTGAAAGCTATAGCAATGGTAACAGAAGAGATGGAAAAAAGATGATTGGGAAATTAAAAAGTGGGATCAAAGACACTTGACAACTGATTGCATATGGGAGATGAGAGAGAGAATCCAAATACAAAATATTTCTTATTTGAATGAATAATGGATAATGACACCACTGACCAAATTAGAGAATTCAGAAGAAGAAAAACTGAAGTGTAAAAAATTTGTGATCTCTCAGTGAAAACGTGTCAGCAGCCAGTTATACTGGAGTCTGAAGTCAGTAAACAAATCTAGGTAAAAGGCATGGTGATGAATATAACTATAAATACACAAATAAACACTTATTGAACGTAGAAATAGAGTTGGAAGAAGTTTTCTAAAAAAAAAACATTATAATGACATCCATTCTTTATTTTTACTACTTAAACTCCTGCTGGCAACCTATTATGCTTTAAAATACTTCCATAAGAATTATAAATACAATAGGAAGAAAAACTAGATCAACTAATTATTGTATTGAATGATTTCAGTGTGAAGTATTTCCAAAATCAATATTTAAAAATCTGAAGGTTATTGCATTCCTTTTTGCCATTATCCTCTATCTTCAAATGACATAATCTATTTGAGAATTTAAATAAACTTAAACTTTTATTAGGAAACTAAAACATTCATACTACTAAACTCTAGGGATCTGCCAAGGTTGTAAGCTTCTAAAGGTTTTTCCATCTGACCCCAGATACTTGGCCAAGAACTATAGGGCAAATTTTTCCTTACGTAACATTTACTGTAAAAGTCATGCAATCTTTCATTTCTACAGAAAGTAGATAGCAAGCTAATTTTAAGGGGACAGCTCAAAATCAGCTATACCTACAATCATCATATTTGGCTTTATTGATCTGTTTTGAGAGGAATTAAAATCTATCTGGATGTTTGGGAGTTGACTTTACTCTAGAATTTACGTTCACATATCCAGTATCTTTAAAATTCTCTCTTTGGGATGTATGTACTTTCAATGTTACCAGGCTTTTCTGAAGGCAGAACTGTCTACATGGATCACAAAGAAATGAGACTGGCATGCAATATAAGGTAACTTGCTCTTTTTGACAACCCCTATATGTAACCTCTTAGAGGTGGTAAAAAACAAGACAAGACACTTCAGCTGAAAAGATCAAGAAGACACCCTTAGCTAAGATAGGAACCAGAGTAGGCTTGAACCAGAACATGAACATGGGAAAATCTGTCCCAAAGCCTATGAAACACAAAAAGAGATAAAGTGGTAAATTGAACATCAAATTTAGATCATCAAACAGTTAACATAAGCAATACTAAGACATTAGCTATAGAATGCAACCGTGTGTGTAGTATGTATAAACAATATACAATGGATTATATCCAGAATAAACTGTTTTGAAAAACTCTTCCAAATCAAAAGAAAAACAAGACAACTAACCCAACAGAAAAGTGGGACAAGAGCATGAAGAAAACACCACAAAATAGGAATTATAAATAATGCAAATAATTATGATAAATACTTTTAAAATATATTTCCCCTCATTTATGACCAGGGAAATATAAATTAAAACAACAATGATAAAGCATTCTTTTCTTACAAGATCAGCAGAAAAAAATTTAAGTTCTAAATCTATTAGACATTGGATAATCTGAGGGAATGGTCATTTGGTGGGGTACCACTACTAATAGGCATATAAATGGGTACAGTGAATTCAAAGGAAAATTTGGTAGTATCTATTAAAACTTAAACTGTACATTTGTTACCACCCAGCAATCCCACTTTTAGGTGTCAAACACAGAGAAAAAACGGCAGATGCAAACGAGAAGGCACGTATAAGGTTGTCCGCTGTAACTTTTTTATAGTAGCAGAATTTAGGGGATGGGAATATATATATGACTTCAATAAGAGAATGAATAAATAAATATTTAATTATCTCAAGGGGGGAGCCTAGGATTGAGAATGTTTTCAGTTAAACAATCTTTAAATTACTCTTACTATTTTAATGTTTCACAAGAATTTATTCATGTATTATATGAGTAATTAAAATGGTTTTAAAAGCAAACAAGGAACCTCCTGAGGATTAAGCTGAATGAAAAAAGGTATTCACAAAAGGTCACATACTGTATAATTCTTTTTATATTACATAACATTCTGAAATGACAAAATTTTACAAATGAAGAACCAATAAATTGATTGCAAGGAATTAAGAGATGAGAGAGAAGTTGGTATCATTATAAAAGAGCAATGGAAGAAATCCATATGGTGATAGAAATGTCCTGTTCAGTATATTTTCTGTGGTGGTAGGCACATGAAACTACACATAATAATACTGTATAAAACTAAATGCACACACACACGACTACAAATAAAACTGGAGAAATCGAAAGATCAGTAGATTGTAGCAATGTCAATATCCTGACTGTGATGTTATATTATAGTTTGGCAAAATGTTAACACTGTAGGAAATTTGATAGCATTGAGGGTCTGCGTATATAAGCAGAAAATGGCGAAACCATATAAGACAAAAGAACTCTGACCCATAACCTCTGGAGCAACCATCGTGGAAAGCCAAACTTCTGCAACAATTGACCCAGAACAGTCAGGATTCGTTCAGTAACTGCCAGTTTCCCTACTTTTTTTGCCATCCTTCCAACTCAGGATCACCTACAGGAAGTAAAACATGCCCCCAAACAATCATCCAAGATGCCTCACGTCTAGTTAACCAAACCCCAGTTTCCTCATGGCAACAACCTCCAGTCAGAGCACACCTGACTCTTTACCTTTTTTCCACTATAAAGCTTTCCTATCCCCCTGCCTGCTTATGAATCTCTGCTGAATGCATGTGATGTGGCTGGCTCCCTTGCTATAGTCTCTGTCTACTCTCATTTGGGTGATCTTCATTTATTCCCCCAATGTAGATAGATCTTGATGTATTATTTCTTACAACTACATGTGAACTTACAACTATCTCAATAAAATTTTCAACTGAAAATATGCCTAGAATCAAAAAGTATTCTTGCAAGTACTGGTCCTTTATACTCTTCCTCCCTTCAGTTTGTTTTCCCTGCCTCTATTATAGAAGACCACCATAGAAGTGTAGCTTAGAATAGAGGGGGGAAAAGAACAGCAGAAAGAAGAAAATAAACATCCTGGAACAGGCATTTAAAAATATCTTTGAAATTGCTAAAGCACTAGACTATCTTCAATTATTTATGAATATACCACTGTATCCTAATTGTTCTATCTACTTGATTGGAGGAGGAAGGCACTCCTAAAATTCAAGGTCAAAGATACTTTTTTTCAAATATCAAATATTTAATTAACCACTTAGAACTTCAAAACTGTGTATACCCTAGGTCAAAACAAAGATTTCATAACAACCCCTAAAAATGGATTCCTTGAGACACCATGAGCAAGTCTTTCTTTTTTTTTTTTTAACATTTTTTATTGATTTATAATCATTTTACAATGTGTCAAATTCCAGTGTTCAGCAGAGCAAGTCTTTCTAAAGAACATACACGAGTGTACACAGGTTTAAACCGGCTACCATTAGTATGGCCACAAATTTCCTACAAGGCAATAATGACAATCAGTCCACCATGAATTAAAGTCAGCTCACAAATTTACATGCAGAAGCTAACAACAAATAATTAGTACAGATTCCAAGCAAAGGTCACAACATGCTCTGAAGTAGCTTAACCTTCAGATGCATATTACTAAATATTGCATGGGATGTTTCTTTATGATCTAAGCCTCTGCTATTCAGAGTGTAGCCTGAGAGAAACAGTAGTGGCAAAACCTAGCAGCTTGTTAGAAATGTAGAACCTCAGATCTACCACAGACACAATGATTCAGAATCCGTACTTGAGCAAGACCCCTAGGTGATTTATCAACACACTCAGGTCTAAGAAGCACCCACTAAACTAGCTAAAATTTAGTTAAAACTGTAATGCCAATTTAGAAGAGTTTGGAATTAAATAAAAAGAAAACAAGAAATTCTTAGCACAATGCTAAGCACATGATCAATAAACACAGGCTTCCCTCCTATCATATTTAGTCTTATTTATAGTTAATTGGATTTCTGTCAAATACAACTGTCAATGAATGATAAATGTCCGACTGGCAGGAAAGCATTTCTCACCTAAGGATAGTTAATTAATAGTAGTTGAATATATTTTGAATTAAAGCAGTTTGATAGGTTAAAATGAACCACAATTGGATGAGCTGGTGTTAAGACTAAGTTCTGCTACTGGACATTTTACCATTATTATTGATTATAATAATAATAGCAAACACATAATGCTTACTATGCAGTAGACATTTTCTAAGTGTTTGTCAAATTGTTTATTTAATACTTACAACAATTCTATGAAGTACTATTTTTATCACCCTCATTTTATTTTTTTTAATTTATTGTAGTACAGTCAGTTTACAATGTGTCAATTTCTGGTGTACAGCATAATGTTTCAGTCATACATATACATACATATATTCATTTCCATATTCTTTTTCATTATAGGTTAGTACAAGATATTGAGTATATTTCCCTGTGCTATATGGAAGAAACTTGTTGTTTATCTGTTTTATATATAGTAGTTAGTATCTGCAAATCTCAAACTCCCAGTTTATCCCTTCCTACCCTCTTTACCCCTGGTAATCATCAGCTTGTTTTCTATGTCTATGAGTCTGTTTCTGATTTGTAAATAAGTTGATTTGCATCTTTTTTTTTTAGATTCCACATATGAGTGATATCATATGGTATTTTTCTTTCTCTTTCTGGCTTACTTCACTTAGAATGGTGATCTCCAAATCTATCCATGTTGCTGCAGATGGTGTTATTTTACTCTTTTTTGTGGCTGAGTAGTATTCTATTATATATATACCACAACTTCTTTATCCAGTCATTTGTTAATGGACATTTAGGTTGTTTCCATGTCTTGGCTATTATAAATAGTGACACTATAAATGTTGGGGTGCGTGTATTTTTTTTAATTTAAGTTCCCTCCAGATATATGCCCAGGAGTGGGATTACTGGATCATATGGTAAGTCTATTTTCAGTTTTTTGAGGAATCTCCATACTGTTTTCCATAATGGCTGCAACATACTACGTTTCCATCAACAGTGTACGAGGGCTCCCTTTCCTTCACATACTCTCCAGCATTTATTGTTTATATCACCCTTATTTTATATTTGAGGTTATTAGGACACACAAAGGCTAAGCAACTTTCTCAAAAATTGCATGGCTTGTAAAGGGAAGAATCAGGATTCAAACCCAGGTAATCTTGCTCCCATATTTCTAACCACCACACTATAATTTCTGGTATGGGCATTACATATGACTTAATCATTTTAAAGATTTGTTAACAATAATATTTTATAATTATAAAGCTATTAAAATTTCCTATTTAACTAAAATTTGAGTTACACATCTAAAAATATAAAACTAATCATAATAGGTCAAATACATACTTTAATGTTAAAACAGTATCACTGACCTGCTCTTATTCAGTTTTTAAAATAAATCAATACTCAGACCTTACATTCTCACAAAGCACACAATATTCAAATTCACCTCAAAAATGTACCACCAATTAGGAATCTTTCTTTATGGTGATGGTTAACAGAAAAATAAGTAATCAGATAAAATAAAATAATTATTTATGCATTTCAAAAGCAAGTAGGAGAGAAAAATTTGCACTAAACTGGGGGAAAAACTGTTCTATTTCTGGAAGTTTGAAAAGTAGAAGACAAGAAAAAATTCTTTAAAATCCTTATCTAGCAAAACTCAAAGCATGATTTTCCACCCAAATGATCTCATACAAAAAAGGAAGTGTACTATACTTGAGAGCTTTCAAAATTTTTGACATTAAAGGGCACTCTTTATATTTATTTAAACAATAAAGTGTAGTTTGGGGAAGATGCATTAGCCTATAATCTATGCTAATTTAGGATGCTTAAATATTGTCAAATCATGGGACTGATTAAACAAAGAAAAACAGTAAAAAGACACAAAGTATTAAATGTAGATTTAATAATTATACCTGGAGTGCGATCTCGCAATTTTAACAGATTTATGGCCATGGAAACAAGCTTTTTAAAGACCAAAAACAAATGCAACACTCAACATATGCAAAAGAGTGTATTAACAAACACATAGTAAATATAATGAGTAGAAATAAAAACTTTTATAATGTTATGTAAGTAATTATCAATAGCTTGGAATAGAATTTTAAAGATGTATCATATGCTGGTTACAAAATTGCTGTACCTCAAGCTACTTTGAAGGTAAGATTATGTACTTTGGAAATCTATTAGATGACAAAAAATAGGTTCAAGTGATGATAAAGACACTGAGGTGGTAGATAACTGAAATCACCGAGATAAATTTGATTATAATAATTCCATGACATTTAAGAGTGGGGAAAAAGCAACATTTATTAATTACGCTTTCACAGAAAAATAAAAATTAAAATTTCTAAATTAAATTTTATAAGTGCATATTACATAATTTCATCTATATTCATAGAAGTTTAAAATTTTAAGTCAGCCGAAAACTTCAGGGAAGTTAGGAAGATGAGAATTGCCTTGTATCTTCCGTTAGAGGTTGACATATTTAAACAAGTGGAAAAAATAAGGAAGAAAGCCTAGTTTCAAGGTGCTTAAGGTTACTACAGGCCACAACAGTACTTTATGGAATATTTATCTCTTGAGATATTTAAAATAAGCACAAGGAAATATATGTTTAATTAGTTTATTGTGGGAGGAGGGAATTGAATCTGAAGATCCCAACCAATTCTATGATTTCTTATTCCTCATATGAGCAATAGAGTATTGCAAACACTGAAACCACACTTTTGTAAATGCTATTTATCAGAGAAAATGGATCTGCAATGATTTCCATTTATCAAATTGTTTTATCTGTTTTAAGAGTTTTAATTAAGGGTTAACAGGAAAAAGCACACTAATTATATCCAAAATTCAGGCAAGACCCTGAGATAATCATTTTATTCATTTATTATACAGATAATGATTGAGATGTGACTAAGCTACAGACACTGTTCTAGGTCAAGGGAGATAGCAATGAATGAGAATAGCCAGGTAGTTGCCTTTACAGAGCTTATGTTTAAGGGGGAAGAGATTGAAAATAAATACTAGACATTTACAAATAAATAAATAAGAATTTCAAATAGTAAACAATTTGAGGGAAAAATAAGAGTAAGAGAGTAGAGAGCCACTGGGGTAGCAATAAAGTTGAGTGGACTAAGAATTCTATGAGGCAATTACATTAGAACTAAGATATAATTGATGAGAAAGAAACAGCAGTAGGAGGAACTTCAAGAGAAAAGCCCCTAATACTTGAATGTTCAAGACACATAAAAAGGCCCATATAGTTAGAGCACAGTATGCAAGTAAGAAAGTATTAAATGGTGCAGTCAGATGTAGATGGAGTCCCTGTACATTGGGCCTTATATATAGACAATAGTAAGGAATTGGAAATTTCTTTCTAATTCATGTCTAGTTTATTCTAAATTTAATGTGAAGCTATTACTGGGAAGTAAACAAAGATTTAATATGACCTTACTTATTTTAAAAACTTTAAAAATGGCTTTACTGATTAATTCTAATATTAATATTAATTCTAAATATATTAATTCTAATATATTTAATAAAGAAACAATACCAATACTTCCTTCACATATGAGTATAGTAAACTGATCTTTGACAAAGGACTAAAGGCAATACAATAGAGCAAGGATGGTCTTTTCAACAAATAGGGCTAGAACACTCAGACATCCACATGCAAAAAAAAAAAAAATACACAGACATTATAACCTTCACAAAACACAAAAATTATGCCAAAATAGGTCATAGACTAAATGTAAAACACAAAACTATAAAAACACGTAGAAGATAACATAGGAGAAAATCTAGAAAACCTTAGGTTTGGTACTTTTTAGATACACCACCAAATACACAACCCATTAAAGAAAAAATTGAAAGTTGGACTTTATTAAAATTAAAAGTGTCTGCTCTATGAAAGACACTGTCAAGAGAATGAAAAGACAAGCCACAGACTGGGAGAAAATATTTGCAAAAGATGTATTTAATAAAAGACTATTATGCAAATATACAAAGAACTCTTACACCCCAATAAAAAGGAAAAAAATTCAAAAAATGGGCCAAAGATTTTAACAGATACTTCACCAAAGAAGATATGCAGATGGCAAACAAGCATATGAAAAGATGCTCCACATCATTTGTTACCAGGGAAATGCAAATTAAAACAACAATGAGATATAACTATACACCTTTAGAATAGCCAAAATGCAGAACACTGACAACACCACCAAGTGCTGGTGAGAGTGTGGAGCAACAGGAACTACTATTCAATGCTGGTGGGAAGGCAAATGGTTCAGCCAATTTAGAAGACAATTTGGTGGTTTATTACAAAACTACACATACTCTTAACATACAATCCAGCAACTGCACTCCGTGGTATTTACCTAAAGAAGCTGAAAATGTATGTCCACAAAAAAACCTGCACACAGATGTTTATAGCAATTTTATTTCTAATTGCCTAACCTTGGAAGTGACCAAGAGGTCCTTCAGGGGTGAATGGATAAATAAACTGTGGTACACCCAGATAACAAAATTTTATTCAGTGCTGAAAATAAATGAGCTGTGAAGCCATGAAAAGACATGGAGGAAATTTCAATGCATATTACTAATGAAAGAAGCCAATCTAAAAAGGCTGTATACTGTATAACTCCAACTA